>NW_027271621.1:0-600000 GCF_040938485.1 Diadema antillarum
TAAATGCCACTGCACTATCTACATGACATCATCTTTAACTTCCACTGCAAAGATTATTCTGCCCCTAAGACATTTAAGATTGACAGGGCAAACTCGCCACCTTGAATTTTTACTTTTCAAATACAAATATGACGTATACATTTAACATATTTTTCAGCTGAGGAAAAGTTAACGTCAGAGAAGTGCTACTGATCATGCTTCTTTGTTTTGATTTGATGTTAAGAATGTTCAATAACTCATTGCATTCTTCCTGAATTATGATTTAAATCTGTACATTTCATCACAACATCCAATACAAAAAAAAGATGGTGCTCTTGAGATCAGAATCTTGTGTTTGGTACAAACGTCAAGAATTGTGGAATTGCATAAACCACCATATAAAATTCATATAACCCACCTCCCTTACCCTTCATTGCCTATCTTACCTAATTGTATTCAAGGACTATTAATACTTGACTTGAATACAGAGGTAGACAAAAACAAATCTTGTAAACGACTTGCATGAACATACCTTGTTTGGAGTCGATAATAGGGTGGACACTGAATTCTCTCACACTTGAAGGCTCCTCTCGTGTTGAAGCAGTATTCGTCTTGTAAGCAGTTATCTCTTCCAGTTTCGCATTCATCAATATCTGTGACGTATATGACGAATACTATTTAATTTGAGAAATGTTCCCCTCTGTTGCTATTGTAACAACATTAAGAAGTCATAAAAGAGAAATAATATCTCTATGTGCATGCAAGCTCAGATATGAGCAGATCTCATGAATATCATATCATCATACCAAATATATCAAGTAAGTCCTCACTAATCCTACATAGTCAAAGGGATTGGTACTGATTTGTGGAAATATGCATCTTTGGCCGTAGGATAACATAAGCAAATGTCAAATATGCACATTGATTTGTTATAGTAATCTCACACCAGAAACATATATCTCACCCCTACTAATTTAGTATCAAAATTAGCACAAAACATCAAAGAGAAGTCAGGGAAGATGAATTTGAAAGCCGCAGCAGTTGAACAGCAGGACAAGAAATTGTGTAAAGGGAAGGGACTGGGAGCCCCCCCCCCCCCCCCCCCCTCTTTCAGCTCTTTTGAGGTTAAGGATACAAACAAAAGTTACACAATAATCATATGGGAAAAATCATATTGGAAATTAACACCACCATCTCAATAAGACTACAAATGGAATTTTCAATATCACCTCTCGTTTTATAAGGCTAATGGTCGCTGCTTGATTCTCCTACTCTGATGCCAACAGTGAAACCAAATGACAAAATCAAAGCCTTTAACATCAATATCTCCTTCATCAATTTTTCTTCTTTTTTCAAAGCCAAAGTTTTTTGGCTTGATTCACCAATTAAGACAACCACACAAACAGAGAAAACAGGAGAGAAAAAACCCCAAAGTTTTACCTTTACAGGTGACCTTGTTCTCCATCAGAGAGTAGCCCGAGGGGCAGGTGCACACGTAGGAGCCAGGTAAGTTCTGACATGTGCCACGACACAAACCCAGTCGACATTCATCAATATCTATGAAAGAGACAAGAAATAAATGTTTGCTCCTGTACAAGCGATCTGGATACACAGGACTCCTCTAGATCTACACTGGCTGGTTTCACCGATAAATCCAGTTTTCTTTATCTTATAATAATGTTTCGTGTCTTTCACTCCTGGCTTTTCCAGTGATGCTCCGGTATGGTTGGCAGTTCGTACCATCATATTCATGCACTTTATATGCTGTGAGGATACAAAAGTAGATGTGATAATTCAAGGAAGTGGTGCTACACTATACAGATGTTGACTGGTCTAGGAGGGAACATTCTGCATATTCCCATCTAAAATGTCATCATCTGTTATATTCTATGGATTAGTCAAAGTACCACGGTACATTTTGATGTCAATTAAATATTTGATATCATCAAAATGCCAGTAGCAAGCACTTTGCAGTTTTTGAGCATTACTTCTCAGATGGTGTAATGGGTGTTATATGTACTCTTGAGACACAACATCCTGGGACCATACAAAACTGGGTAGATCAGCCCAGTGTGAGTCCACAATTTAATTTCTCCTCAACTTCCCACAAAGGAGAACATCCCTGAAACCAATGTGCATACTTTCAAGAGAGCTCTTTCCTCATTTTACATCATCCACTTCCATGGTTCCTCTCATTTCATCATTTTCTCTTTGCAAAGATCATTATGAACTACATCTGAGCATCAAACACCATAAAAAAGAACATATCAAACTTTTATAACAAGTAAAAAGAGTTGCCTCATTTCATATATATTTTACCAGCATAAAAGTACAAATGCGGATAAATTCTACTTTGAAGAAATGTGGTTAAAGGAAACTTCGTCATGTGTTGCATAAATATTTTAGTAACTGACCATCACAAGTCCCCTGTTCCCTGTTAGCTTGGTGACCTGCTGGACACTGACAGACATATCCTCCTTCTTGGTTGATACACTGCTGGTTGTCTTGACAACGGTGGGTTCCTTCTGCACACTCATTTATATCTAAATCACACAGGGAATATATGAAACATATCACTCTCAAGCATGTCTACCATTGGTATCTACAGCACACATTAAACATGCAAAATATATCACTTTATGCACATTAACTATATGATTAATATCTACAGCATGTATCAAGAAATATATATCTCTCTCATGCACATCCATTATAATTACTTTCTCACGCAAATTTATCATAATTATGGTTTTGTGTAAGGTTTACGTGAGAGAGATTTTAAAAGAAAACAGAAATTTGGGGAATGTTCAAAATATTCAGCAAACGGCTTTCAACCTAAAACACAAGACTGGTATTTGAAACACTAAGGCAAAATCAGATATTCTTGGTCTTCAGTAATTAATTGTCACACACTTACCCTCACAATAGTTTCTGACAGGAAGGAACCTATATCCATTTCTGCACATATTTCTGCACTGGTACTGGCCCTGTAGGTTGTAACACCGCTGGTTGGGAAGACATTCGCTCTGCCCTTCAACGCATTCATTAATGTCTGATTAAAGAAAATGATAATAATGATTGAATTTTCACGTCATTCTTTTGCTTACATGATCACTGAATGACCCATCAGTGTCTTAACATGCAGCCACCATTTCCTCTTGCATATTCACACTTTGTCTTCAGTTCAACTAGGCTTTACATAAACATTCATTCTTTTATTCACATTTCCTAAATAGATGCCTGTATATAATCTAAGCTTCCTAAATGTGTTCCTCATAATTGATTAATTGCCTTGTTGCAGTCTGCTCGTGCCAATTTTCAAGCATTTCCCAGCTTAAGTCAATTCATTTTGCAATAAATGAGCTTCCAACAAAATCATATAGACCCTTTCCCCTGATATTTTTTACTCAAGCCAACTATTTACAAATGATTTATTGAGAATTTCTCAATGGCATAAAATCTACGGAAAATAAAGGTTTTTAGGTTATGGAAAACATTCTTATGAAACTTGTAAGTTGATAGTAAAATTTGATCAAACTTTGCAATGACTACAGTTGTATTAATGACTTGAATATTACATCTTGACATTCATTCAAGTTTTTGACAAAATGTCTTGAAGGAATTGATACACATGTCTTGCAAAATTGTGATTCTTTATTTATGAATTGTCAAGTGATATCTGCTCAGATAGACATTGAACCGGAAAGAAACTTTAGCACCCTTCGTGGTGAAAACAAAGATGAGATTCAGCCATTTTCGGGGGGTGGTTTTCACTGAACCAGAAGAGAAAGATGATCAGGGCAATGTTTCATGAAAGTTGTCAGCCCCAACAAGTTGTCAGTCTCTGACAATCACCACAGTAACAGTCAGTGACCAGAGCTTCTCAGCCAATGAAAACCAAGGATTTTAGTGAAATTGTCAGAGATTGACAACTTTCACGAAATGGTGCCCAGTACTCACCAACACACTGTCCATAGCCATTGGGTCTGAAGCCTCTTCTGCACCCACAGCTGAAACTACCGTTCAGGTTCTGACACACTTCATAGATGGCACAGTTGGCTTGTCCACGTCGACACTCATCAATATCTGAACACCAAGACAAGAGAAAAATGACATTAAAAAAAAGAAAAAAAGGTCACAGCTTCAGGTAGCATCATCACCCTGAAAATAAGTGAAACCTAGAATAATCAACAATACACCACCATATAAAGTTATAATGAACTCTACTGTGAAACAACCAAAATATTGCATTCATGAGCATTGTTACAACTGTTAATCTGGTCAGGCTGACTTCAGACCATGGGAAAGATAGATCAATGAGGGCAGCACTACCTAAAAAAATGGCTGCCTTCTCCTATCCATAGCAAACATCTCTGTAAAGTTGAAGAAAATACTGTAGCTTGTCCAGAGCCTATATGCCCCCAAAAGTCGAATACTTATGGCTCTCTAAACTCACACATTTTTTTTAACCAAGCAGTATGTCTAAAAGCTTATCTGTTACATGGGCCTCTCTTTTCCAATAACACAATGACTTTTTACAAATAGTTTCATATAGGCTATGCACTTGCACATTTTCTCTTCCACTTTCAAATGTATGATTATGCATTTTGTATGACATTGATTTCTTGTAATTGTCATTTCTGAGAGAATTTGTGATATTGGAAACGAAATTTGATTTGAATTGAACTGAATTGTATGCCTTGATAAAACTTATCTCTGCATCATGCTGTAGTAGTTATAATAATAATAATAATAAACCATATTTATGTGGCGCATATCACAAAATAGATTAATGTCTCTATGCGCATTAAAGGAAAAGGAAGTCTAGTATAGTCTAGTATAGTCTAACTGTTCATGACAGTATGACAGTATCAAACTTCTACATTTCTTGTATGTTACTTCATATGCTTTACAATAACATCAAACAAACAAGCAAGCTTACCCATGCAAGCGCGTAAAGCTCTGTTATACTCGAACCCTTGCATACACACCGATGCGCATTCGTATGCCCCATGAGTGTTTTGACACCGAGTTCCCTCACCACATCGGTCATTTCCTTCCTGGCATTCATCAACATCTGTGACAAAAACCAAATCAAGCCAAATCAAAACATTTTAAGCAACAAAAATATGCTTTATCAAGAAATGTAAATAGCAACTGGATCAGCATAAATATTCATACAAAATAGATTCTCAACTACAGGAAATTTATTAGGTAATCAGTGTGAACTTCCCTCGGAGTAGGTATGAAAGATGTCACTGCATTTCATGCTTTGTTTCTGACTTTTGTTTATGATATCAATAATCAATGCCATCATCCAAAACAAACTATCTGCACTCCAGTATGGTCTTCATCCTTTATACAGTGCAAACCTTACCACAAACTGGTCACACTGTCACATCCTATGCAGTGAGAATACAGTGTGGATTACACAAGCTCACAAATTAAAACTCAATAAAACGCCAGGCACACGAAAGTGTGTGACGTAATAACTGAACATTTACATTGTCTCACGCCGTTGCAAACTTGTCACTAGGCACCTTGCCAGTTTCTTTCCCCCTACATCATTAGGGAAGTTAGGCGTATGCACATGAGGAATGTCAAGACTGATCTTTTAACACCATTAAAAGTCACATTACACACCCCCTAATTTCTTTTTATTTCTTTTGTTTTCACAAAAAAATGAAGAGGGAGTGCGTGCCCGGTGCATCCCCCTCTAGATCCGCCATTGGGGCATAATATGTCAAGGACCATAAAAACATTAATAGTATTGTGGTGTGCTGGGGGGGGGGGGAGAGTGGAGGAGGAGGGGGATCCATCCATCATCACCACCACAATACCACAACCATCACTGGAAAAGGGGACAGGAATCTAGGAAAGTTCAGTGGATTTTGTGGAATTTCTACCTCTGTCTTTCAGATGATTATGGTTTGTTTGTTTGTTTGTTTGTTTGTTTGTTTTTTGTGTGTGTGTTGGTGGAGGCAAGGGATGGAGAACCTCCTCCTGAACCTCCTCCCCCCCCCCCTCCATTCCACAATCCATGTAGTATGTAACATACTCCTACCTCTTGTGCACCTGTTATTCTCATCAACCTGGAAGCCAAGGGGGCAGGGTTCACAGTCAAAGCTCCCTCTTCTATTCACACAGCGCTCTTTAGCTTGACAATTGTGATTTCTCTGGCTACACTCATCAACATCTACATTGAAATGGAAAAAGTCAACAAAATACTTACATCAGAGTATTGCATATTGCATCATATTTGCTTGGTGTTATTAAGACACAAAGTATTAGTGGTGAAAAGACACATTTTAGCATCCATACTGCGTAGATGGTGAACATTTACAAATAACTCATACTTCATTCTTTTCAGAGTTCTTACGGTAACATTCATGGGCATTTTTAATACACTGACAATATCACACAAGCATTATTCAAGCCATAAACATTAATCAGTATTCATCATATCTAAGGTTTCAAAACCAACACACAAATTTCTACTGATTTCCGCCATTCTCTAGAACAAAAGTTTGGTTTAAAGGTGGTTTACGGGACTGTGAAGTCTGGAACACATTAGAACACTCACCCTCACACTGCTGGCTGTCTCCATTAATGACGTACCCTGTCCCACATGGAACGGTACGCACACAGGTGAAGCCGCCCTCCACATTGTCGCAGCGGAAACCGTCCGGGCAGTCATGTGTCCCACGGGTGCACTCATCAATATCTAGTCAGAAATATCACAGGATGACTTCAATGATGAATTGCTTTCATATGCTGGAACACATAATGAAAATATTTTTTTTTTCTCTCATAGGAAACTACCTTTTGATTTTTGAATAAACTATTATAACATTGTTACTATGGTATACAAGCAGTTATTAAGGAAACATATGATTTACATAATAAGCATGGAAATTGATGTTAATATGACTTGGTATCCTTTCAGTCTTTTGACGATCTTACTCTAATTATTTTTATCTTTATTTTCTTTTTTTAGTGCAGGTTTGTTTATTTCCCATCTGATATCTTTTTATGCATAGGTCATTGTCTCCAAAAATACATTCTCATGGTTTCAAAAACAAACAAATAACACATGTTAATGCTTTGATATGCTATGAATTTATCATCTTGTAAAAAGAATTGCAGAATTTCACATCATTGCTTTCAGATAACTTGCTTCCCCTCAGCGAACATGATCATTTAAGAGTGGGAGAGAGAATGGTCTCGAATGTTTGACATGCATAAATTCTCTCTTTTTCCTTGATATAACAATATATTTCATGAGTAGTGCTTGCAAAAAAAAAAAAAAAATTAGTGTATCTCTTAGTATGGCTTGTCTCACAGATAAATAATTTTAAAGGTTGATGCTATCCTGCAGGTATACTAGTTTCTTTTTCACACATAACTCATGGAGATCAATGCTCTCTGAAATAAAGGAATACAACTATATGTTTCATTATCAATACAACAAGAATGTCTCATCCATCTAGATACTCTATGTAAATGATGTGTTTCTTGTGTCTTGATAGAGTGTGTTATGCTGAGTATATTTGTCACCTTCGCATCGGCGACTCTGCCAGTTGAAGTAGTAATTCTGAGGACAGCGAACAGACTGGCACTCAAAGCTACCATAGGTGTTCTGACAGAGACTCGGATCGCCGCAGTTGTGTAAGCGCTCCGCACACTCGTCAACATCTATGACAATGATAAACATTAAAGACGGAACGGTTTGATGGTAAACACACTTGATATTCATATCAAACTAGGAATAGCAGACATCTGAAGACATGTTACAATGTCAATCAAATAAAAAACTACAACTCTCTAGAAATAGATCTATTAGATTCTCTAGTCTTGGCAAATTGCATATTTACTACAGCTTTAAACTTCTTCGCAGGTTCAAAATGGCTGATTACTTGATCTACAGAGAGACTTGGGTTTCATATCATAAATGGAAACCTTATAATAAAAGGACAAATGATACAACGACAGCATTCAAATACGCACCTCTACACAGTTCCACTTGTCACATGTCCTTATCGACTGATAAAAAGTAGGACTCAAGGCATACAAGGTCAATACAGATTTAAAAGGACACAGGCTCATCTTTATTTGAGCTGCAACACTCCAAATTTACAGTATTACAGGCATCTTGAATGTGACATGAGCTTTCTAAAAGTCTCTACTAATTAAAGGAATAGAGAGAGAGAGAGAGAGAGGAGAGACAGACAGATATGTATGTATGGATGTTCTTTTTTTGTTTCAGTCTGGTACAGATGTTAATACTACAAGTGTACTGCTATTTAAAGCAAAGATGATCAAATTTGAACCTTTGCACCTTTGGAGTCTCACACATGTGATCAGAAGTCAAAACTCACCTACACATCGCTGGCTATTTCCATCATAACGAAGACCGCTTCGGCACACAACGTCATTGACACAGCTGAAGGAGCCAATGTTGTTGAGACATCTCTCTGCATAATTGCACACGGGCGTTCTGGAGGCACACTCATCAATGTCTGAACGTTGTGGAATAATGACAGAATATTTCAAATGCTTCAATGCCTTTACCTCAATTCTTAACAAATCTCTGCCAAAATCAACCATTTGTTCACAAGCACTGGAAAATTTACAGCCTGATCACAATGAGTATAGCTTCATCTTTCTTAAGTTTTGCTACCAAAAAAAAAAAAAAGAACTAAGGTGGTGACACAATAAAACATATGAAAATTTTGACCCATGGCATGTCACAATAATATTCTTTGAAACATATTCTTTCATGAACACACACCACTTGCAATGAGAAGTAAAAAATGCTGTTCTTTATCTTTTTGTTTTTGTCTTTCAACCAACAGCTGCACAAAGCATGCTGAAACCAGCTCACAACATGAAGAAGTCATTAATGGATGTGTGGTTTTGACCAAGACAACATTCTCAGGCTGGTTGTACACAGTTCTTGTCATTTCCTGGATCTAATGTGAGCCAGACGGAAGGAAGTTCCCATCAACATACCAGTGGGAAAGAGGTAGGGTCCACCTGTCTAAATATTTTCATTGGCTATATAGGGAGCAAAATACCTTGTTTTCTTTCACCCATCAAATTTGAGTATGGTACATTATCAATTCACAATACTATAGGTAGGCATCTACGTGAATATCTACTGGTATCTCTTCATATTGGACATTTTCTGATGAAGAAGAAGCATTCATGACTGTGTTTGAATACTACTCACGAAGAGTGAAGAAGCAGTACACGATGTCTGGAACATATCTGAAAAAAGCTAACCATTACACTCTAGAGGGCTCCCTCCCTTTAGACATCTCCTTTTAATGGTTTACAATTACAATGACTATTTTAGGCCCTTTTTATCATTGCCAATAAATAAAACAGTTAAAGAGACAATTTTAAAAAGAAATGTAATCCACTTCCTTGATAAGTTTTCCCTATAAATAAACATACCTTGGATTGCAATGTCTTGCCAGTTGAAAGATGAAATAAAGACACAACAAATAGAATGTGTTTAGCCAGGCTTGTTAGACAACACATATTTTGCTACTGCAATAAACCTGTGATAAGTTTGTCCACTTCTCTCCAACTACAATGAAATATCCATACTCTCTATGACCACATTTTAATTTCAGTTTGGCATGACTGTCCAGTTGTTTGTTTTGTTGTTGCTACTATGTTTTCATAACCACTGTAAAACATGGTATTTTCGCGGCATGAAATTTTCGCGAATTGGAGCCGACGGCCTTTTTTGCGGCATAAAATTTTCACGAATTGCCTCTAACATTCAATGCGTATAGTGTAGACAAGAACTTTCATGCGCATTTTAATTTTGCGAATCTTGTCTCTCGCGGAATTGAAATGCACGCGAACATTCCGTATTTTGCAGATAGTGGAAACTAAAAGACTGTAAGAAAAAAATCAAAGATACACTGTCATTTTATAAACATAACCTCCCACTGAATGTAAGATGACTCTCACCTGTACATGAGTATCCATCTGACATCAGCTCATATCCCGTCAGGCAGGAACACTCATATTCCCTGCCTATCTGTCGACAGTTGTGTTGGCACGGGGCTCTGTCGCATGTCAGGTACCTGGGAGGAGGTGGCCTCAATGTGGGCTCACCTGTATCGCCACCTGCAGGCAGCAAGCAAAGAGTGAAGGTGAGCCAAGAAGGACTGACAGTGATTGGCTGATTTCTACAAACTAAATAAAAAACCCTGATGTGAAGTATGATGTCAACAGGAAACTATCGAGGAGTTGTAATTGAGATATCTGGACAGTCTCTCCAAGCTGAAGTTTAATATGTTGCTTTCCAATGGGTCCACTAAGGGAAGTATGAGCTGCAAAAAAAAATTGTGTAATTCAGGCTTGCAGATATTTGTGACATAATATGTAAACCAGTTAATAGCATGTATCTGTCTGTTTTGTGACTATAGGCTACTGGACTTTTATCAGATGTAGGAGATGAGTTTTGCCATGATTCTACAGTTAATCAGAGAGATGATGAAAAGGGCACTAATTGATTGAGATGTGTGACAAAATTTCAATTCTTTAGTTCTTGACTCATGACGCCTGGTTGATACTGTAATGGAATGAGGTTAGAGCACTGAAGTTGCTGTCTCTGGTACGTCTGGTTAGGACGTAGGGGGCGTGCGGTGACCCCATGACCGTATGAGTTTCGATGGGGGTCACGGGTCGCACGTGGTTATACTCTCGCTCGGGTAGAAGGAGCGAGGAGTGGTGAGCTGACGCTCGTCGGGGGCGGACGTGTCCGCGGAGTCCCCCGTGGTTTTGTAGTGTATTGTACACTAAAGTCTTGTAACGCTGTGTGTATCGGCCATTCGTGCGGCGATACAGTGGTGCATCGTGTCAGGCGACTGGTCCTGACGGGTAGCCGGATTGGCGAGTACGGTAATAAAGTTCTTCTTCGCACGCACTTCGATTGTCATCTCGGTGAATTATTGGTGCTTTCTCTACGTGATGATGCGATATGATGTGATCGTTGTGAGTCCGAGTGAGGTGTCCGCGAACTTACCCAAAAAAGATCCCACACAATAACTGGAGAAATCCGGTTATATTACATTGGTGGCAGCGGTGGGATGGGTTGCGTGGACCAGGAGACTGCTATAACGATCATTTTCATGTTATTGTGACATATTTTGCATTAGAGGAGAGATGATTAATCCTGCAGTGCTATAGTAGTGCCCTCGTTACGAATGCCTGCTATATTTTTCGTTGCCTGCAGGGTGAGTCTGGATCAGTAAATTCATCTTGCGTATATTTCGTCCTGCAGGTGAAAGACGCTTGCAGGTGAAAGGCGCCTGCAGTTGAAGTTGAAAGGCTCCTGCAGGTGAAAGGCGCCTGCAGGGGAAGGCGCCTGCAGTGAAGGACGCCTGCAGGCGGAGGCGCCTGCAGGGGAAAGGCGCCTGCGAGCGAAGGCGCCTGCAGGGGAAAGGCGCTTGCCGGCGAAGGCGCCTGTATTGTTTTAGACTTTACGCAGCCTGGAGAAGATAAAGAGAGAATAGCGCCTGTCAAGAGGACCCTATAGCGCATGCAGTGTCAGCGGTGCCTTTAAATTGAATGCCCGGTATGCCTGCAAGTTCATCTGTCAATACCGACATCATGAAGTTGAAGTTGTTTGAGAGGCAGAAGTCTACGCCGGAAGAAAATACAGTAGGACCCTACTCGTCAAGAAGAAATAGTAGCGCCTGTAGTGCCAGCGGTGCCTTCACCTTGAATGCCTGCCATGCCTGCAGTGTCGTTAGTAGTGCCTTCAAATCGAATGCCTGCTATGCGTGCACATGCATGTTTTCACGATCAGACCGAAACTCTATTCCTGGTGCATTTTAATACAATTCTGCGTTGCTACACATCATGACAACGGAAATGACAAGGACCGTTCCTGGTTGTAGGAAGGTTGTCGGACGTGACCTGCTGAACACAAGAGAAAACATCGGAAAGAAAAGCTTTATGCACGTGGCTCGAATGAAACAGTGCTTTGGTGAGCCGTTGTTGCAGTTTTGGATCGAGGTTGGTGGAGGTATTGATGCTCCTTTACAGGAGCCGGATCGTCATGTCCTCGTGGCACCATTCACCTCGGAAGTTCCTCAACGAAGCTGCAGACGTTCGACCAGAGTCTGACCCTATCGATTTGCACACCGGCAAAGATGAATCCATTTCTCCGACGTTTTCCATACTGATCTCCGGCGTAATCAACCAAGGAAGCGAAACTCTCCTCAGCGATGCGATGACTTGTATCAGGGATGCTGGGTAGAGCGCCAGGTGATTGTAGTGACTCGTGTACAGCCGCAACTTAATGTATATAATGTAGGAAACTGCGGGATACCTGCAATAGGTGCACCATACCTGCAACGCCATGTGCTACCTCAACAGGTTGACACCAGCAGTGACGTATTGTCATATCTGTCATGTGGTCTGCGAGATGACTTACGATAAGGATATCTGGTACACCAAGTGGGACGGCGCAAGGAATTCTCCGGAGACGCTATGGTTGGAGTGCAGGACGGGAACCCCTAGCGGAAGGCGCAACGACTTACCAAATGACGCTACAGTGTTCTATTTGTCTTTAAAATGTGGACTGCTATTAAGAGAGCTTTGTTTATTTTGTGTGTGTGTGTGTAAATACGTGTAAATACAATGTAAACTATCGGACAAGCTATACTTAAGGAGTTCGTTGTTTAAGCAAGGCGGGAGACCATGATGCGTAGTGATGAATGCCTCGTTTGTTTAGTAATGATGCGGTTTTCACATCTTTTTTTGTGTGTGTTTATTAAGTTATGTAAATACATGTAAATGGAAAGTTGCGAGACAGTGTTTCGCGTATGTACGTCATACACTTGGTTGTTTTAGCGTGTAAGAATAGGTAAATGTGCTTACGCTAATCTGTGAAGTTTATGTAAAAATGTTGTTCTCGCGTTATTGTTTATGTTTCTGTTTGTGTGGGATACGGGATTGTAGTATCCGGTTTTGGTCATTTCATTGTTTATGTAAAGCCCGAGTTGCCCTAGTCAAGGGACTGACTAGTCTTAGGGAGGGGCTGTGTAATGGAATGAGGTTAGAGCACTGAAGTTGCTGTCTCTGGTACGTCTGGTTAGGACGTAGGGGGCGTGCGGTGACCCCATGACCGTATGAGTTTCGATGGGGGTCACGGGTCGCACGTGGTTATACTCTCGCTCGGGTAGAAGGAGCGAGGAGTGGTGAGCTGACGCTCGTCGGGGGCGGACGTGTCCGCGGAGTCCCCCGTGGTTTTGTAGTGTATTGTACACTAAAGTCTTGTAACGCTGTGTGTATCGGCCATTCGTGCGGCGATACAGTGGTGCATCGTGTCAGGCGACTGGTCCTGACGGGTAGCCGGATTGGCGAGTACGGTAATAAAGTTCTTCTTCGCACGCACTTCGATTGTCATCTCGGTGAATTATTGGTGCTTTCTCTACGTGATGATGCGATATGATGTGATCGTTGTGAGTCCGAGTGAGGTGTCCGCGAACATACCCAATAAAGATCCCACAGTAACTGGAGAAATCCGGTTATATTACAATACCATTTGCCAACTATTGCTAGTCCCCTGGGGTTAACCATGAGGTGTCGACATCATTTGCCCATTTTCTGATGTGACTAAGTGGTGTGGACCACTTCACCAGGTTAAAAGCAACCTGCTCTTTGTGACAGAGTGAAGTGGAATCTTTATGTGCAGGGCACTAATTGATTGAGATGTGTGATAAAATTTCAATTTTTTGGTTTACGACACAAGATGCCTGGTTGGTTTTTGCCTCTCAGTAGCTGGGTTGTCATGATCACAATATACAACATTGCTCAGCTATAAGCATACTCAATGGGACTCAAGGCTAGTTCATTTGACTGCAAGGTACATGTGCCACTGACTGAGCCACTTAACTGCCCTAACTCTTTGGTACAATGTACATCCTGACAAAAGGGAGATCCCTCTTTGATCCAAAAGACTTGATGTTCATAGATTAATGCATTCAGCACTCATGAAAACACTTCTCAGCACACATGCCCATAGTTAGTCAACTAATTGACAGATGATGAATACACTATCTGTACTATACTCTCTCTGTGATTATATAGTAGCATTCCAATAGATTTCGTGCTGCAAGCACCCTAGCTTTAATGTAACACTGCAAGCCACAGCAAGGAATCAATTAGATTTTCATGAGATCAAAACCAAAAGAAATTAACTAAAAACCTGAAGATTATTAAAGGACAAGTTCACCTTCATAGACATATGGGTTGAGTGAATGCAGCAATATTAGTAGAACACATGAGTGAGAGTTGGAGGAAAATCCAACAATCCGTTCAAAAGTTATGAATTTTTAAAGTTTCTACTCAGTCATGGCTGGATGAGAAGACTACTATAGCTTGTGATGTCACATGAGTACAACGGTATAAAGAAAGTATAAAGAAAATTCACCTTTTTTTCACTTTTCTCGCATAACAAAAGAACACTCGACTTCTCTCTTTCAGACGGCAAGGGGAATAATATTATCCTTAACATACATCAGTAACAAGTCCAAGAAATGTGGACTTTATTAAAAAATAAAATTTTGTGAAATTCTCTTTTTATTTTTATTATATCATTGTACGCATGTGACATCACACACTGTAGTAGTCTTCTCATCCAGCAGTAATTGCGCAGATACTTAAAAAATTCATAACTTTTGAACGGATAATGTCAGATTTTCCTAAAACTTTCACTGATGTGTTCTACTAATATTGTTGCATTCACTCAATCCACATGTACATGAAGGTGAACTTGTCCTTTAAGCTGAGGGTAAATATAGCAGGTGTGAGTTTTCTTCAATTTAGTACGCCCTCTGCACAAATGAAATTTGTACAAAGGGCAGACAAAATTGAAGATAACTCATACCTCACTAAAAACCTTGTTGAGCAGAAAAACAAAAATCATTTGCAATATAGTATTACTAACCAGCAACACATGTGATGTTATCCTCAAGCAAGCGATTTCCTGGGTTGCACTCACACACGTGGGACCCAATCAGGTTGATACAGCGCTCAGTGCAAAGTAAGTGGCTGGCATAGTTATTACACTCATCCTCTGCAAAAGAAATTAAAGTAGATCATGAAAAAAAACTGTTTAATGACTAATCAACAAATATGTCGTTCTATCATAAAACAACAACAATTTCCGGTCAGCTGACTGTGAAAAGTCATGCCTTAAACATCAGTCAACCACAAAGAAGAGAATCACAACAAATATCATAAAAATGATAATCAATGCATGAGAAAATTATGGCAACTTTTTGCTGATACTGAAAGGGCAAAAAGTGACAAATGGCAAGACACTATAAAGGATCTGTACATTCATGCTTGTTTGAGGTCCACTCTTTCAAAGGGAATCAGAAATAAGTGGCCTTCAAAAACATGCAGTCTTCAAAAAGTTACATTATACTGTAGTTTCAACTGCATGTACGTCAGGTACTCTTTATTCCAAACATTCATTAATTAAAAAAAAATGAAAAAGGTTTTATTATTCTGAAGGTTATATTTTGAAACATGTGAAATTCATATTCCAAGGTTTTTTTTCTTTTAATTCAAAAATGAAATGAGGTTTTTTTTTATTCTGGAGGTTCATTAATCTGAAAATGAAATAAGGTTCAATATTCCAAAGGTGCGATAGTCTGAAAATGAAATGAGGTACATTCGTTAATCTGAAGATGAAACAAGAGACCCGCGGGTCTAGCGCTCACCTGAGTATCGCAAGTTCACCTTTCACGCAGTCACTAATCTAAATTATTCACAGCTCTACCAAAATTTGACGAGGCATTCTCAAGTGGAAGATGAAAATGTACAATAAGGGCCCAATTTTTTCAAGATTCCTTAATTTGGGGGAATTGGGGCCCCCTGGGGCCCTCTGGGTGGGGCATGGTGCCCAGTTTGATAAATTGAGATCCTGACCACCTAGGGATGCTACCTGCCAAGTTTGACAAAAATCCATCATGAGGTTTTCAGGAAGAAGATGAAAATGTACAATTCAGGCCTCCATTTGGACCCTTCCAACCACCCCCCCCCCCCACCCCCAAGAGGGGCACCCCTTGATCTCCTATGAACAAACTTGAAACTACAGTCATTACTGTACTCACTCATAGTATTATCTCAGCTCTATAACTTCTGATTCTAGAGAAGATTTTTAAAGATTCCTTCATTTGGGGGGTTTGGGCCCCCTGGGGGCCCCCTGGGCGGGGCATGGTGCCCATTTTAACAAATTGAGATCCTAACCCCCTAGGGATGCTACCTGCCAAGTTTGGTGAAAATGGGTCATGGGGTTCTCAAGAAGAAGATAAAAATGTACAATTTAGGCCCCATTAGGACCCCTCCTCACCCCCACCCCCCCCCCCCCCTAGGTCCAAAGGGGGGCACCCCTGATTCTGCCATGAACAAACTTGAAACTACAGTCATCAATGTGCTAACTCATAGTATTAACCTAGCTCTATCACTTCTGGTTCTAGAGAAGAAGATTTTTGCGGATTCCTTAATTTTGGGGGGTTTGGGCCCCCTGGGGGCCCCCTGGGTGGGTCATGGTGCCCATTTTAACAAATGGAGTTCCTAACCCCCTAGGGATGCTACCTGCCAAGTTTGGTGAAAATGGGTCATGGAGTTCTCAAGAAGAAGATGAAAATGTACAATTTAGGCCCCATTAGAACCCTTCCCCACCCCCCTCCCCTGGGTCCCAAGGGGGGCACCCCTGATTCTGCCATGAACAAACTTGAAACTACAGTCATCAATGTACTAACTCATATTATTAACTTAGCTCTATCACTTCTGGTTCTAGAGAAGAAGATTTTTACAGATTCCTTAATTTTGGGGGGTTTGGGCCCCCCTGGGGGCCCCCTGGGTGGGGCATGGTGCCCATTTTAACAAATTGAGTTTCTAACCCCCTAGGGATGCTACCTGCCAAGTTTGATGAAAATCGGTCTTGGGGTTTTCAAGAAGAAGATGAAAATGTAAAAAGTTTACGCACGACGCACGACGGACGACGCACGACGGACGACGGACGACGGACGACGGACGACGGACGACGCACGACGCACGACGCACGACGGACGCCGGACGAAGGGCGATCGCAATAGCTCACTTGAGCCTTTGGCTCAGGTGAGCTAAAAAAGGTGAATACTCACAAACTTTTGAAATAGCAAATCTTATTCCATTTTTCAATTAAGAACATTTGGAATAACAAACCTTATTTCACTTACAGATTAATGAACTTTCAGAATAATGAACTGTCACCTGTCAAGCATGGTCTACATATTTAGGTACAAAAATGAAAATGAGTGCACATGGTAGCACAGTGCCAAGAAGGGAAAAAATATTGGTGAACCACTTTAATTCTGAGGCTGAAGAAGTCGAGAAGCCTAGAGAACTTTTACCATCAAATCTTAAGCGGGCAGAGTCACAGCACTGCTGAAACGCCTGATCACATGACGTGCCAGTCATCATGGAGTTACAGGGAATTCCGTCATTGTACGCCTTGATACCCAGCTCACAACACTCACAGCATTCCTGGACACGGAAATAGAATGCACATTTCAAGAGGTTACAGTGTGCGACCGTAAAATTCGTGAAATTACTTTAAAAATGACTTATTCTACAACTTTGACATATCTTCCCATATCATATTTAGGGAAACACATAAATCACAATTTCTTTGTAATTCTAGTTTCATACTGTAATACTCAAGTAATCATGTTGTTATGCATCCCCTTAATAATATTATCTTTATATGGTTACCCTTCCATGACATGACTGCACATGCAACCAAGACTTTACAAAAAAATAAATTTTCAATGGACTGTCTAATTTTCCTCAAACTTTACTAATATATACTTCTTAAATATTTCTGTACATTATATTTACTGAATCCACATTTCATTCCAGGGGTGAAAAGACTTCATATCTCACAAATCATAAATTTTTAACCCGTTGAGGACGGACTGAGTTCGCTACAACACGCATTACCCATTGACCCTTGCCCGAGTATACTCAGGATTCATCCTCAACGGGTTAAGATAGCAAAATACCTTTTCATTTTTGCAATATTTTCACAAAATATCAATGTTGATGTCAAATACTGTAAAAGAGGAAATTTTCACGGTGTTGAAATTTTTGCGCATTTCATGCATTCAGAAACTAGCGCGAAAATAAAAGCATGCGAATATTTGTGCTTGCTATATGTTCCCGTAGTTGATGTCTTGATTCCACGGAATTATAAACACGCGAAACTCTTCTTACCGGGCCGAATGTGAAAAATTAGTCGCGCGAAAATATCCACTTTTACAGTATGTAGAAACGTTGTCTTGCATACAACAGTAAAACTGCAATTTTTTGAAACTCGCATCAGTACTTCTAATATTCAAAATTGAGTTAGGAGGTGTTTGAGTACGTGCCAATTGAGATCCGAGGTCTTGTCACCCCCAGGAACGATATATATTTGAGGTAAATTCCCCTTTAATTCCATCATTAAGTGTGATTGGCTAACCCACCATTCCAGCTGATAAACAGGTGTCATTCCTCAGGGTCTGGCAGCTGCCAACAAACATGCGATGCTCCACGGCCCGCTCGCAGAGCACCGGGCGCAGCCGATTGGAGCAACAGGATATCATGATGGTCATGCAGGCCTCCCGGTCTGCGGCGCTGATGTCGGGAGTGGTCTCCAAATCCTGGCAGGTGCGCCCCAAGTCGGCGAAGTCCGTCCCTCGTCTGCAGCAGTCCGAGATGATATCCAGCAGAGCCCCTGATGATCAAATCGCATCCAAAGGAGAGAAGGATTCGGGTAAACAAACTAATATCCACTTCGTCTCACTCCAATTCAATAATTTCCGCTTCCTTTCAGCAGGGAAGCTCATACTGTTCTTTCATGGGGCATTGCACAAAATACCAGTAATAACATCATTCCAAAACTTAATGCTGCCAAAACTACAGTGTTGGACTGGTACAGTGTACCAGCATGCCTTCAAGTGCACTAAAAACATTTCTTCCCCTCATAAAGAAATGAATTTGAACAACTTAAAAAGCTTTGGCTGATTGTTGATATGATATAGTAGGATATAAAAATGCAAGATGTGACCAAAAACCAAAAATTAATTTGCAGAAAAATATTCACAATAGCATGATATCCACAAAATGCAGCAAAATATGAAGATGGAAATTCATAAAATGGACATTTAAAGTTGAATATAAAGTGAAAGATAAATGTCTTGGAAGTGGTAATGAAATGTATCACTTATTCACACCTGAGTAGATGAAGATCCTCATTATCCCATTAATATTGTGCATGAGATCCATCCTCCCAAAGACATCCTACCAAGGAACAGTTGAACCCAGCATCTCACTACTACCCAATGGCCCGAATTCACGAAGGTGGTACAAATGAAACCATGGTTTAAACCATGGACAAAAACCGTGGAGCGCCAAGTGTCGCACGGAATATTTCGTTACGAAATCAGCAGTTTTCGTCGATGAAATGCTAATCATTTTCTAATGAAATGGCAACATTTTGTAACTAAATGAACATTTCATCCACGAAATGATAATTTTGTTAACGAAATGGTCATATGGCGACGAAATGACCAATTTCGTAACAAAATATTCCGTGCGACACTTGGCGCTCCATGGTTTTTGTCCATGGTTTAAACCACGGTTTCATTTGTACCACCTTCGTGAATTCAGGCCATTGAGTGTTGAAGGTCACACACATTGTCTTCTCCTTTCAGAGCTACAACAAGGCAAAAGTGACATCTTTCATACCACAGGAAGAATGATCCTCAATTTATAGTGTAAAGTTCTACAAGATGCATGTTATAATCATATCCTTTGAACCTATAGCCTGAAAATAGCTCACTTTTCACAAAATTTCTGTAGTTATCAGTCACAAGATTCTAGCATTCCTCCAAAACATGCATACGATGGTACCTACCAATGAGCAGATATCAAGATGTCTGCCACAATTTATAATCAGGCGAATATTACCATATCAAATCTTGCTGTATAGGTACATGTACCTGTACAGCTGTAACTAAAATTACAAAAACTGGGAGAGAAAACACACGCACACACACACACACAAATTATTTGAATAGTGTACAATCCAAATAGCTCAAAATTACCCCAAATTTTACAAAAGTTTGCAAAATATATCATGATCAAATACTATAATTCAAATGAAAGTATGAGTTGAAGCACTATCTTACATGTTTAAGCAACTAAAAAGAAATGCATCAACACATGATATGTCTTAACTCCGATACTTGCATTACATTTCACTGATATGATTTTTTAATTTAATCTTATTTCATATTTGAAAATGAAAGATGAAAGTATTTCAAAGAAGCATCAGCATGTTTGAGTCTTGTCTTAACATGCATTCTCAACTTTGAAATCTACCCTAACCTTGATTATCACTTGAATCAAATGAATAATACCAGTAGACACTCTGCAAGTTCCAAGAAGGATTCACTTGACAATACAATGTACTGTAGGTTACTTGCTTATCATAGAAAAATCATATTTCTTGGAGATCAAAAATGGCTCATGGTAACGACATGGTTTGGTCAAGTCATTGAATGTGCTCAAAATGAGTGCTCTATTGATATGTTCTACAGACAGGGCTCCATAATATCTACATGTACCTGAGACACTTATCTCTCTCCTATCCATAGCTAGGTTGTCACAGAGCTGGCTTAACTTCAAGTTAATCGATTGCTAATTTTGCTAATTAGGCTACTTTTGATGAAAGCAGAGCCAAAAGGGGAATGAACTTTAAGTTTTAAAGAGACACTGTGACTGTCGTGATTATTTTTTAAGGTTCTTATTCATGTTCATAAACCACAAGATTTCTTGCAGGTGCAGGAAGGCATGAATAACTTGATGATAAAAGCATCCACAGGGGAGTGTCGTACATGTAGTGGCAGGCCCATGTGAACACAGCTACAAGTATCAAAATGCTGGAATCCTGCTGGACATTGCATTATTCCGTAAATGAACATCTCCAATTGTTTGCCAACGATTACCTAATGAATCGTGTGCAGTAAGTACTGTGCTCTAGGTCTGCTATATGAACACAGCAAGTACTGTATCACCACAGGTATGTATTACCTGTAGGCCTTCTTTGTTTTTACAACAAATAACAAATGATCACAGTGCAAAGGTGTCATTGTATGCACTAAACCTCCATATTTAATCATCAAGGGGTGTTTGATTGAAACTACAGGGCATATGATCATTGATGACAAGCACCATGTGAACGAGTTCGGAGTTAAGGGCCGATTTCTTTTGCAATCAAAGTTGGCAATCATGGATGTCATATATAAGGAAATCATGTAAACATAAGTCGTGCTATTTAAATGTGTATGCTACCAGAGCTTTTCTAACGAGTCTGAGAGTTAGATGAGCTTTACATCCCATCCAGTGACTGGTAAAAATGGTGTCCCACTAGCAATCATCTCTCATATCTTGGAGGAAATTGTAATCTGACAAGAAACGTGGATCAGAGCTGAAGGAAATCCTGTTTGATCACTAAAACAACACAGGAGCACAGCACTGGGCTGATTATCATGGTTAATGGCATGGGTTTGGGGAAAGACAGACCAAATGTATGTGGTTGGCTGTTCTTGCAAGCTGGTGGATAATTAGCTGTGTGCAGATCTATGCCATTTGATTGCTGGAAACAAAATCATCACTCGCTCTGCTGTAGTTCAACAATGTTATATCATTTGCAAACATACATTTTCATCATTCCCTACCCAGTCTGAGTGATCTATAGCACGTACGTGCCACGCAAAAAGGGCTTGATGCATGGTATTGTGATGACCACACTCAATGCTGCACTGAATGGCTACACTTTTGTGGAATGTCATTGACTTTCTGACGGAAATTACCACCAACATATCTAAAAATACATTCAGTCAATGTATATGCACTCGTTTTGCTGACAAATTGCACCTCGGGTCACAATAATCAAAGGTAACATGTTACTATGAGAACAAGGCAAACAAAACTAAAATGTGGAGTCATCAGGTATGACGTGATACATAAGTTTATTTAATACAAACTTGAAAGAACAATATCTTAATAATTACAGCTGTATGAACAAATAACAAGATATATCTTGCAAACATATATAATATGTTTGCATTTCAGTGCATTTCCTGCTATTACTGTACATAACAATTTACTTTTTAAAGATCTAAATGTATATTCACATCATGAACAGTTTATCCATCTATATCACTACTGATTTTTCCCCTCAATTCTGACTTGCCATGATACAATCATTATAGTATATTCATCTCCAAGAAAACAAAATAAGTAAAAACTTTTTAATTTTTGACATGTTGGCCTCCTTTTCGCTTTCTCTTGATCTCAACTGTGATAGAGTCCCCGCAGATACCAACTCACTGCTTGTCACTATGCACACTACTGGGCTTCCTTATTTTCATTCAGATGACCTACCAGCCATTAGCATCTATGAGACATAGAAGAAAAATCTCTTCTTTGCTAGCTGTCAAGCTACTACTAGAGTTATGACGAAGGACAAATGTAAATTCATTAGCAGTCCTGAAATAAATGAAAGATGTTATCACTTAGGTAATTCTCACTTTATATATCCAAGGCTGCACACTGGAACTTGTCTGACAGTCCCTGACCAGTAAAAATCACTGTCGGACAGGAAGGGACCAGTAAAACATGGAAAAACTGCATATCTACTGGTCCGACAGACAGGTCGGACCAGTAGAAAAAATGGGTTAGTGTGCAGCCCTGATATCACCATCAACTGTTGTTTGCCTTCACTGAGTGCAATAATGTCCCTTCACATTCCTAGGGACTCCAATGATTAAAGTAAAATAAAATAAATGAAGTTTGAAATTTCTTCAAAACTTGAAGAAAAAAAAAGTTATGGGATTTCAAATTTTCACTTATTCCCCCCCCCCCAAAAAAAAAAAAAATATATATATAAGTGTACATATTGGTTGCATCCACTCGCATTCAAATGATACAAGGGAATGTCATCACCATATTTTTCATCTGTTCCATTGAAAATGAAATTTAGTTATAAGTAAAGACTTGCATGCACGTCAAAAGGAAAAATTGTGCAGTAATGACATATAATCACCTAATTCCAAATGCATGTGAGATTACAACTAAGTTTATTGTTTCATGAAAGCATATAAAACTTTAAGGTACAATGCCTATATCTTCCACCCGATTAAAAAAAAACAACAACACCAAAAACTTCTTCATTCTGTTTGATTTCATCCTATCTATTCTAAAGTCACCTTGAAGAAGGAATTTCTTTGGTAGGTTTCTGAAAGTCAAGGTATAAACAATTTCCAATCAATCATCATCCATCTGCCATGACTCATAACAAATATATTTTGGTGTAGACTTACAAACACTTGACAATTCCATAAGTAATATTTAAGAAGATGAAAGAGTCAATTTTATTCCACAGATTGCATACTACCTTGACTGATAAGCCTGAATGGAGCTGGGGAGATGAAATATTATGTATTTAGTTCGATAAAGATTTTGCAGGATGCAATTCTCACTTTTGTATCACCTCTCCCTGAGCTTCCCATCCAAATATGACTCAGAGCTGAGTTTTGTGTACATCTACATGTGTGGCTAAAATACAAAATCACTTTTGAATCTCACTTTGTCCAAAAGTAATTTGTAAAAAATATTCATCTTTTATGTAAATTACTATTCCTTTCACTTGTGACTGCATATCTTGAGGGTTTTATTGTTCTCCCTGCCTGCTGCAAGAGGTACATGTATGTCAAGTGTTATTTCATTATGGTAGAAAAAGGAAAATATATGTCTAATTCCCTTCATAATATCTTTAGGCGAAATATCACTGTCCTACATGTACTGTATCGTGAACCCATGAATTATTGTGATCTTCTTATCCAGTGAGAGCGGTACTCCAACTTTTAAAAATCATAACTTAATTTCTGGTCTCATGTGATGCAACCAATGCCTAATTTATCAATGCACATCAAAAGGTAAAGCTGAGCCCTACAAAAAGACAAGTAACTATTTCTGCTACATCTCATGATAGATTTTCTCGTATCTATACCAATAACAAAAAATCACACACATATTTCTTTCAATGTACTTTACGTTTAGTAAGAGCAAACACATCCATCATCTACAGTGTACAGTTGTACCTCAACATTCGATGTAAGATATTTATGAATAAAATGAGAATAATGTCAATCAAATACGCTTTTGCTACTCAAGCTGATATTTACAGTGATACTCCGAGGTATAAGCAGATTTATAAATAACTTATGTTTATGATAATTATAGATTCTTAAAACAGTGATTAAATGTTTCTGCTCCAACCACTAGTTACGTGTTGTTTACTGTGACTTACACCTCACCAAACTGATGTATGTTTGATGTCATAACATCAAAATATTTTATTTTTATTGCACTGCATGGGAATGAAAAATGTTAACTCAAGCTTTCAACACACACACACACACACACACACACACACTTTTTTTTTTGTTTTTGTCAATCTTTTTTTTTCTTTTTTTTTTCGTATAAACAATATACAAATTTAAAGGACAAATTCACCTTCTTAGACATGTGGGTCGAGTGAATGCAGCAACATTAGTAGAACACATCGGTGAGAGTTTGAGGAAAATCGACAATCCATCTAAAAGTTATGAATTTTTGAAGTTTCTGCTCAGGCACGGCTGGATGAAAAGAC
Organism: Diadema antillarum; assembly: GCF_040938485.1. NCBI lineage: Eukaryota > Metazoa > Echinodermata > Echinoidea > Diadematoida > Diadematidae > Diadema > Diadema antillarum. The sequence goes on from NW_027271621.1 coordinate 24,767, forward strand.
TGTCATAGCTTGTGATGTCACTATCGTGTGCAACGATATACAGAAAGAATAAAGAAAATTCAACATAATTTCATTTTTCTCGAATAACAAAACAACACTTGACTTCTCTCTTTCAGAAGGCAGGGGGAATATTAAATATTATCCTTAACATACGTCTCAGAAGCAAGTCGAAGAAATGTGCACTTTATTCAAAAAAGTAAAGTTTTGTGAAATTCTCTTTTTATTTTCCTTTATCGTTGTACGCAAGTGACATCATACACATACTGTAGTAATCTTCTCATCCAGGAGTGACTGCGCAGACACTAAAAAAATTTGTAACTTTTGAATGGATTGTCTGATTTCCCTTAAACTTTCACTGATGTGTTCTACTAATATTGCTGCATTCTCTCAATCCTTATGTATATGAAGGTGAAAAATTCATTACAAAATAATACAATACATACACTCACACAGTCTGCAAATTGCCCAATAGCTTTTTCAAACACTTGTTCATACTGCCAGTGGATTACTGCATTGGGGTGGAAGTGACATGGATGAGTTCACGTGATTACACACGTGGTATGGTATGTTGTAAAAACCCTATATATAGGAAGATCGACCCCCCCCCCCAGTCATTATCATTTGTAAATAGAGTCGAATAGCTATAGTAGGCCTACGTAATGGACAGCGCGTTATAATATGACCGTAATATATTTCTTATCTCTGTATTATGCTTATTTTTAACTCCACACAAATGCACTCGAAATTGATCGTGCAACCTCAGCGGACAATCACACAGGGCTTTCATAATCAGAAGAGTCCGAGATTTCGCACACGTTCGGAAGGTAACTTACCATGGCAACAACTCCACGTGATGCAAATCAAAAGTGACAGAATCCTCATTTTGAACACAATCTTGAGCAGCAAAGCGAGAAATGGGCGACACAAACTAGTCTCTCAACTTTGTTCTTTCTTGTTAGATATAAATCCTGCTAGTTGCCCAGTTAGGACCCAATATGAGGAAGGTGAGAATCCGCCACTCTACACACCATCTCAACGTCAAATGTGTTTGAAGCTTCTTGCACTGAGCCAGCAAAGTTACGAACAGCTTTTTGTCCGACTACTGAATATCCGTCGCTGATAAACAATGGATGAGCTCAAACGAAACACAATCGCTCAGATCTTTCTCTGTCCGCAAACAAAAACCGGATTTACACCAGCCAGAGACCGAGAGTGGGGATAGTATACTCCAACTCTGATAACATACTATCTCAAAAGCTAGGTGACAACAGTTATTGTGAAATCCCGAAAGAGGAGGATGTTGGTCCTAACAGATAAAATGAAGCCACATCGCATTGTAGATTTCCTCGCAACTAATGGTCTCACAAACTTCCACTCGCGTGAGGTTTCCGCGCGCGTGGGCAAGGTGAGGAGGCTAGAGACACCATTGGTCGTTTTCTTTGCCAAGGATGGCGATTCGAGGAAATTGCTTCCGTCAACCTGCTTCCAGCTTGAGTGGAGGCGGTGACATTGGGGCTCGTCCCAAACCCTGGAACGCTCGTAATGTAAACTAAAATATCACCGCGGTGAACTTAGACCTTGATAGACGGGTGTGAATGATGGTATGTCATCGGATGGCTGTTGTCATATCACGTTTGGCGAGCATCAACTTGAAAATGTAACAAAAATCGTTTTACTCTCTATTTATCCTCACAGTAACTCAGTGATGACCCCTAAATCCTAGGATTGCTACTCATTGAGTGTATATAATGTACATCAAGGACTCGAGGAGGAGGGAGACGGGGGCGTGGTGGAAGGGAAACTTGAGAAGAAAACGGAGCCGAGATGATAGAAGCGATAAAAAGCTTTGCGACTTATATCCTGACTCGTAGGGTGACACAACCTTTATTATAGCACAACATTTTTATCCACAGAATTTCCTATTCTTTCAGACGCGCCGCTTCCCCTCCCGCCTTTACATCTCAGCTATCATTACAAGAAACGATCATTTCATTTGGCAGGTAACGGTAAACAAAAGCGGAGATTCAATTCTCCCATGAGGGTTTCTTGGATCACTGCCCATAACTTCAAGGTGATTATATGACGTTTGAAGAGAAAAGAGCAAGAATACATAGAAAGACCCAGGGAAGGGGTAAGCCTTAGCACTGCAAGCAGATTTCTTCATCTTCTCAAGACACTAATCGAGACAATTGACGTTGTTTATGGTTGTATCATGATGTTGTTTATATTTGTTAACTTAGTGAAGAAATCCCCACATTGCTGAAAAAAAAAAAATCAATTTTGCGTTGAGCTGTGAAAACTTAGAAATATCGACGGTCCATGTGCGCAAGGAATCTTTTATATGGATATATACCTCATGATATTTTTCTGCGGTGTAATTAAATCAAATCAACAATTAAAGAATTGGGACCTTAGTAGAAGATCTACACTGTATCATGAAATCAAGAAATTAAGAAGTATGATATTTTATTGATCATTTCATTTCAGTTTCAGGAAAACTGGAATATATCAATCATTAAGCTTTTATATACGAAACCCTGCACTGCAAACGCATCGCAAGATATCGTGCTCCCCCATCCTTTATGAGGGGAATGGAACCCATATTATGTATGTGGATTGAATGCATAATTATTATATGACATGCAGAATATTGGTAGAGCACATCATTGAAGTTTGTGGAAAAGTTGAAAATTCCGTTTGAAACGTTTGAATCTTTACAGTTTTCGTATCGCCATCGCTAGATAAGAATACTACAACAAGTTGTGATGTATTAGACAATGATATGTATGAAGAAAATGATAGGGCCTATAAAGAGAATTGAACATATTCAAAAATTTCCAGTATAATGATGCAGCACTGGCTTATACCTCTTTCAGAAGGCAGAGGAAATAATATTACCCTCAACATTATCATGTCAGTAACAAGTGGAAGGAATGTGCCCTTTTCATTTAAAAGCAAAAATGAAATGGGGGGGGGGGGGATTCTCTTGCTATCTTCTCTATATCGTTGTCCTATTGTGACATCACATGTTGAAGTCGTCTTATTGCGCAATGGCGGTATAATACCGAAACTTTAAACGTGAACGAATTGTCCGATTTTCCTCAAACTTCACTGATGTGCATTCACTCAATCCACACATATATTTGGATGTGATTTCCCTTTAAGTTACGGCGGCATATGGGAAAAAGTTAGAATACAGTCTTGACATTCCCATGAAATTCTGTCGGAGACTGAAATTGTCATCAGATTTTATTTAGCACTTCTGACTATCTCGACAAAAGTACTTTTCAATACTAGACAGATCACCCGCGTGTTTGGCTATATAGTGTGTTTCTTCCCACTGAATTATCGGTTGACATTCTTGTGCAGATATGTAATTTCAGCTATGTGATCCTGCGGGAGTATGTCCAGTGATGAAAAATCAATCAGAGAGTTTCGGCTGAAGCGCCCCCCCCCCCCCCCCCCCCACACACACAATTTAATGTTCCGGAAGAGTGGGTTACCGTCAGGCTTGTTGCGGAAATAATTTCAGTCCACATTACTCGCCAAACAAATTGTGTTGATTCTATCTTCCATTTCAGCAGTCTTATTTCAGGTCATTTACTTTTTATTTCTCTAACATATACTGTAATGATTACTTGTTACTAATAGTAATACTATCAGAAACGTAACAGCTTCCTAGTTTCTAATGTTTCGCTATGACTTTACTTCAATGGTATGTCAATAAGTTAATTGTGTACTACATATACATGTAGTTCTTTTCATATTCGAAACATTATGTCTATTTTCATGATAGACCAGGATAATCATGATTTCGGGCTTACCTTATATACTCAATTCAAATACTATTACAAGAAATACGACTTACTAGTATTACGAAATTAAAAAACAACAACAAAAAGACCAAAACACAGAGTCAACAGGCGGCTTAACACAGTGAAAAATAGGATAATTCCAAAACGATCTAACTTCACTCCATTATTCAGTGTCATACCATATTTTCTATACTGTGTCTATTGGCAAAACTTCTTTGAAAGAGAAAGGATATGTTTAGTTCACCGGCAGAACCAGTCGATGGTATAGTACGCTGAAAATGAGAATGTCAGACTTCCACATTAATTGTGGCTGTTTAAATCATTACCTGACGTGACGTATATATCCATCTGTTTCACCTCGCTTGTTTCTTGGTCTGGCTAGCGGGACCACTCCATTCAATTCCGTCGCATTTGCGAAACCTTTCATCTGTTCATTTCACTGTGGTAAATGGGATGGCAATTGGATCCCATTTCAAATGCCCTTGGCCATGAAAAACGGAATTATTCGAATTTATTCGTTTGCCTGTTTATATTCATGGAGCGAGTGAAGGCGTTGTCAAGGTAAAACATTGAATTTCTTGGGCGGGTACATTCGAGTGGCCATGAATCAAATACAGGTGTTAAAGGGGAATTCGAAACAAGTTTATAAGTTAGTTGGCATGCAAACAAAGAGTTAAATTTTGCAAGCACAGCAATAAAAATTTACGACATCAAGCATGCGACATCAATCATAAATAATACATAATTATAGAACACCGACAAGAATCAAAATCCTTGTCATGTATTTTTAAACAAAAACGCACAAGCACACGCAAGCACACACACACACACACACACACACACACACACACACACAAACAAACAAACAAACAAACAAGTATAATATATTCTCGTGCAGCTCGATGGACGTTTGCTTCTTGATCCCTTTATATGCATTACTTCAAACATGCTTGAGAAAACGAATAAAACAATAGCCCTATATATTTCAGGACATCCATCTCGGCAGCTCGGTCCATTTACTATACATAAGTTTTTCAGACGAGGAAGTGTATAACGCACGTAAAGTCCGTCAGTGGTTTCCTTTTTGTCTACCTCAATACCACAGTCTGCACATAGTATTTCCAGAATAAACACAATCCAGACGTTAATTGGTTTTTATTGCAGGACGTGGGACAGGAACATATCAGTCTTAGCAATTTAACTCTCCTCTTCCCAGAACATTCCGAGAACTACTAGTACTTTGAGCATTTCTCTGTCCTGCTGATGTATCACGGATTGTAAGGGAGTGTGACGGTGCAGTTTGTAATTGTAGAACCAGGGAGGTGGAAGAAACCAAACATTTCATGTCATGGAGACCTCGTGAGTAAGTGGTATTTCCTCTTTTCACCGTTCTCCCAACCTTTTATTCGTGAAAGCAGCGCACTCCCGTTAGAACGAACGCAGTTATAACGAAATTCCGGTTACAAGGAAAACTTCAGGCGCAAACATCGTTCGATCTATATATATATATTTTTGATTTGTTCGCTGATAACGAAATTTCGATATAACGAAAGAAAACTGCCTACTGGTATCTCGTGGACTTCGATAACGGGAGTCAATTGTATAATTCTGCAAAGCACAAACAAACTTTGCGTGAACCTTTTGTTAAAGCTACTCTTAATTTCCTCGAAAGCCGATGTTTTTCGAATTTACCAAAAAGCTGATATATATTTTCCTGTCGCCAACAGTATAAATAAAACATCGCTTAACGTTTACATTAACTTTTTCAGCTGGATAAAATCAACAGAAGATCAGAAATTTCTTTGAAAATCAGACATGAAAATATAAACGTTGCCACTTGTCCCGTTTTCCCGTTTTCAGCGGTCAAAATCACACACCACTACCAGACTACGCGTTTACCTTAATTTTGATAACTGGGTAAAATCAACAAAAGATCAGAAGTTTCTTTGAAATCAGACATGAAATACGAACGTTTTCATTTGTCTTTCACCAAAACGTGACATTAGTCGCAGAAAAATTTTGAAGTTAGGTGAGGTGATGTCATCGATTTACGGCTCTAGTACCGGTCGGTTAAAAACGAACGATAACAAATCAAAATCATGTTGTTGATCCAAACCTTTAACACAACCCCTAAGAAGTAATCATTAGTAATTTAGTACATGATAACATAACGAGATGAAAATAATTAATTGGTAACTTAGTACATGATATTGTGTGATATTATGCTGTGATGCAAATGATTCACTATTAAAAAAAAACAGAAAAGAAAAGGGAGACGTTACGAAGACTTTTGCGCTGTTCAGGTCATTATATATATTCCGCAATAGACCTTCATGATCTCTTAGCCGACTGTGGAGCTGTGACCATCGGCTTTCAAAAAAACAAACGAAATAAGAATTTTTATAATACAGTGTATTCTTTTGTCATTATGTGTGATTTTAACAAAACTGCTACCATATTAGGTGGGTTCTACTTCATTATTTAAATTGGAGTTAACTTTGACATGGAGTGACATTCCTCTTTACCTTTTAAAAGATTTATTCAATTTAATATTGCAGTTTTCCCCGACTTATGTTTACATCTCAAGTCACACATTCATCTCCAGATCTGAACAATATGACATAATCTTTTATATTGTCTTGTCTATCTTTGTAATATAACACTCAAAAGTCCGTTTGGACTTATATTTTCCCCTAAAGACAATAAATATTTTCTTTAAGCGCTGCACGCTTCGGGAAAATATAAGCTCTTGGGGAAAATAATAACTCCCAAGTGGATGTCAAGCTTTATATTACACCTGTAAAAACGCAATATCTGTATAATATAGTATGTGTATATACAGTATATATAGTATATATATATATATATATATATATATATATATATATATATATATATATGCATACACACTAACACACAGAGAGACACATCCTTTAGGGTCAAGAGTGTCCAGGGCACCGTTTCATCGAAGTTGTCAGTCTCTGACAATTATATAGTAACAGTCAGTGGCCAAAGCTTCTCAGCCAATCAAAACCACGGATATGACTGAAATTGTCAGAGACTGACAACCTGTCAGGACTGACTAAATTGATGAAACACCACCCAGTAACATCTAACTCAAGCAACCAAAAAAAAAAAAATTATCATTATTCTTACTCCATTGTCAGAGTGCCTGAAACTGTGTCAATTCTTAATACATTATATAATATATATATGAAAAGTTTGTTTTCAAAAACCGGTAAGTCCAATTTTTGAAGATTTTGAAGTAAGGTCTCCGTCATATAGTACAAAATTATACCTTTTAAATGATATGTTGGTCACTACATAAACAAAAAAAATTGAAGTTATGGTCAAAGGAAGCAAAAATTTTCTTATTGCTTGACCTTAAATCGCAAATATCTCCATTTGGCAAATATGGACTTGTCGGTTTTTGCGAACAAACTCTTCATATATATATATATACATGTAATATATATGTGTGCGTGTGTGTGTGTATTACATATGTGTATATATATATATATATATATATATATAACGCCTGAAGAGATCCTTGTCATTTGATTGGCCGTTTGACATTGATCATTCGGCCCATTTCACTCATAAACATTCATTATTTGTACATTGTATAATACATATATATATATATATATATATATATATACAACGTATATACATATAATAGTAAATAATTTAACACAGTTGCACTATAATCTTTTAAAACTTTTTGATACATGCACGACAGTTATGACATGATTCTTTATTCTTGTGCAATTGTTGTGTCTGTTATTAACAACTTTTGTAAAATATGCAGATTTACACAACTTAAAAGCACCATCACAGACCAGGAAACAGTTGGAAGAAAAAAAAAAAAATGTTTGTTTGCATTATGCAACTACAATGTTGTAGCATATTTGGTTTATCTATCAGTTGTCCTCATCAAAGGCTTGCAACATTGAACAGGGGCAGTTTGGCAGGTGAAGCTGAGAAGTAAAAGGGAAAGTATAACAAGTGTAATCATTAGGTATAACACTTCAGGATTGAGGAAGCTAATTAGAATGGGAGTCATTTACATGTACAATGTACTTCCATGTTTTTCCTATGGCTCTCTCATTGATCTTCCTATTTAGATGTAGGAAGAGAAAATGTAATACACTCCTGAGGTTTTTCTTTTTTTCTTATTTTTTTTTTACATTACAGCGCTCACTTCTCCACAGAACATCACACAAAAGAAACACAATGCAATGAATGCGAGTGGCAATTCATTAAAGTTTCATGCCACGATGTTTCTGGTTCTACAGTACCCTTCAAGTTTTATCTTGCTTGCACTGTATGTCATTCAAAAGGAAAGAGAACAAAACAGTTCAGTGATTGAAAACACTTTCTGATTTGTAGATGTTCATAATGAAGCTGCTGATGAAGGTCAGACATACAACAATAAGGACAGGAGTAAAATACAAAAATGCACTTGGGGTTGAAATAGAAAGGCCAAGCTTTTCATTTTATTGAACAAATAGGATTCAATTCAGTAACATGCAACATGAACGAGTCACAGATCACCAAAACACACACGGCTGCACTGAAATTTGAGTGATATTTCACTAGTTTACTTGTGATGAAAGCTAACAACATTCATTTCATATCAGTTTGTGGTACTCCAATTTGCTTTAAATCCGTTTTGTGCTTGAGGAACACATCCAATGCCCCTTTCCCCGAGTAATTTCTGTTTCTAAAAGTGCAACATAGCTCTTTCGATAACATGAAAGCAAATAACTTGCCGAACACTCACTATACCATACATGTACACAAATTTGTACTGGAAACAGGAATGGTAACCAGGCTTTGTACAGCAGCATGCAAATTTTACCATTGATGTTTAATCTGTGTCTCGAAAGCAATTAAGAATTGGGCAAATTTCTTCAAAACAAGCACCTTTTCTCTACAGTTCTACACAATCACTTTTATACAACCCAACTGGTAATCAGTATGCATGTAAATTATCAATTACACAATCTTCCTTTTGAAAAAGAAAAAAAGTTACTAATTTTGATATGAAATCCAGTATTTTGTAACTTTACAAACAGACCAAAAAAACAAAGTACATGATCATGATATAATACAATTATGAACCAAAATGAAGTTTTGTCCCACTCCAGTGAGTTCTACCATGTAAGTTCTGTCCAAGATTAGACCTAAAATATTGTAAAAATAGCACTGATACAAAATCTGTGTCGTCACTTGCTACTGTATGATCATGACAGCACTTTCCAAACACATCAAAGAAGAAACATGAAGATGTGTTTTTGAATTAACATAATTCCATGTGTGGGTCATGGAGTATATATGAATTTAATTTCATTTTCTACAACAGACCAAGGGAGGTCGTGGGTTCAAACCCCGGCCGCGTCATACCAAAAGACATTAAAAGATGGGAGTTGCTGCTGCCTTGTTTGCCGTTCAACAGTTGAAAAGGTTAGAGCAACGTCGATCTGGCGCTGCTCAGTGGCTGCCGGGCCCACGATCAATTGGGCAAAATGAATTTCCATTCTTGGACAATAAAATTTGGAGTTTATATCCAAAAACAATTATTAAAAAAAAAAAAAGATTTCTGAAAATTGCTTGAATTTTTGCTCCTTGATATTCTATCAGGGGGAAAAAAGCCTTATTTTTTAATCAACAGATATGCATCATATCTGTACTGAAAGCCATGAAGTTACTGTCCATAAAGTCATCTATCATGAAACACAAAACAAACTATGCACATTACAACAGAAGGAAACAGGAATTAAAATACATATGCTGACAATATTGGTACAAAATCACTGATTCTACACACTTACGTCTACAGTTTAGTCTGTACAAATCACAAACTATACAGGGAGCATAGAGCTGCAGTAGGCCAAAGAATTGTATCGAATTCTTAATCCACCCTTCCCTCACTAAGCACAGAATAAATACAAGCAGAGTGGAAAACACATTTGATATCGCAAACATCATGGCACACACAGAGACGCTACATTACTTGTCTGTCATCCCCGCTGTTTGTTTTTCTCTCAACGTGACCTAAATCTCATCACCTGACCCAGATATCAGAGGCAATCTCTTGGTCCTTCGACCCACGGAGTAAGGAATTCACCGGAGTGGGACAAAACTCTGCTACTGCTCTGCTTGAGAAGACATGGCTCCCCTCACACCCAAGGTTCTCGCTTGACTTGGGCTGCTCTTGAAGAGGGATTATCGGACACCAACCATGGGGTTGGAGCTCGGAATGTCGGGATACTCTGTCAGGTCAAGGGTCAGTACTCTGCTGATGATGCATTCTCCTTGCTGTGGAGTTAAAAATAAAGAAGAAAAGTCATAATATTTAGTAATCTTGAACTAACCTAATGCCAAGGACTACTGTATTGACAAAGCAAACGCATTAAACTGTGGAGAATGAGCTCTGTTGCGTTGGAATTTTTCTACTCAAGGTTACGGCCTTTATTTGTTTCTTGTTTTGTTTGTTTGAGAAAAAGGGATCTTCCTCACCATGACTGTCTACAAAATTTCAAATGACCTGCCTCAAAGAACTTTCAAAGACTATACCATGATGACTCTCACCCCATCTGACATGAGCCAAAAATTATCAACAAGGACACAAAGAGGCTTCAGGTTTCCATGATTCCATCTTAGCTATGTAAAGCCAACTGATTCAAAACTTATTTTTGAACATATTCTGTGTAATACGTGCATTTGCATTGATGGTGAAGTACCACAGCACGTCGCGCAGTATTTTGTAGTTAATGTAAATGTGGAAAATTGAGCAAAGAAAATGGGATTCCATCGGGATTCGAACCCGAGACCTCCGGATGCTAGCCCGGTGCTCTACCGACTGAGCAATAGAAAGCCCTAGTTCAGTGTTCCTCCCAGAAACCCTAAATTCTCAATGCTCAAATGGTCAGAAGCTATAGCAGTGTGTTTGTGTGTGACACACACCTACACACTTGAACCTGGCATAAACCCGAAGGATAATTCAACTTGGGGTTAAGTGCGAGGGATCACCGAAGTGATGCAGCTTTTTGAGTATGTAACAAACGTAAACAGAAAAAATGTAAATGTGAATACAATGCAAAATACACTGCGTAATAACGCAGTATTAAAGGTGGTACAGTCAAACCTGTCTTAGCAACCAAGTGCTGTATACGACCACTATAAACAATTCCCTCCGAGAGAAAAATCATGTTAAAGGACCTGTCTACAGTAGCCATCTGTCTATAACGGCCACTTTTTTGTCTCCCTTGGGTGACAGGTATAGACAAGTTTGACTATAATTTCAACTTTTCATGAAATAACCATGCGAGATTTAAGTGTGAATTGTGTCACAAAATACCACTAATCGTACAGCAGTGTAGAGCATGTACAAATGCGGACTCTGCTACAGGTAGACACAAATGAATCACGATATAGTAATAGACTGATTGTCCTATCAAAAGAATCCTGACAAATCATAACAGAACCAACACCACATGGAACACTGTGGGTTGTACAGACTACAACAAAATTATTGCACGATATCACACTTCATGTGCACCAAAAAAAAAAAAAAAAAAATGCAGCTGTAAGAAATCAAACCTCGTGATTATGTTGATTGAATGAAATTCTTTCGTATATCTAAAATAACATTTGCAATGTGCTTTCATGTTCAAAAATATCGCAATATAGCTTCTGATCACAATGTCATCACCTGTCTAGCAGGAGGGCCCTAAGGTTTTTCTGCTATAAAAAAAAAAAAAAAAAAAAATTACACACAAGGTCACACACACAAAAATGATGACTAAATCATATGAAAGAGCTTTCAAAACTTTGTTGACTTATGTCACAATCCTATACTTGATTCTGGGGTCAAAATGTCATGCTAGGGTTCTTCTGCGGGACAGGCGAAGAATTGTGTCCTTTTCTTTGATAAATCCCATTAAAATCAAATGAGAAACTCGTCAAAGCAAATATGATTGGATGCCAGGAGGACACATACCTCAGGGTAGATACCGATGAGGGCGTCGGCATGGTTGTAAAACTCCTCCTTGAGGGAGATGACGAGACATTGGAACTGATTCTCAGACTGCTCCTTGATGTACTCTGCCACCTTGCTGATGTTGGTGTTATCCAGGGCAGCATCAATCTCATCCAGCACAAAGAAAGGGGCTGGATGGTAGCTGAGAATGACAAATATCCAACCAAGATAGCATGGCATCTTTTTCAAAATATGAATACACAGTCTAACACTCAGAAGTCAAATATCTATCTACTGAGACCAAAGAACAGGTATTTTCACTCACTGTAAGTTGAATATATGGAAATGAGAGAGGAAAAAGTGACAAAAATGATTTTTCACTTTATAGAACCGAATAAACCAACACCCTTTTAAGCTTTGACATAGTTCATTTGACTCATGGGAAGTTTACTACACAATGCAAAGTTGACTGCATCACATCATCTTATACACTCAGCACATGGTTTTGTAAAATCTGATATCGCTGCACTGACATTGCAATCTATGCTCTAATAATATTGTCTTGGGTGTCACCGTGTAGCAAGTTGCAAATCCATGGCACCAGAGAAATGCTTAGCATATGTGATGAAAAACAGGATTACTTCCGAAAAAAATCTCTAATTGTTAATTGCCACACCATGGTGCAGTTTGAGTGACAATTTGACACATGCAATGCAGATGTTGCCTGGTCACTAATGTGGACTGAGAATGAGAGGCCAGAAATGAGCAACAAACTTTATAGAATTAACCTTAATGCTTCTTAATGGAATTAATACCTTATGACCTAATGACAACAAACAATCTTTCAAGAAATTGTGCACTTTTGCATAACTTTAGGGTAGACTTCCTTCTAAGATAGCCTTGCAAAAAGTGTGTGCATCCATGCATTCGTGCTTAAGCTTAGTAACAAGGGTAGGGTAGGGTGATACAGCATAATCAGTGGGGGTGGCTGTCCCGTAAGGAAGTCTTTTAGACTTTTTTTTTCACAGGAAGTATACAAAGATGTGTAATGTAAAAGGTAAACAGATACATAAACACATACCGCAAACCTCTCTTCCTCATGCAAACTTTCAAACACATTTAAAACATACTACAGTCATAACTCACAGCTAATAATGATACTGCCGGTATCCCCCTGTGTATGGCAGAGTGATTCTGACTGAAGCTTCATGACTCCACAGGTAATCATGTACTCACACAGACATTGATAATCAGGTCATATTTTCCTCTCAACTACGTCAAGCAGAGAGCTGATCTATTGGAAACTTGCAGAGGGTCAGAACTCCAACAGCAATCATACACACACACAGTCAATGATGATCAATTCATGTTCCTATCTAAACTGCTTATTATGTCAAAGGGATATTCAAAAGGACAGTCGCAAAGGGTTATAAATCCAATGGCAATCACGCACTCACTCACTTGCTCTTACTCATGTGATGTTCTGCTCTCACTCAATGATTGACAAAGAGTCAAATGGAAATTCACAAAGGGTCATATAGTCAATTATAGCAATCATGCTCTCAGTCACTTGCTCTAAATCACGTGATGAATTCCTCTCCTCTCACCTGTAAGTGGCAGAGAGCTATTCCAATTGAAACTTGTAAAGGGTCATACAATCAATGGCAATCATACACTCACTCATTTAATCTCAATCATAAGATGTCCTCCTCTCACCTGTGTATGTTAAAGAGCTATTTCAATGGAAACTTGCAGAGTCATAATGTAAACAATCGCAATCAAACACTCACACGCTTGCTCTCAGTCACACAATGTCCACCTCTCGCCTGTGAATGACAAAGAACTGTTCCAATGCAACTCGCAAAAGGTCATATAATCAATGGCAATCATATACATACTCATTTGCTCTCAATGAGATGCATTCCCCTCACCTGTGAATGGCAAAGAGCTATTCCAATGCAACTCGCAAAAGGTCATATAATCACTGGCAATCATATATGCACTCATTAGTTCTCAATCATGTGATGTCCTCCTCTTACCTGTCAATGGCAAAGAGCTATTCCAATAGAAACTTGCACAGGGTAATATAATCACTCGCAATCATTTATTCACTCATTAGCTCTCAATCATGTGATGTCTTCCTCTCACCTGTTAATTACAAACCAAAATCTATTCCAATGGAAACTTGCAAAGGGTCGTATAGCCAATGACAATCATACACTCACTCATTTGCTCTCAATCATATGATGTCCCCCTCTCACCTGTGAATGGCAAAGAGTAGAGCCAGGGCAGCAACTGTCTTCTCCCCACCGGACAAGTTGTCCATGGGCCGGAAACGCTTGCCCGGGGCCACACAGTTGTAGTTGATGCCATCTAGGTAGGGTTCTTCAGGGTTCTCTGGCCCAAGGAAGGCCTGGGCACTGTGATTGCGTGACAATGCCTGGAGCAAAAACATTCAGTGGTAAGGAGAGAGAAAGATGGTAAGAAGATGGTAATCATAGCCAAGTTTATTCCAAGTAAAATTACTGCATGTGAATTGCAGCTTGGATTATGTCACGTCTTGACTATTTCTTCCAGAAATAGTGATATCACAATGTCATTTGCAAAAGAAAGAAGAAAGAAAGAAATATGAAATGGGAATAGAATGCTGCTGAGATGTGATAACTATAAACACACTGATATATCTCCCATGAAACAATAACCAAGATGAACATTTTTTCCAGTGTCCAAAGTAGTTGGGCAGTATGGCATAAAAACATAGTAATCATATTGTTTAGGTCTCAAATTGATGAGTCTGCCTTAAAAGGCTACATCCCAGTCAAGAAATGAGACAAAACAATGCAGAGAATTTTTGTTGTTGATACCTTATTATCAGGGTTAAGTTACGGTAGTTCTTTTTGTTTCAACAGATGCTAAATAGCTCAAGGTATAGAACGTCTTAGAAGTTATTCATATTGTTGATGTTTCCAATATAAAAATGCATTTGAAAACCAGACATACATAGGGAGGAAGAAATACAAAATTGTAGAAAATAAAGAAAAATCACATGTAAAAAAAAATGTTATCACAGAGTGTGATGGGTAATGAAGAAAGGGAGGAGTTCTTTATATGAATGCTTACCCCACATAATATAATAAGAAATACCAACACACACAAAGATTTGTTATGGATGAAGAAATTGTTTTACTCCACTATACTCCTCATTGTATGACTTTGACCCTGAGAGCATGAACTTGATGCACAGGACGCACTAAGAACAGCTTCCCTCCTAGCCATGTGTTTTCATGTGGAGTGCTCTGGGCTGAACGCACACCACCACTGCCCTCGCTGCTTATGGCTTTACATGCATCACCACCGCCCTATGCTAGCTGCTTGAGGCGTCTCCCTGGCTCACACCACGCTGGGAGATGAGCACAAACAAACAATTTTCCCATTTTAAAGCTTCAACACCCCGTGCAACAAGGTCAACACGCCACCCTATTTATGATAACTAAGACAACCACCATGTCAATCTACACATTATAAGTTTATAATGACTTCTTTAAGGAAAGTTTGGGCTATTTACTGATCACAGGTGGGTACAACATGGTGTGCAGCGGAGTTGTTAAACTTGAAAAGAGTGTGGCGCGCACACACACATGCACACACACACACACACACACACACACACATGATCAGCACTGGTCTTAAATTGAAAATTTCATGGCATGGATTCCACAAAGCATTTGGTCTCTCTTTAATTTCACAGCTTTGTGATACAAACTGACTTCTGGTAATAGAATACACCTGCTTGAGCAAACTTCCCAACACAGGTCATTGACAGCATAAGCCTCACTAAGTCGCACCCACACTGAGTCAAGGTGTTGATAATCTTTGCACTTCCTAATGTTATGGTATACTAGCACAAAACCGCTTCCACATAATGTAACTTTAATGGCACACTCCCGCAGAAGAATGCTTAAACTTGGAATATGAGGGCATGGGAGGGTCAATTTCATGATCTTGAAATAGTCTGCATACCTGGGCGAAATTGTCTGCATCACGCGTAATAGGCTCTTGGTGTGAGGAGCTGAGAACCTCACACTCGCCTGCCAAGAAAACATCCCCTGCGGCTCGCCACAAATGTGGCTGGCACATGCCCCGTTTATTCACCCTCAGGACCTGTTGAATGCTAACTTCATCACCACCAGCTACAGCAGGGAACTGAGTGAGCTTCTAACTTGGGGGATTGTTCGTTTTTGGCGTAGTTGTTGCATTTCCCCCTCATTTTTTTGGCTTTAATTGCAAGTTGGAGAACACTACAAAGGAGTCAATAAAGTGCACTTGTTACCAGGAAAACTCTATTAGTGATCCTATTATATGTAATGTCACTTGTGCAACCTGTCCAGGTGCTTACAGAATACGAGTCGTAACTGCCAGTAAATATCAAATCATGCACAATCAATGGGAACTGGTATACACTGGTGATCCAGTCTTGCATGAAGTATACATGAATCTTGAAAACATCTCTTTGAACAGCAGCAGACTTGTGACACCCTGCTGTGTCAAGGCTCTTGCTGACACAGCACATAAAAACAAACATACAAACAAATGAACAACCTTTTCATATAAACAGAATAAAAAGATCTTGTGAACTTGCAGGTACTACAAAGACAGATAGACAAACATCAAAACACCATGAAAAAAAAAAATCATCTCAACAGGAGATCAGGGTGAGCCTACTTTTGGAATACTGCTACTTTGACAATGAACTACACAATGATGACAACAAGAGATGCATGCTTTTAACCAAAACTCCTTACTACAAATTATTTTGACCTGCGGAAAGCAATTCCCTTTGCCTATCCAAACATGTATACTGTAAAAGTGGAAATTTTCTTGCATTTTGTGTAACGTGAAACTAATGCAGAAATAAAAGTGCACATTTTTCTTTTAATTTGCTACATGTACAGCTGTAATACTATTCTATATTTTGATTCCATGGAATCACAGATATGTGAAATTCATCTTATATTCAGCCAAACAAAAAAAAAAAAATCACTGGCACACAAATTACCACTTTTACAGTATTGACAATCAAATAAATGCATTCAAGTATCTGCAAATTATTGAATTCATTTCAGCAATATGAGGGAGAAAGAATATTGAATTCAGTTTTTAAAGTTAGATACTCTCACTTGCAAAAAAAAATCATTAAGGTCCAAACCTGAAGTAAACAGATATCATTTTGTTAAATGTAATATTCTCTTCTCTTCAGCAGGCTTAAAGACATCAAAAGCATTTAAAGAAAAATAGGAAATCCTATGAATATGTACATGTAGCACATGTTTGACCAAAAACAGTGTCATCTTTGAGACCCTGCCCCTGATTATCTGAACAAATCAAGATTTGCCTGAACAGTGAAGGATACTTTGCTATGCTGGGATAAATAGAAAATGGATGCATTTAAAGAAGATTATAAGGGGTGAAATGTCTCTTTGTATTTTCGATATGAAAATCTTAGAATTCAAAAGCTTTTTCTTCTTTTAAAATGCAGGGTGACTGCTCCTAGGCCCTACTAGAAACCGTTTATGAAGACAGTATGATTTTTTTTTTCAGCCCTAGACACTGACATGCTGTGTATAATTCCCTCTACTCACTTTTAGAGCTAAGGAATTAGATCTAGGACTCATTCTTTGACCCACTTCACACACACATGAAAGAAAAGGAGGGAAACTGTCGCTTTCCAATTCTAATTGCTGAACAGAGTAAACTAAAACAAGCAAATAAACCTGTAAGTACACTGCAGAACAAAATGCCAATATCTGCAAGTGGAAATGATCAGTAGTAATGCTGCTGATTTAGAAGTCTCTTAATTCCTAAACTTTCAAGCCTCTGCCAGTAACAAAGTATACATGTACAAGTTGTAGGGCCATCATGAGAACACACAAAACACAGCCCTGGCTGCACACTGACCCAATTCTTCTACCGGTCTAACCTGTCTGTCGGACCACTAGGTACCCGGTTTTTCCATTTTTTACTCATAAATTTCTGAAAAAGTTACTGGTCCGACAGTGATTTTTACTAGTCAGGAACCGTTGGACCAGTGCCAGTGTGCAGCATTGCATAACATGACACTTGTTTGGTCCAATTGAAATTTCATTCTCTGGAGTATGAATATTGCCAATTTAGATCAAATCTGTTGCAAACTACATTTTTCACCAAGATACACACCCCCCCCCCCCCCCCCGAAACACTGTGATTACAGCTACCAGACAATGGATGTAGTGCTCAATGGCTCACTTGAGTCTGTGGCTCACATGAACTAGCAAGATAAATCAAGACAAAGTCCCTCAGAATACTAATGATAGTTTGGCCACATGCTAAGATGCCATGCAATGCTGCTGATACTCTGACCATAAGAGGAAGTTTTTACACTTGCTGCCAAGAGAGAAACTATGCATCATTGTTCATGAGGATCAGGCGTGATCCTCTTATCTACGAGGTACATCGACCACCTATCTGTTATAGTATGCTATTATCCCGATAATTGCCCTAACATCGAACAAAGAAACTTTTACACAGTAAGCCTACCTTACACCGCCCGTGTCCCCCAGGCCGCACGCACGTCCGCCCGTACGCACGTAACCAGTCACCCGCCATGACTCTTCCTCCAGTTCCACACAACCAGGTCACCCGCAAACGGGACACACAGTCAAGTCGCGCCGCGAGGCGAGGGGAAGGAGGGGGGGACACAGATAGGTGGTCGATGTACCTCGTAGATAAGAGGATCACGCCTGATCCTCATGATCTACATCAGTACATCTGACCACCTATCTGTTATAGTATGCTAGACCGACACGGACTAACAAGGGAGGCTTGGCTGTAAGGCGGTGTAATCAACGGGACTTCGCCGCTGACAAAAGGGCAGCCCTAGAGAAGGAGGGCACAGCAGCGGGAACGTCCCGCAGATAGAAAGAAATGAAAGAATTGGGAGAACGCCAATAGGCTGCTCTTTGGATCTCCTCAACCGACACTCCTGCGAATAAGGCCCAGGAGGCGCTGATCCCGCGAGTGTCATGAGCGCGAGGCGCTACCCCCGGGGAGAGAGCCTCTGAGCCAGCCGCTTTGATAGCGGCAACAATCCACTTCGATATGGTGTCTTTAGAGGCAGCAGAGAAGGGCTCCTTAGTCACTACAAAGAGTTGATCCCCGGAGCGTCGGTCCTTGGTACGGGCGCAGTAATATTTCAGGGCCCGTACCGGACACCAGACTTTGTCCTCTGCGACAGAGGAATGAGCGGCCAGAGGTTGGATGAAGATCTCAACCGGACTGGAGGCTGCTGTCTGATTTTTGGCCACATACGAAGGGCTAGGGATTAGCCTCACACCAGCCCGTTCCCACCGTATGTGGCCCTGCAGGGTAGACAAAGCATGCAGCGCACTACGGCGCTGCCCAGATGCGATAGCCAAGAGAAAAACCGTTTTGATGGTTAAATCCCTAAGGGAGGCTTCGGCCAAGGGTTCGAAAGGCGACCTGGCAAGCGCCTCTAGCACACGGGGAAGGCTCCAGGAAGGGAGCAATCTCCTCGTCGGGGGGCGTTCCAAGAAAAAGGCGCGAAGTAAGCCTGAGAGGGCGGGGGCAGTGGATATAGTGGACCCATCCTCGAAGCCAGTATGCACTGCCGCGATGGCGGAGCGATACCCCCTAATGGTAGAGATGGTTAAGCCTCTGTCAAAGAGGGAAACCAAAAAGTCCGCCACATCTCTTAGAGGGGCTGAACGGGGATCCACCCCGTGAGATTGGCACCAGGAATAGTATCCAGCCAAATGGGAATTGTAAGCCTCCCGGGTGGATTCTCTCCGGCTGCGGGCAACGAGTGAAGCAACTCGTTCTGACAAGCCCGCCTGAGTACCGGATTCCCTGATAAGGGCCAGGCAATCAGGTGGAGAGAGCTCGGTCGGGGATGTAGAGCTCCCGACACCGGCTGCGCTATTAGATCTGGGCGAGCTGGAAGGAGCCTTGGGCTCCCCACCAGTAGGTTTGTGAGCTCTAGGAACCAAGACCTCCTTGGCCACCAGGGGGCTATAAGGAGGATGGTAGCCTGGTCCCGCCTGATCTTGCGCCGGACGCGGGGAATGAGGGGGAAGGGTGGGAACGCATAGCCTCTGAATCCCTTCCACTGGAAGGAGAAGGCGTCCAGCCGCCAGGCTGCGGGGTCCTGCACTCTCGTGCAGTACCTGGGTAGCTGAGCATTCAGCTCCGAGGCGAAGAGATCCACCTCCAGTGGTGGCATCTGATTCACCAGTCGACTCATGATATGCGGGTCGAGTCTCCACTCGGAGGGGAGGACCCGGCCTCGGGACAGGAAGTCCGCAATGAGGTTGTCCCTGCCCGGTATATACGAGGCCATGGGAAAAATCCCCCTGCGCCTGCACCATCTCCACAGTGTGGCAGCGAGGGCGTTCAAGCGTGGGGAATGCGTGCCGCCCTGCTTGTTGATGTATGCCGCCACTGTGACATTGTCTGTGCGGATCAACACCGTCTGGTTTTGGAGTAGAGGTAAGAAGTGGTGGAGGCTCAGGATAACCGCTTGAAACTCCAGCACATTGATGTGGGGGAGGGTAGCCGAAAGGCACCAGTCCCCATAGGCATGGAGCCCCTGACAGTGACCGCCCCAACCCTTGTGGGATGCATCGGTAGTCACTGTGAGCGAGGGATGGGGGGGCTGCAGAGGGCTGCCCCTGCTCAGAAACTCCGGGCAACACCATCGCCTGAATAACAGGCGGGTGGCCGGGGGCAGGGGAACCATTTTCGTCAAGGGGTCCCGAGACGGATGGAAATGACTGAGCAGATGGATCTGCAGGGGGCGCATGTGCAGTCGACAGTCCGGCAGCACATCGACCAGGCTCGCCAGATATCCTAGGAACTGAAGGAAGGATCTGGCAGGGACTCGTCGCTGCCGTCTGAAACGGCGGGCGGCGGATATGATCGTAGACACCCGAGCTGGGCTGGGGCGCGCCAGCTGACGGGGGATGTCTATCACTGCACCCAGGAAGGTTGGGCGTTGTGTGGGCACGAGCTCCGACTTCTCCCAATTTATGAGAAACCGGAGAGACTGTACTGTTCTCAGCAGAAATGACAACTGGTGAGAGAGCAGGGTCTGGGAGCTGGCTGCTAACAGCCAATCGTCGAGGTAGCAAAATATCCTCAGACCCTGTTGCCTGAGGAAGGCTGCTACACACGCGACGAGCCTGGTGAATAGGCGTGGTGCGGGTTTCAGGCCGAAAGGCAGGGCGCGGAAGCGGAACACGTTCCCCTCGAAGGAGAAACCCAGCAGGTCCCTGGATGCTGGTGCTATCGGGACGTGGAGGTAAGCATCCTTGAGATCTATGGATACTGTCCAATCTCCCGGTCTGAGGCAAGGGAGTATGGACGCCAATGTCTCCATTCGAAAATGTTCCGTACGGATGTGCCTGTTTATTCTCTTGAGGTTGAGAATGAGGCGAAAGCTCCCCGAGCGCTTGGGAACCAGAAAGGTAGGGGAAAGGGATAACCGCAGGTGGTCGCGGATCCGTTCCACTGCCCCCTTCGCTAAGAGGGCGGCGATCTCGGCCGCCATGCCTCTGTGTCTGAGGGGAGGCAAGCGAGGGGGGGAAAGACGGATGACGCCTCCGGGTAAGGGAGTGGCGAGCTCGATGGAGAAGCCACCGCCTACAACGGAGAGCACGAAGGCGTCGTCCGTAATGGCCGCCCAGGCCGGCTGGAAGGCCTGAAGGCGGCCGCCCACCCCGGCTGGGGGGGCCTGAAGCGCTCGGGGCAAGGAGTCAAAAGCCGCCGCGGCCCCTGGCGGCCGGGCGGGTTGATCCTCGCTGTCTGTCTCTACCCCTGTGACTGCGGCGCCCGCGGCCGGAGCGGCGGGGCGGCTTAGGGGGAGGCAAGGTGACCGATACGCGGGGGGGTCCCGCCGAGGGGCGAGCGGCCCCGCGGGATCTGAGCTGCGTGGCCAATTCACGGGCCTGTTGGCACCTAGCTAACTCATCCCTGATCCGAGGGGCAAACTGACCTGAGAACAGAAAGGGGCCCTCGCAGGGCATGTCAGCGGTCAGCTGAACCCGCTGTCTAGCTGAAAAACCCAGTGCTTCTAGAGCCAGGTTCCTGCGACGACGAGTCGTGTACAAGGCTGCACGGGTAGACTGTTTCCACAGTTGTTCCGAGATAGACATAAGCAGTGCGTCGAGCAACTGCCTGTCTTCTGGAGAGACCCGCAGGTCGTCTGCTTGTACGGCCAAATTGGTCAGAGCACCCGCGTACGCTGCCAGACGCATCGTGGATCTGGCCAAGATGGACATATGCGTCCACCTCTTGTCTTCCTCAAGAAAGGAGCGTCTGCGTAGGGGGTTGACCTTCCCCACGTAATCGCCTAGAGCAAGCAGCTCGGGGGATAGCGTCTCTGGGGACAGAAAACGGGCCATGTCGCCCGGTTGAAAAGTGAACGCTCTTCTCAAACCAGGAGGGCCCCCCCTGGGGGACGGTTCACGAGCGATGCGCCCGTACTCATCCTTGAAGTCGGCTGTGAGTGGAATGCCGGGATGAGTACCCGATCCCCCCCGGAAGAGTCGGGACGCCTGGGGCTGTTGCTCCGCAGGGTCCGGGCGGACCGTATAAAACTCTTCCAGGTAGCGGAGGAGCAAGGCTTCCGCCTCCTCACTGAGGTGTTTCAAACCAGGCGGGGCCTCGGTCCCAATCAGGGAGGGCGCCGCCGATGAGGTGGACATAGACTCCCACTCTGAAGAGGGGTCAGACTCTGAGGCAGGTACCCCGAGTTGATCAGAGAGGGGTGGGAAAGGGGGAGGCGCTAGTGCTGGGGAGAAAGTCTCCGCTGGCAGTGCGCTATCGTCCAACAAGGAACGGGCCGTCAGGCCCGAGGCAGGGCGTGGGATAGGGGGCGGTAAGAGCAGACCACCAGTAGAGGTAGCTACCGCAGCCTGACTGACAGCGGCCGGGGCCGGGCGATGCAGTCGAAGGCTCTCTGCCTGAGAGGGGAAAGTTTCCTCCCCGGGCGGAGCCCCTAGTGCCGCGGGAGCACGGCTCGTGCCGGCTATGAGCTCCCCGCGTGGCGGCAGTGGGGCCATGGGTACTGAAGAAGCAGCGGTCGATTCGGCCGGAAGGCCGGGGAGCGACCAGCCTCGGCTCTCTGCGAAGCGGCTGAACACCTCAAAGAGTTCAGCTTCACTAGGCTGAGCCTTAGGAGCCTTCTTCTTCTTTTTGCCCGAGGTTTTGGACTTCTTGGAAGAAGGAGAGGCAGAAGGGGCCGTGGAAGGCCTTTTCTTAGCCTTCTTCCTCTTCAGAGTCCCAAGGGACGAGCTTAAGGGCTGTCCGGCCGGCGGGGTGCCGGTCGAGGACGCCGCCGAAAGCTGCCAGTCCCGAGCGGGAGGCTCAACCGGCGCCGCCCGAGCGGACGGGCCGGGGAGGGTCCCAGTGGTGGTAGGTGCCGGCTTGCTAGGAGCGCGGGCAGTTACCAACCTAGGGCCATGCACCCTGGGGTGCTGGCCGAGTCGGAGGGAGGAGGGGGCCCGCGTGGTGGGCAGCCGGGGCGGACCCGCAGCTGGCGCACCACCGCTCCCGAACCCCGCCGCCGCCGGCCTGAGAGAGCCGGGTGGTGGGGAACGGGCGGGGCCGAGGCTGGACGCCGCTGCAGCCGCAGGGCTGCGAGCAGGCGGGGTGGGGGCGGCTCGCATGAGCGAAGGCGCTCGTGGCGGCACCCCACCGCTCTCTGTCACCATGGGCCGGCTAGGGCCGGGGGACGAGAGGCCAGCCAAACTCCGGTCAGGTCGCCAAGGACGACCACCCTCCTCCCCCGAATCACTTCCCTCAGAAGCGAGAATCTCAAGGGGCGGATCGGCGGAGCCGGATCCGAGCCCCTCCGGTTCAGGGACCGGCAAAGAGACTCCCTCCGCGAGGGGGTTCCGAGCAGAAAGCTCTGAGTCCGTCGGCCGTGCGGCCCCGGACGGAACCAGGGCCGGAGCCCTAAGTATGGGGGGGTGGGAGGATAGCCAAGCCTCCAACGTGGCCCACAAGGGGTCTGACCAAGTGGAGCACGTGGGACAGGGACTAGATCGGGTGCACGTGCGATGCAAAGCGCAAACTGGATGTGCGTCCCAATCTGGAATGGCCCGGCGACAAGAAGTGCATCTAAGAGTCATTCTGTATAAAAGAGAAGAGGACTCAGTTAGCAACAACATAAAGAAAATGTAGACATGAATAAACATACAAGTATCTTTACAAGAAAGTGTATGTTAAAACAAGGGACTCAAAAACCAAGTCAAAGTAGGCTTAAAAGCGTACAAGACAAGGGGCGGGAATTGGGCCGAGCTGGGCCGACAAAATTATCGTTGAAGGCTCAGCATAAAATACCCAAGAGACAGTAAACAAACATGAAACATGTGCGAAAAGGGTGAGAAAAACACCCAATCGAAATATAAAAGAAGCCCCAGAGGCGCGCCATAGGCGTGGGCCACCTCAATAAAGGCCTAAGGGGGGCACGACACACATGAAACATGCACGGAACCGAGTCTGGGGACGAAAACCCAAAGACAAGGTGCAATTAAGTCCCAAAGGGCTAGCCATAAGGTCTACAAACCATAATAAGGACCCTAATGGCGTGCCATACGACTACAAGTTGAGTAAATATGGCCAAAGGGCTTGCCATAGGTCAACGATCGGTAATAATGACGCTAATGGCGTGCCATAGCCCAAGCATGGCGAAGACGGCCACCCACGGCCAGCCATAGGCTAACTACGGTAACGAGATACTAACTCACGGCGTAGAGCCTACGAAGAAACCTCGATGTTTCTAACACCTTCAAAAAGGTCAAAAAACACCAAAAAACTCCCGAGAAGGTATAAAAGCAAGAACGGGAGGAGGAAAAAACATAAAAGGAACGACAAAAAGCCGAACCGAGGTAGGCTAAGACGAGAAAGGGGGAAAAAAACCCGCCAGTGCGTGGCGAGAAGCGAGGCACGGTGCACACACCATACAAACGTATGGGGCAGCGCGAAACAAAACCGCGGAGGTTTGGATCGAAATAAAATTCACGATTTCGCCCCTTTCTCGGTAACAAATGATGACAAAAACGATCTACAAATGTGATACAACAATCAAGGAGCAAAAATAAGGAAAGATATTGCCTGATTGCTGGGGGATCCCGCTGATGCAGTCGGGTTATCACGAGAGATCGAAAACACGTCTAAACGCGATGGTGGGCGAACAGGGAAGAGGAAGAGTCATGGCGGGTGACTGGTTACGTGCGTACGGGCGGACGTGCGTGCGGCCTGGGGGACACGGGCGGTGTAAGGTAGGCTTACTGTGTAAAAGTTTCTTTGTTCGATGTTAGGGCAATTATCGGGATAATAGCATACTATAACAGATAGGTGGTCAGATGTACTGATGTAGATCAAGGCTTCATCTTGCCAACTTGCCAAAACTACAGCATGCTCAATATTCTGCCGCTCAAGTCCTCGGTGGAATGTCTCGCTTTTCCAATACTACCCCAGTTCTTTAAAGTCTTCACTGGCTATTAGTGTTTTACAGAAAAGAGTTTACAATCATGCTCCACACATGGAAAGCAGTACATCCACTGGATCCACAATACCTGCAAAATCTTGTCTCAGAGTATGGTCCTGGCAGAAATATCAACTCTAGTAATTTTTAAACAATCAACAGTACCACCAAAAAAAAAAAAACCCTCTTTGAGAAAAGACTTTTATTTCGGCAGCCCATCTCTCTGGAATGCTCTTGCACTCAGGATCCCGTTGGCAGAATCCATAGAAAAATTCAAAATGAATCTGAGGTCATATACATGAATGTTCACATTCTAATTGGTTAAATATTTTTCAGACAGTTCTATAATTCCCCTTTTCTTATCACTTATAATAGTCTGTATTGAGTGTACGTAATTCACTCTATTATTATTTTTTATTATTATTATGTCCCTTTGCACCTCAGAATAGGTCAATAGATTGATGGCGCATTACGAATGTTGTATTCATATTCATCATTATCAAACTATCTTCAAAATGACAATGCTCAAATCACAGTGACTGTAAACATGGCATTTTGCATGGTTCTGAGACATCGTTTGGCAAGTTTTGTCATCTCCTGATCTGCCTTTTCCTCTTCTTCTTTCATTAAAAAAAAAAATGATATACTTCAATCAAGCTGGAAGACTCTTGCACACCTCCACTATCATCTAATGTAACAATATCTCCCAGAGTACTTCCACTTCACACTTAATTTGCTAAATTAAATGGCTAAATGAATGAAAATGCTCCTGATTTCCTTGGTGGGAAGATGCTAAAGAATGCAGTGATTTTTTTTTTCCCCCTGACCATCTTCAGGAGAATAAAACCTTCACAACATATATATCACCTTTCATTTTGTTGATGTCACGATCATATTAGTTTTGTCATATACCACCTATGTGATGTATCATATCAATTTCACTTGTGGGTGGACCTGTCATAAACCTGCCTTTATGTGTCAGGCTCCATTACTCTCAGCGTCAACCCCGTCTTCAGCAAGCACTCGGGACATCAAAACTTATTAAATCAAATTCTTTCCTTTGTCTAACCTTTTCCATGAATCTCACAGCAATGACATAAACCTCAGACATCCACTGGGAATTTGGTGTCTTGTACAAACCAGTTATCATCAATTTTGAATGGACTAAAGGAAAGAAAAGTCTCTCTGAACAGTGCATCAGAGTGCCTTGTGGATATTGACTTATACCATGAACAACCATATCATATGACACTGACCTCACGGACAACAGAACTTAACATACCAGTATTACTTGTCATGACTAAGACATCTTTAATTGCATTGTTTGATGGGATTCTGAACCCGAGATGAATAGATAAGGCTGATGTTTTTCATTAACCCATTCAGACCAACATCATGAAAAATGGCATGGAATGCAACTAACCAGCTGAACCTTATGTTTCCTATTAAGCCTTTATAAATAAAAAAAAACACACAAAAAACTCCTTTTAACTGTTTTAAAGAACTGCACTAATTAGGAAAAGGCTCAAATCTACTAACAAAGCCATCAAAATTCAAGTACAGACAAGTTCGATACTGCTATGCACCAAAGTCTAACAGAGTGCGAGTGAATTTATAACAGAAATTACAAAACACTTTCTTCTGTTATAGCAAGATGTTTCCTTTAAAAAAGGCCAGACTCTTAGTTGTTTGTTGAAGTCTCAACAGGAGATTTTCAAGGAAAGTAACATAAACATCTTAATCAGCAAGTATTTCAAAACTACCATGCTCCTTGTTAAAATTGGTAAAATAACCTCTCCTTGTGATTCTCTGACTGTGGTGTATGATTAGAATTGCATCCTACAGCCAAATCTACAGATTTCAGCATGTGGCTGAGCCACAGGACTAGTGTTCCATTGTATTGGGTACTTCCTGAGAAAGGCACAAATAAGTTTACTGACACTTTCAAAAAGCTGGAAGATGTATTCCAGCACAAGATTATTTATAACATGCCTTTCTCATCAAACAGTGGAATGGAAAGTGCTTTTGAGTTTGAAAACACTTAGTTCCACTTTTGGAACAAGCATTATATGTGCATTTCTATGACAATGGAAGAAAAAGGACATTATGTACAACAACCTTTCCATGCAACGAGTGGAAATATGTCATCTGTGGAATACATCAGTTAAAATCAAATGCCAAGTTGGGCCTGTGAAGCACTACGGGCAACAGAGATCAAAGTTGCATGTACATATTCAAGTAACACGTCCGTAATGTTACAGGAAGTGTCAGAATTTGCAGTTACTGCTGAACACCTCCCTGGCTGAACATATGTAAGCTACAAAAAAACACTGTAATGAAAACACCATTTTGTTTTCACATACAATGGAATATTTCTTTAAAAACATATGCTGATGAAAAGCAATAAAATACAATGAAATATTGTGCATTATTATCCATACAGAGGATTTTTAGAGCCCAAATACAAGTGTTATTTTGTCGACGCACCTCATAACCTCCGACCCACTTAGAAGGTTTGTTGTACTCGACCAATAATTTTGGCCGAGGCGACCAATATTTAAAATATTGGAGGGCAAGAGGGGATTCCCCAAAGTTTTTTATAAACTGCACCGTGATTGGTTGAGATACATACGAGATGACCTGAAATATGAAGTAAAAACGTCTGTGATTGGTCAATCATGAATTAACTAGAATATCGTTTCTTCTAAAATTCTGTGTTTATACAAACAAATTTCCTATATCAATTAGTTGAAATTGTTTTTCACACAATT
Organism: Diadema antillarum; assembly: GCF_040938485.1. Classification (NCBI taxonomy): domain Eukaryota; kingdom Metazoa; phylum Echinodermata; class Echinoidea; order Diadematoida; family Diadematidae; genus Diadema; species Diadema antillarum. The sequence goes on from NW_027271621.1 coordinate 52,883, forward strand.
TTTCAAAATATCACTTTCATAACAGGAAGTTGAATTTAGGTTTGATGAAAACAAGTTGCATTTTTTTTGTGTGCATGCAGGCGCAAGGCGACGATTGATCTGCAGCTCTGCATGCTCAGCGCTACTGCTAGATAGCCCGCGCGCGATATAATGTAGCCGGCCGCCGCCGCTGCGCTTGCATTTGCATGCGCGATATGCATATTACAGTTACTGTACATTTACGTACGTGTGTACAAGTACGTTATATACAGCACAGTAGGACTAGTTGTGGCAGTAGTAGCCTAATTCGATCTTTCACGATCTACGGTAGATGTGACGTGAATTGTTTCTCAGATCTCGGATACAAATACATCTAATTCTGGTCTAAATTAGCTAGATATCGGTCTAACAGTAACATGACGGCTACCTTGGATAATAGATCACTGTTTTATCAGAGACTGAAGTGGATTAACTTGCACTGAAGAGTGTACATGTACCATACCCCATGTCAGGATCACTACACAGTAGGAACAGCACTCGGAGTCGGAGACAGAAAGGGTAGGCCTGAGTGAAAACTTCCTTTGCTAAAATCCTCTGTAGGATAATAATGATGATATTGAATGTCCTATTTTCGATTAATACAAGGAAATATTGGACTCGCTAAGCAAAATATTGGACTCGTCTTCGACTCGTCCAATATTTGTGCATAGCTCGTCCAATATTTCCTTGTATTAATCTCAAGGCCATCCAATATCATATAAGTAACTGCATCTCCAAGTAATGGCCAATCTATCAGCAAAAACAACAACAAAATGTGGGTACACTTAACATGTGACTCCCATAACTATGTCTGAAGGTCTCACTTATTACATTTGAAGTTGGTTCAGTGCTAGTTGAGTGTTAATCATACTGGCCATGAGAGAGTGTGGCACACAGTGGCCAGGAATTCAGTGAGAATTTGAAAGCGACTTGCCATTCTAAGCTCCTAAAATCTCGATTTATCCTGTTATATACCACCTACATACTTCATCAGAATAATGCTTAAGGGTACTGCACTTCTGCAAACAAAATGTACTGCTAGGTTGATCTCCTGCAGACACACACTATTTTTGTGAGAACAAATTTTACTGTTACTATGTACATTGAGAGTCTTCCAGTAAGAAGGAAAAAAAAGGGGGGTTGTTAAAACATTTGTGATATATGGTGCATGAAATGAAAGATACATGTACACTGACACATGTACATTTCTAGTTCATAAAGCAGGGAATGACAGGTGACTGTTAACTTTTCACACTGCTTTGCTTTTCCATGCCAAAGGAGGAAGAAAAAAAACCAAACAAACGGAGATTGAAAAATCACAATGTTGCTTTTAAAATATCTACAGACCTTACACATTGATTCTGCTTTTGTTGGATTCTGCTTCATAATACTTTTTCTATTGTTATTACACTGAAGCATAATGCTGAATGTGCTTCATATTCTCCTTTGTTTTTGCCTGGCTGGGGAAAAAAAAAAAAACAGAGGTAGATGTTCCATCACACAATCTTAATTCCAAAACACTAGATCAGTTACAAGCATTTATGTTTCTGGAAAATTCATACAATATTGTACTATTCAAAGTCCTATGGGAATCAATGGCCATTTAAGCTGTATTCTACATTTACTAGAAATGGCTTTGTAACAATGAGAAGAACACAAACAAGCTACAACTTGCTTTAAAACAACATGAACGTCATGTTCCTAATGTATGTTTCACACGCACACTAGTTACCTACTCCAAGACATCAGGAGTGTGTGGGGAAAGGTTCCCAAAATGTGCTGTTTTGCCATCCTCGTTTCACAAATTAAATGTCTGTTTCACTTTAAGTGCAACATCGCAGCTTTGTCACCGCACATGCCATGAATAGTTTGTTTATGTACTTGCTGACGAAAGCTGAAACTTTTCAATTATTTGCCTTGTCATATCCAATGACATGTCAGTTCAATCAATTAACATTTTTTGAGAGCCAATGCAATGTCTACAAAAAAAGGTATGACTATGTAGAGAATGTTCCAACCAATTTTGTTTTTGAAAAAAATTAGTCTAACAACATGAAAGAATGTGGCTGAAACTTTCATACAAATTTCTTTTCTCTCAAACATCCTGAGCTGCAAACTAGTTCTTGATTCATCATCAGCAACTGCGAATAAACAGCAGAAATTTTATACTATGGTGGGGAAGATATTGCCTCCCTAATAATTTGCCATCCATTCTGTTAACTTGGTTCCTTGGTAGAACAAATATTTCAAATTACATTTTAGTAGAGGCTACTATGTAATCCCGTGAGATTTTTGTGCCAAAATTGATTTTTTTTGGCTAACTTTGTCAATTTGGGGGTGCTGAATCCAAAAAACTTTGGTTCCATTTTTTCCAACCACGTCTTCAGCCGCCATTTTGAATTTCAAAATGGCCGCCATAGCAAACTGTATTTTGACCCATATTTCATAAAGTGAGCATTGTTGAAGCTTCAAATTTGGTGCAAAATGCATGAGTGTGATGTCAGACACCATGATATATCTTTTTCTGATATTTTGGATTGTTTTGATACAATTTGTAGGCTGCCATCTGGAATTTCAAAATGGCCGCCATGGGAAACTGTAATTTGACCCATATTTCATACAGTGAGCATTGTAGAAGCTTCAAATTTGGTTCAAAATGCCTCGTTGTGATGTCAGACACTCTGATATATATATTTCTAATATTGTGGATTGTTTTGCACAATTTGTAGGCGGCCATCTTGAATTTCAAAATGGCCGCCGTAGCGTTTTTACCCATATCTTAGGTTGCAATTATTGTAGAAGCATCAAATTTTCAAGAATGCGCATGCTTGTGGTGTCCAACGTTCCAGTACAGCTGTTTCCTAATTGTGGATCATTAGACAGGCAACCATGTTGAAATTCAAGATGGCTGCTATATAGAAAACATATAATACTGTTGTAAGCGCCTTAGATGAATATGCCAAAATAGTTCTAGTTAGACCGAATTCATTTCCATTTCAAGCAGAATGACAGCCAACTCTCAATTCAAAATGACAGCCATCTCTCAAAATGGTTGCCATAAATTCAAAATGTAAGGACGAGGTTCCAATGACGTCATCAAGCCATGCTGAGGGGCAAAAACTGAGCATGGGGGGGGGGGGGGGGGGGCATACCCCTGTCCCATACATGTGGGCAAGCAAGCATGTAAGCGTTACATCCCATATAGCCAGGCGGGTATATGCGGTTCCCGAATTGCGCGCTAAAGCGGTTTGTTTTTGCCTCTCAGGGAACACATCACTTTGCATCGTGGAACCTCGTTAATGATTACATTTAATCCCAGTCAGTAAGATATTTGTACAAAAGCAACCATTGATACAATTGAAGGTGATCTTCAAAAACTTGATGCTGCCTCGAGAGATTGAAGACAAACAAGGAAAAGTCTCGCAATGGCAAGAAATGCCACGGTCACCCTACCAGGCATCCCATTCACAAGCTTGTTTGTTGGCCACAAACTGAAACTAGATTTGCTAGACACTAGATATATTTCTGGAATAATGCAGAATGAATAAGGAATGAGTAGCCTCTTTCCTGATTGCCCTTGAGTGGGTCATCTTCAATCATTAAGACTTCCGAGCCAGATGCTTACTGCTGTACAGCCTATGATTCTAAAACAACAAAGGAGCAATAATTGTTCAGTTCTGTGGCACTTTGCATGCATCAGAATTCCCCCGCAATTTAGAAGACCATCACATGAGGGTAATCTCAAAAATTGTCACTGCCTTGAAGCTGATGAATGTGGTGTTTGGCATTCAGCTATCGGAAACATGCAAGGGGGATATTCTAGAAAGAGATGAAAAGGGCAGTTTTCATCTTTTATACTAAGAATTTGTATCTAAGAGAATGAAAATATATTCATTTCTCGGATAGTATGATAAGGCCAGACATTCAGCTCGTGCAATCAATATACACCATGTAAGATTGGATCCAAAGTCATTAAGCATGAGAGGATCACCAACTTCTCAAAACATTTCTACTGGTTCTACAGTCTAATAGACCTGTCATTATCCAGTCATTGCTGGACAATACAATTATCGGAAGGTATAAGTTGTAAGTAATTCCACAATCACTCTTCATCTCATAATTTCATGGCCTTCTCCTCATTCTCACTAACAAATGTTTATTTTTCATACCCATGCCTTAGAAATCCACAAAACTGAGCCAAATAATCAGCCTGAAAGTTGAAATACTGAGCAGTCATTTCTATCTGACACAGAGACCACATCACGGAAAGAAAAGAAACAAAAGGTTCATCAAAGATGCCATGGCAACTGTCACCCGTCACTCACAACGAGGAAACAGATAACCTCATTCCATTGTATGTATTAGATGCTACTTCAAGAGCAACGGGAAAATCAGAGATGTTGATGATTATTACGTGTACACTGACATTTCAATTCTCCTGATGGATCTTGTAAGTTGGCTTTACTTACTGCATTGCATGATGTCTGCTCCATCGTTGGAAAATTGGTAAAATGATAAAAGTACAATTGACATTATTGATAGATTATGTTCTGCAGTTCGTTGTGAAAAAAACCAACAACTATAAAGATCTGCTTTTTCATGCCTTTCATGGTGCTGGCTGAAGTTGAAAATTTGAGGATGTCTCAAAGAGCAGATGGACCAAGAATTCTCTAAGCCTTGAATCATGCAGAATGTAAAATGGCACAGTTCATGCCTTCCAGAAGTCTCCCGCTTTACGCTATAGTCTTTATACAACACATCGAGAGAGTAAACCTCGTCAACTCTCACAACCTAATTTGTGCCTCTACTACAGGGAAATATGATATTACATTGTAACTATTTCCAGAGGGTATCCATAAACTGTTAAATTAAATACTTGGAGCTTCCTAAACCAACGGTGGCCACAGAATTCATTATCATGCTCATAGCAAGAAATGCAAAAGTCATTCTTTCTGGAAGAATTTTATAGAACCAATCCTCCCCGTGTACAGCCTTAAAGTGATGTGACTTCAAAACCTCATGCAGGGAATGAGCCTAGAAGACATTATATCTATTAAAGTGACTATCCCACAAATTTTTAGAACATAGGGCTGATATTGTAAACTCTACAACCAAATCGTCTAAATGGGGCATTTAGTCACTCAGACACAGTTATTAAGAGGTTCTTTTGAGAGTCATTTGTTTTGACGTCAGAATCACATGATTTCCCATTCACAATTTTTACCCAAACGCTATACGCTTTTAAAGGAATGTTTCTCATGGCAGCCATTTTGCATTTCAACATGGCAGTGTACCTACGGGACAGGAAGCAGTCCCGCCTACGCAATTCACTGGTGATTGACTTACACATGAGTGTTCCAGCATGCTTGAACGGTTTGCAGTTTAATGATCTTACAGCACCAAATATGGTCGAAATCCATCTTGAATATCAAGAGTGGCGGCCAATGCGAATAATCCATTATTACAGAATGTATAGGCCCTATGTGTTTTTTTTTAAAGAATGTACAATGTACGCCATCATAGACATTCATTGCTTGTAACCAGAGATATTAGCTGAAAAGCAGCCATTTTAAATGTTAAGATGGCCGCCTCGAAAGTGATCTGCAATTTCAGGGAGGGGAAAAGTGCATCTGAATGTTCAACATTATAAGCCTGGTTTATGCCCGAAATGTGAATTTTCTTTATTGCTTACAACAGCCCCTAGCAACATGAGATATTGGTCAAAATATACGTTTTGGTATGGCGGCCATTTTGAATTTCAAGATGGCCACCTTCAATATCAAAATGAATCGTTTCAGAAAAAGATGTTTCAGAATGTCTGATAGCATACGCATGCTCTTTGCCCCGAATTACAACCTTACTCAATGTATACGATATGAGATACAGGCCCAATTACATTTGTTATGGTGGCCATTTTGAATTTCAAGATGGCCGCAAATAAAATGATCCATCATTTAAAAAAAAATGTATATGTTAATATGCCTGACATCACCAACATGCTTTTTACCCCGAATTTATACTTTCCATAATGCTTACAACCTTAGATATGGGTGAAATATATTTAGCTATGGCGGCCATTTTGAATTTCAAGATGGCTGCCTAAAAATTGTATTAATACTATCTACAGTATCAGAAAATGGTGTGCCAGAATGTCTGACATCATAAACATGCTTTTTTCATCAAATTTGAGCCTTCTATGATGCTCACATTATGAGAATTGGGTCAAAATACAGTTTGCTATGGCGGCCATTTTGAAATTCAAAATGGCGGCTGAAGACGTGGTCGGAAAAAATGGAACCAAAGTTTTTTGGATTCAGCACCCCAAAATTGACCAAGTTAGCCAAAAAAATCAATTTTGGCACGAAAATCTCACGGGACCCAATATTTCGACATAGTAGACTGTACTATTTACTGCTCATAACACTAACAAACCATCTCATTTTCACATTTGAGTAAATTTACAATTAACACTTTTCTAAGAACAGGGTCATGAGATAAGAAGTATCCATTTCTATGTTTTAATTCCTCTCAAATCAGTTTGAATTCGAATTACGAACATTAGTCATTGCTATGTCAGGTAAGCTTCCTTGTCACTGTCATGCAAGGTTTGGAGCTGCAATACAACAAGATAATTCTTGTGAAAGAAAGATGTACATAAACTGAATGTATTTAGTAAAGTAGTTGTTTCTGCTTTAAAAAGGGTTGGCACATAAGACTACAATGATCTCTGACCTTTTATCCTTGAATGAGGTAAACAAAGCTCCATCTGATGGCATTATCAGTCACATAGCAACTTAACATGTTTGCATTTTGGACATATTGCACACACAAATACATATGACAAACATGAAGACAGACAGACAGACAGACAGACAGACACACACACATATGCACACTGTTTCATATTACACCAACATCGGATGAAGGAGGGTACTCTCCATTTGTGGCCAAACACTTGATACAAGTTCTAATCTGGGTGGGGTTACTCCATTACCATGTAGAAAAAAAAAAGTAAATATAAAGTTGCTCATATTTGTTTTCATGTTGATGGCATAAATTGGAGCAATACAGTAAAAGATTCATATAACTGCACAAAAGATCGGTAGAAAGTGACATAGCTTTCATGAAACTGGGATAGCAGCCACAATCACGTATGTGACCTTGTTTTACGAAACCCACACAAAGGTCACCACATATTTTGTTGTTTTTGTTGTATGTTTGTTAAGTGTCAAAATATGGAAGAAGAGATTCAAAGAAAAAAAATATGATATACAACTCATTCAAACTGGATGTTCCTATTACACAAAAATATGTAATAGAACCCACAGGAATGTTACTTTTGTGAAAAAAGGGGGCTTTGAAACATGGCATCTATTGAAGTACACGGACTCACTCCTTTAATAGCATGTAGAAAAAGGAAGCTTAGAAATCCAAAGTAACCAATATATCATGACATTGCAGGATGAAATCTAAATTTTGCCTAGCGACTCTATAAGCACATTCCATTCATTCTATTTTAAAATATCGGTCCAACAGATGATTGCTTTTTCAACTTTTGTAATGATTTCATGACCACTTTCCCCAACCTGCTGACTGAAAATGGAAAAAACTAACTTCAAAGGGAAAAAAGAAGAAGTCTGTAATAATTTTTTTTGGGGGGATAACTTTGTGTACACCAGATTTTATGGTTCCAAACTTCATATTTTTGACAGCAAATTGTTCCTCCGACAGAAAATACCAACAATCCCTAATCAGCCTACTTGACTCAACACACATTTTCTGGCCTTCTGGAAATACAAATCTGAGCAACTCTCAGTAGGTTTTGTGATACATGGTCACTAGATGTTCAAGATGACGTTACTGCCCTCTTTTTGAAAATGTCATTGCCCATTCTACATCTGAGACCCTCTTTGACACAGGAGTAGCTATACAGTAAACTCCCGTTTTAAATAACGAAGTCCTCGGGACCGGCAGTTTTCTTTCGTTATATCGAAATTTCATTATAACCGAACAAATAAACAATTTATATACATAGAGTAGATAACGTTGCAGCCTCAATTTTTACTTCGTTGTAACCGGAAATTTGTTATTTAACCATGTTCGTTATGACGGGAGTGCACACTGTACTTTATGAGGCAATTTTGGATACAAATAATTTGTATGAAATGTTGCATGCATCAGCCATAGGAGAAGTTGTGTGACAATGACATTACCATTACATCTGATATGCATTCAGTGTATGAGATTGTAACTAGTATTACTGTTTTAAAAAATGCAAGCAAAATATGGCACTCTATATCTTTCAGATTTTCCCATTGAAATGAATTTTCATTGTGTTTGCCTGTCACGACTTTGTTTAGCAAAATCACAGCGAAATAGGAGTGGATTTTCTTTAAAGTAGAGCACTGCTAGCATTGTTTAGTACCTCATGTGTTAATGAGCTCAGAGTTTCTGAACTCCAATATGATTTAAAGTACCATTACTACCTGGCCTGTAGGGTGCCACTGTGTGATAAAGCAGTACTAATGGGAGAGGGAAGAACTCTGTACACTAGCATTGAGAGGGGCTTTAATACATTACTATGCCTGGCTGAAATTGCAGTCCCCTTCCCCCTCCCCCCCCCCCCCCCCAAAAAAAAAAAAAAAAAAAAAAAATCCTAATGTAGTCCATCCTAAGTTTATGCGTATGAGATAGGCATTTCACTTTAAGAACAGGAGAGGGAGCCATGGCAAAAACAATACAAAGAGATGAAGCGTACTGCAGTCAGTGTGAATGGCCAAGTACACTGGACATTTTCCAATTAGTCATATCCTTTTCAATAGTACTGGGAAACTCGTACTGAGGACCTCAAAACCATCACAATTACCATGTTATATCAGGTTTCTCACTATGTAATGGTACAAAAAAGAAAAGAAAAAAAGAATTGAGACACTACAAAAACAAAGAGTTGGGACCTGCAAAATCACCTTGTTATAAGAGAGTATTGTTACATCCAACCTTTTTATAAAGAGGTTTCCTTGTATTGCAGATTGACATATCATTTTTTTTTAATTTATATTGCAAACTAATTGAAAACAGCTGTCTACTATGTCATTACCCTGAATGAAATTAAAATTAATGATGATGATGATGATGATGATGCACCTGCAATGTATACACTCCCTTTTCCTTTTCCTTCAGCATTGTGTCCATGCAATACTGTATTTGATTCAAACTACTGTCAACACATAAATCAACTCCTGTCTAATCAATTGATATGACATTTAATCCTATTCAAATGCCATTCTTCTTTTCCCCCCACATTTTTTTTTTTCAATTCCTTGTTCCCCCACATTTTTTCAATGTGTCACTGTATTGTACCTGGAGTTTGTGTAGTCATGTTCTTACTATATTTTGTGGCAATTGAAAACTGACCCTTTTCATACAAAATGCTGATGATGGCAGCATGTCTATGATAGAATTATACACACATGTATACACATACACACAACACATGGTCATGTCTATCTTGTGATACAGATCTATACAAAGACATTATTGACCACTGATATTGATACACTTGTACCACAAAATCTGATTTTTTTTTTCTTCTCCTAAACCCTCCTCCCCCCCCCCCTCCTTTGATGTGCTATAACATCTGTTCCCTGTTGCTGAATTCAAGCTGAATTGTAAACTGATGGGAACAAAACTTCAGCATTGTGTGAAATTTTGACTTTGAGATTAAAGCACATCTGAGTTGGTGTTTGTGATATTGGTAGAGTAATATTAATTATGATAATAATACACATTTACAACTTGCCATCTACATATCTAGTAAACCAGCTCCAAGATGCACTGTGAAACAGAAGGATAAGAAATATAAAGAGAAGTAGCCACATGTGTGCTCAGTTTACAACAAATGAGCTACCATTAGGAAAAGTTGTGTGTATGGGTGCATTCGAGCACTCTCCTTAAGCGAAGCGAACCGTACTGTACCCACCCCAGAGGAGCGCTCGAACACTCCTAAGTGTACCGTACCGTACTGTACTGAGCCAAAAGTGGACCACTTCCTAATGTTCTCCAAAAGCATACCAAAACCAAATCTGGCATAGTATGGTACAGTTCGCTTTGGTTCACTTTTGAGTGCTTGAACACACTCCAAATTTGGGTTTCTAGTCCACAAGTACAATGGTGAGGAACAAAATAACCTCATGCTATTCACAAAAGCTGACTGGGATGAAAGCACCTTGTGTTGCTTACTAGATTACTAAGTTTATAAGCTCTATTATGTTGAAAGTAAGATACACCTTATTTTCTAACTCATACACATGGCAAAAGTGCATCCTGCTTCACACAATCACGAGGCTTTTTTATAGCTGTACTTCAATATCAGTATACCACCAGAGCTTGCTTGAGGGGTAAAATGGTCAACAGCTTGTGACAACACAGAAGTTCATACATATTTCTCACTTTGTATACAAAATACTTTTTATGGTTGAAACATTATCATTATGGGTGTTCAGTCCTCCACCAAGGGAGGAAGTTGTGTTTTCATTGCCGTTGGTTTGTTTATTTGTCCGTGTGCAAAATAACTCAAAAAGTTGTGGACGGATTTGGATGAAACTTGCAAGAAAAGTTGATAATGACACAAGGAACAGATGATTAAATTTTGGTAGTGATCTGGGAATTTTCATGGATATTTGAAGGATTTTTTCTATCTTTTTGCAGATAGGGTCAATGAACTTGGGAGTTCAAGCTGCACGTATTTGAGGTTTGCATGTGCTCTTCTCGGGTGAGGCGCCGCGCAGCTAGAAGCTGATGACATAAACAAAAAGCTTCTATAGTGGGAAATTAGATGATTTTCAGCATGTGTGTATTGGGTGGAAACTAGCTGCTTGGCAGAGGTTTGTACTCTAAGAGTGTTTTTCTTGTTACAAATGTGATGACAGAAAAACGTAACACAAAACATTAAAAGAAACAAACTATTTGATTGAATCAATCTGAAAAAAACAAAACAAAACTGAAACAAAATATTTGCATCCAAATACATACTCCTAGAAATCCATTAACATTAGCCATCTTTCAACACACACACCAAATCGTGTCACAACCAAACTATCACATTTTGTATATCGTATATGCCACACAAAAATGGGACCTATAAATTGAAATGGTATAGAACCTGAAGGAAACAACCACTGACTTGATCTAGATTGACAGGACAATGAACACAAATGCCCCATATATACAGTGCATACAGAAGGCCTTTGCCAAAGGAAACACTCTGAAATTATGATTCACTTTCTCAAGAAAACATGCAGGCAGGAAGACAGGGTGCACAAAATCACTTCTGAGTACATTCTTTCAAAAATATCTCTGTGCAAGAAACAAGGCAATCAAAATGTGACAATGCTCATGTGCTGAGAAAAATATGTTAGTATACAGTTAATGAATGGTCATGAGTGAGATGGAACAAGATTTTACACAATGTGAAAGATAGAGGCGCTTGAAGCCGAGTTGAAAAAAAAGCACCTCATCTTTCACCAAGTATGAAATCTTGTTCCATTGGACGAGTAAAGACTATACACTATTTGTTTTAAACACCTCAGATGGCAACAGATGTAGTCCACACATGATTCTTGAATTTAGCACAGAAATGGCAACCATTTTTGTGATGATGGCAATGAGTAGCAGCAGTCAGAGTAAGCCTTCAAGTGTATGTATGTTCGTACATACGTGAAACTGATCTGTTGAAGTTGTTTACAAAAAGAGTGACAAAAGTATACGCTTGTAAGCACGCTTGTAATTGTTGAGCGTGCACGGCAAATGTTTGTTCAGTGTGATATCAGAGCCGTGCAATGGCAAACATGCGTCATCCATTTTTGCTCAAACAAAATTCCACAGCTGACAGCCACAGCCTGTGATGGTACTTTTAACTGAATGTCATGTGATGGGCAATCGACCAATCGGATAGTTACATTTTGTTTAGGTGTTGTATAATGGGTAAGGTATTGTATCTTACAGCAAGCCTGATTTAAGCACACATTCCAACATCTATAGCTATGACAGGAGTTCCGTATCTCACCTTGTAGATGTCATCAATGCGGTTTGAGATGTGCTCAAAGCAGGTGTTGAAGCGTTCGTAGCGCTGCTTGCGGATGATTTCAAACTGCTGCTTGGCCTTCTTTGCTCGCTTCCTGGCAGCCTCAAAATCCTCTGTGGTGGACTGGAATCGTTCCTTCACACCATCCAATCTTGAAGGTAAGAAAATGGCAATGATTACTTTATTTGTGAGCATTGGACATGATTACCTCATCTAATTTACATATGAGTTTGTGATTAATTTCACTGTTCCATTAAACAAGAAGATACTTCCTTAACTTTCTTCTGCTATGTCTGATATTTATGAAAGTTCCACCATTCTGTCCCACTGATTTCAATTATTTATCCAACCCCACCTAAGTCTGAATTCTGGACTCTTTTTCTTATTTATTTTACTTGCTGCAGCTGCTATATCTCACTGTACATGTCAAGTCCACTGATGGCGGGATCCCAAGAACCTGTCGGCCTGAAGAAAAAAAAAGTCAAGGCTGATTGCTCTCAGCTGATGACCGAGGCCCAAAGTTCATGCACTTGTAAATCGCACATTCACTCCCTCGATATTCGGAGGCAAAATTGAAAGCTGAGGAGCACTTGGTCTGGGGTCTCTTTTTCTCTGGGCTGACAGGTACTTAGTATTCCACCATCATTTGACTTGATGCGTACATTTAGGTTTAGCAGCTTGAATACAAATATCATAATACGAGTCCGGAATCTGGACTAACCCCACCTAAACATTGCATGGATATGCAAGTTACTGAGAGGTGACAAATGGCTGGCTACCATCAACAACAGGATGAAGTCACACTGGATAAACATGACTTTACTTCAACATTACTCAAACTTTGACATAGGGGTAATTTTCTCAAAGTCAAAGTGAATTGTCTGTTAAATCTATCCTTAAACAATTTGGACTCCATTCAAAGCATTCAGTGAAAGTAGTTCTCACTTTTCCATGGCCTTCATGTTTGGTGCTGCGATTCGCTGCAGGGTGGCCTCCATGCTTGAAATCCCAGAGGCAAGCTTGTCTCCTTCTTCCTTGATCTCACTTCCCTCAAGCTAGGAAGAGAAAACATAAAAGCATGTGCTTTCAACATCAATCATGCTTTAATACCCAGCAAGTAATCAACTCATCACATGTAACGCAAACCAAACAATAAGAAAATGCTTCTTCAAAAAATGTTGTTATGTAAACAGCATTGTATCCAAAAATATACTATACAGTATATTAGGATCTACTAAAGAACAAGTCTGATAGAATATTCTGGATATTTAACAATACAGAAAATTGAACAGTTTACATCTTAAACAGCTTAGAGAGCCATTTCTTTTTACCAGTCAATCTAATGCGGTCAATCACACACTGATCAAAACTGCTCACACCTGTTGAACACTGCACGACACTCAATACAAGATGTACTTTACCAGATATTTCAAGTATGATCCCTTCTTGGCTTTGAATGTTTTTGCTTTATCATTTTAAAAAAAAAATCTAAATCTTGGTCACTTGACTTATTCTTTTCACACTTTGATGGCACATCTGCTGTCACGTAATTGTGAGATCACAAGGAGTTAAGATTTCCCAATTTCCACCTCCTGATTGCAAAAATATATCAAAGCACTTTGAACACCTGGGGACTGCTGCATAAATCTTTTTACCCAAGGAAAATCTCTGGTATGAACTGAAACCCAGGTTAGTATGATTCTGCTATTGACTCTTAACACATGAAAAGTTCTGTTCAAAAGTGATACGACTTTTCTCAGGTAAAAAGTTTTATGCAACAGGCCCCTGAAGTTTGCGACTGAAGCAGGGGAGTTGAATGTTTGTGAGATCTTACCTCTCTGAGGCTGTGGCTGAGTCGTCGGTAATTGATGATGATGTTGGCCTCCCGGGCGTAGATGGACTTAGCTCCTTGGCTACTCATGCTGTCCATACCGGTCATCCCCGTACTCTCAACATCCTCCGAGTCTCGCTGGCTGCTGGACGGCTGAAACAACACAAACCACAGAGTATGATGTCACCTTTACGCAATGCCACTGTGCAAACACAACAACTTCACTCAGAGGGATGGTGATACATCAATCAACCGAACATTCATCATTACACTAGCTATTTACAGGGTTGCCAAAAACAGTTAGGGATATACTTGTATGTTATGCACATCTAAATAGGTGGGGAAAAAATCCAAATGATGAAGGCTTTTAAATTCTGTTAACCAGACTGAAAGAGATATTCCAAGTTTCAGGGAGATTCCTGAAGAATCAGGGAGAAGTGGCAGCTCTGTAATAAACATGGCAAAGTCATTGGCTAGAGAAGATTGCTCCTTTTGTGGATCATTCCTCTCTTGCACAAAAGAAGAAGAAAAAATTATACGCTCCTGTCAGGATTTTTCCCAGCAAACCTTAGGTATACACAGCAAAGGAAGTATCAAGCTTTTTCACATAAAGCAAGCAAAATATTACTCATTCCTATAACTTTGAAAAGGCCACATATTAGTTGCAATTAATTTTCATTGTTCAGCTTCTGGTGTCCTTGAACTCAGAGCCATACCTCGGCTTCTTCTGAAATATCATCCATGTTTCCCCTCTTCATGGGTAGTTTGATGTCCTCCATCTTACAGGCTTTGAGGTGGCTGTGACGATCCGCCTTTTTCTGTTCCAGCTTCGTCTCGGTCGCTGTCATCTGCTTCTGCACGGCTGCATTCATCGAATCAAACACACAACAGAACCATTAGGACATGGTTATCTTCACGGATTGTCACTAGTGATATCAAAACATGCTTCCACTCTGTTCATTCTTAGGGCACAAACCTACAGATCCTAGCCATGTTAATATCTTCTGATTTTTTTCTTCAAAGATATTCCCAGGTTTTTAGTTTAGAATACACATATATCACTTAATGCACATATAGGCTCTTCTGTCAAAGAGTAAACAGATTGCATAAGCAACTCTTTTTGTTGCTGTTTTTATTGTGACAGAACAGCATGAAGTTAGAACATTTTAGCTGAGGCATGCCATCAAACATTCTGAATCTCAACCCTTGAAAACATATGTTATGTTTGAGTCTGCTAGATGCTTTTGTGCATGAGATTAACACATCCATGCAAGACACAGGGACCATTGGAATGTGTAACACAGAAAAAACCCCTGCCTCAATAGCAATTTCATAAATCTATTAGACAGATGCTTGATATCAAATTTTGAGCTGTTTCATTATCAAAAATGGACTATTCACAGCAATTCAGATGTCCAAACAGAGTTTAGGAAATATACAAAGAAACAGAAGATCTTGTAGTTTGCCAATTTTGAAATCACCACTCACATAGAGCTACAAAATATATATTTTCTTATGAGTAGGCCGTGAATGGCAATACCTGTGATTTCTTTGTTGCAAGAGATGAGCTGTTTTCGAATCTCCTCCACCTCGGCATTCTTGTCATCAATTTGCGATTTCTTTGTTGTCTTGGAAAACTTCAGCTTTGTCATCGACTCTGTCTCTTCGTCAATGATCTGATGAGAAGAGATTTGAATCCACAAACAAGCCGATGAATAGAAAAAGGCGGAATACAAGGACAAAATTGTCAACAAAGACAACTCAAGACAGAATCCTTTCAGTGAATTTCAATCCTTTCAATGAACAAAGTAAGGTACTTGTGAATACAAATTAATTACATGATACAAGGGTTATCAAGTGCAATTTGTTTTTGTCTTGGTTATCTCTAACATGGTTGCCATGGTTACAACTTTCAGCCAATGAGTGCTCCCATCAGTTTGTGAGGTCTGCAAAATTTATTCACACACCTATTACTGACATTCATGAACAGTGTGGACAAGGAAAAACATGCAACACTTTTTGCGAAAACTAAAGACAAGGTATTTACAGAGTGGTGGAAATCACTGTCTTAGCACCTACATCTCATAAAAACCCTAACTGATTGCACTTGGTGCTTCATTTCAGCAAGATTCACCCTCCTTGCGATGGGTCTCTCAGACAACTCACCTTCATCTGCTTATTTTCCTCCTTCTTGAGTTTTTCCAGATCCTTCTCATCGCGAGCCACCTCCTTGGTCCACTTGGTGACGTTGGCTGTAGGTTTTAATAAAAGTAAAGTGTTAGGGAGACACAAGTGATTTCAGGAAGAGGGTATGTTACACTTCCAGGTTCATCAGAGTGTATGTCTGTGCTGCTACTGCACATCATCATGTACCAACGAAGATTGTGCCTATCTTAATTTTCCAGACATATGCATGACCGAGGTCTGGGCCCCCATTTCATAAAACTTGTCATCAATAACAAGTTGGGATAGTTGTTATAAGCTACTAAAATTCTTGCATCTGATTGGCTGAGAGTATATTTGTCATAGAAATGTGGCAGTTGTTACTGTTAATAAGTTTTATGAAATGTGACCCAGATCATACTTCAGTACAATGTTCACGACTTTCATCCAAGATGAACAATACCAAGTGTTCCAGAAATTTCCTTGGACATGATAACTATCTGACCGAATGGCAAGCTACAACATGCAGGTTTCAAACTCACTATTTCTAACATGGTAGCATCTACCATATCAAACACAGTACTCTGAACATTTTGCACAGACAGTAATCACAATGTGACAAGTGGTTCAGTACAGGTTCCCTAGAGCAGTGCTTATCAACCGGTGGGCTCCATTGTGGGCCAAAAATGAAATAATAAAGTTGGTATTCAATCTAACTGAGTCTGAAAAAAAAAAAAAAACAGAAAAACTGCAGGAGCCAAGCCGCCTCAGGTTAAAAAAGGGTAGAGAAGCTCGGCCTTAGAGGACTCTTAGATGTCAACCAATGGTCACCCAGTGTCCAGAGAGTGTCTGCCTCACCTTCCGTGTCCCTGGACCTCTCGTACTCCAGCTGGTTGACCAGACGAGACTTCTGGTTCTCAAACTCCAGCCGTTTCTTGGCTCTCTCCTGCTGCTGCCGCAGCTCCTTCTCCTCATACTGCCGGATGTTGGCCACGCCTATCTGGGCGCAGAAGTTGGAAAAGACCTCATCCTCCACCCTGTTCATGGAGACCGTCTTGGCCTTGATGAGCTCGGCTCGCTGGGCAATCTGCTCCTCTATGGCACTCATTCGAGGCTACATATGAAGAAACAAGCAAATTAGTGTCTGGTGTTGATTAAAGATCATCTTGCATTTTGAAAAGGGTACAAAGTCAAGTATAGAGTGTAGTATATGAATCAAAGTCTATATCAGACAACTATGTCAATGTCATGGAAATTGGTATCATCAATAAGATGCAAGTATTGAAATCCCGGTCAATACTATGCTTACAGTGGTTGCCAAGGTAGTATATGACTGAAAGGGACAGATAAGGCACATGCAATCCTATTTCCTACAATGAAATTTGGTCATCTTTTATTTTGCTTTTTTTTTAAATTATGGTACTCATGGAGATATTTAAAATGAGTTTATAGGTTTAACATGATGTGCCTCCAGAAATAGTGTACATCATTCACATTGCAAAGAGATTATATACCATTTTCTTTTCTTAAATCTGAACTGTATGAAGCACTTCACAACAAAGTCTTGCAAACTGAAAAAACAAAACAAAACAACAACAGAGTACTGAAAAAAAAAAATCATCTTTTACTAAAAAGGTTTTGTGTCACATTATATGACTGTGTTCATGTATGCTGATGCACAGTCATACACTCTAAATAAGATAATGCTACACAACAGCCACTGAAGCAAAACTGAGAAGGACTTCAAATCAGCCAGACATAATGCATTAAAAACATGCAAAAGACATCCAGGTCATGATCGTCTCTCGCTTGGTTTTCTGCAGCTCCTTCAAGTCTGTCGTCAGCTCCTGCTTCCTTTGCTTCAGACTGTTCAGAGATTTCTCGTCCCAGCGACGGGCTTTCGCCTTCAGGTCACTGGTGACAGAAAAAAACAACTTACATCAAATCCTTCCAAGTCCTGCATCAGTTTCTGGATGGCTTTGTCATTGTTGGCAAGGATCTTCTTTTCCTGCAAGATGAAAAATCGAAACCATCATAAACATCATATACAAATCCTGGAAGCTGAGGAGGGAAAGAACAAAATAACATCAGTTTCAAAACAAAATAAACTTTCACAGCTATACCTAGCCAGGCTTGAATTACATACATAATATACAAGCGGTGGGGGATCACACACGATTACAATTCTTTTGACTGGCTTTTTCTGCAGATTGTGGTGAAACAAGGAGTAAAACTAAGCTACATACATATTTAAGGGGAAAAAGTGGAAGAAATTCAAGAGACATTACCTACTAGGACTGAACTTGTACCATTGTATTTTTAACACAAAAAATATGCAGTCCTGTTACACACCCTAACATCAGATTTTGATAAACTGATTTCTTTGTCATTTTGAATTTCAATTCTTATAGCATAAATGTCACTTGTATCCAGAGAACGCAACATTTGACCCCCCCCCCATCACAACTTGCTGCATTAAAATCACAAAATATATCAGGATTTCTGATGTTTAAAGACGTAAGTACACACACACACAAAAAAATGCAACATGTACACACACACATTACAGTAAACCTACAGATTAGATTGAAGTAATATCCATGACTGAATAGCAAATTACTAACATCTTTAAATTGATTTACTGAAAGTTCTTCATTTAAGCTAAAACAATCATAAGCTCTGGTAAACCTACAGGCCACTTAAAAGCAAAATCTTTGATTGATTGAGAACTACCCTGATGTTTTCTTGTCCCGTACATGCTCTTGCCACCATTACTTTGCTTCATTCATGTCAACACGTGACTACGCATTTTCCTCTATCCTCTATAGCTCCTAGCCTAGGGAACTCCCTCCTGTCTTTTCTCTGTGAAATTGACAAACTGGAACTTTTTCACAAGGCATTCAACTGCTAACTCTCTTGGAGGAGTCTGTGCCTTTGAATGTTTCTTAAACAGATATATATGGCACTATACAATGCTGTTGATCATCATCATAATCATTATCATCATCATCATCATCATTATCATCATCACCATCAATACAAGCAGCTGACTTACAGTGTTGTCTCGGTCATTGATGGAGTACTTGAGTCTGGTCTCCAAGCCACTGATCTGGGAGCGGATGTTGTTGAGCTCGGACTCCTTTCGCTTGGTTTTCTGCAGCTCCTTCAAGTCTGTCGTCAGCTCCTGCTTCCTTTGCTTCAGACTGTTCAGAGATTTCTCGTCCCAGCGACGGGCTTTCGCCTTCAGGTCACTGGTGACAGAAAAAAACACAACATTAGGCAAACTTTATAAAGCCCTTTTAAAGGCAGACTTTTAAATGAACACTAAATTCCCGCCCCCCTCCTCAACATAAGTTGGAGATGGTAGAGAACACACAAGAATTGCTGAATGAAGTGTACACATAGGTATATATGCTGAAATCACTGTAATTCTATATAATAATTTTAACAGCAATATGGTATGAAATATCATAAAATAAAACATTGGACATTCATCAAGTAAGGCATGATTTATACTCAAAGGCTAACATCACTATCCAGACTCTATGTCAAACAAACCACACATCAATATCTGCTTGTTTACAATATGACGTAAGTAGATTGAAGATTGATTTCACTTTCACCGTACAGGTGTTTTCCAAAGAGGTGTGAGAGAAAACTTGTTGAAGTTTTACCTTGCACCTCCAGATATGATTCCAGATTTCTGGAACATGGTTCCATCTAGAGCTACAGCCTTGTGTCTCTCATGGCGGCCAAAGGCGATGGTGCGAGCATCTTCAACCGTCTCGCAAACGAGAGCATTGCCACAAGCATACATCAGGGCTTTCTTGACATTGGGCGGCTCATAGCGGATCACATCTATCACAAGCTTCACCCCTCGAGGGTCGCGGATGTCTCTGTGTACATGGAATAAATCAACAAGAATTCAATTAATTCACGCGACTTTAACCCTAATCAGGGTTATCGCAGCGCGATAAGCTCCCGCCGCGATGTTTCATGACTTTTTTCTTTGAAGTATCGCGCAACTTTTGAGACCAAAATTGTTGCGCCCGCGCGTACCGTTTTGATGTGACGCCCGTTCGAAAAAAATTTGTCAACCCCAAAATTGCTCCAAAACATGATTTTGTGTACAAATCCAATGCAAATTGTGTTTTTTCAATTAATTCACATAAAAATTCATATCTTGACTTAGAATGGACGAAATTAATTTATTTTAGCATAATAAAGCTTCGAAACATGTCTGTGACAAATTTTGGCCAAAAAACAAACAAAAACAAAAGGTCGAAAAACAAAGAAATACATAAGAAATTTAAAAAAAATCAAATACATAAGAAATTAATTTCGATACAGATTTTTTTTTATCCTATGTCTCAGGAAAATGATACAAGAAACATTTTTACAAAGAAATTAGCTTAATTAGAGCATTAATAAGTGATTTAGAGCCCAAACTGATTTCATGCATAAATCACAATAATTAATTAATATAAAATATAAGAAAAATTTTTCAGAGAAAGCAACCAACTGACCAACAGTTAATAACGTAATTATGTGCATATGGCTGCTGTATTTCAATTCTTTAAACTTGGTATCTTTTTCTGTAAAATGCCCCTATAATAATTCAACCTGATTTTTTTCTCTTTTCATTATGTTTCTTAACTGACCCATTGTCTCACACATAGCTGACTATATTTACTGTCAAACTTAGATTTTAATCTTCTTAATTCAAGCAAACCTGTGCCTACCCAACATAAATAAGCAAAGAACATACCAATGTGACTCTTGGCCATAGATTCTTGTTAAATGACTTCAAGTCAGTGAAATCAGACTTTCTGCTAAACATCTTAATTTTTTCAAAATCAAGCTTCATTTTAAACAAGCTTCACGTTGGAAAAATCCAGCTACATTTTGTAGGTATTTATTGACTTACAAATTGCTTTTTTTCCTGTTTTTTTCAAATACACTTAACTTTTCATTCCATGCCGATATGTGCCTACACGCAACGCTTAACACTGGCACCAATCCAATGTTCCCAGACCGGTAAAAATCACTGTTGGACCAGTAATTTTTCAGGAATTGCCAAATTTACTGATCCAACATGACTGGTAAAAAATAAATAAAAAAATGAAAAATAAATAAAACTGTGTGGGCCAGTTGAAAAAAAAAAAGTACAGGACCAGTGAATTTAAGGTTCCGACCAGTAAAAAAAAAAATGGAAAAACTGGGTATCTATTGGTCCAACAGAGACAGGTTGGACCAGTAGGCAACAGTGGGTTAGTGTGCAGCCCTGCTATATGACATGATATTAAGCTGCATAGAACATGAGATTTGAATCACACACCTCAGCTTCTCATTAATGGGCTTCACTTCAATGAAATCCAGGGGGAGAAATGTCTCAGGATCAGATCGCTGCTCCTTCATGTACTGGATACAGTCTCTGGCCGTCTTCTCTGAATCCACAATGATGGCGTCCATGTTCTTACCCAGCACCTTGGTGACTGCTATCTGGTATTTCTTCTGGCTTGGTTCACAGAGGTCAATCAGACGCCCATACTGCATAGGATGTCAAGGAGGCCCAATGGTGTGCATTTTTTTTTTCACAGCTAAACACAGAAATATTGTATACAGTCAACCTTGCCTACGTCGAATCTATTTGGACTGGAGAAATAGCTTCAACTAAGAGAAAATTCAACTTATGAGGGACTAAAATCTATAGAATATAAATAGAAGATGACTTCAAAAGACCTTTGACTTAGGCATTTATTCGACTTGTGCGGTATCGACTTAATACTTACATTTCTTCCAGCACATGAAAAAGAAAATGAACTCCTCAAACAAAGCAGGATAATATGTATTAACAACAAAAGGCTAATTGCATATCATTTTCTTTGTAACTGGGGAAAATGCACTGGTTAAACATTATCCCACAAATGCATACCAAAATTGGTAGATCTTGATATGATCTTCAGGAAGTTCAGGAAGCTCTTGTTTAGTTTCAGTTGGGCAACATCATCAGTATGCCTAGGGATGTTCACATACATATATTGAAAACCACGTCTGGATGTTAATATCTCATTTCTGTCCCATTTACATGCAGATCTGGACCACTTCTGTCGAGGACCCAGACTTCTTTGCCCTCTAACTTCATAAAATTTTGCCTCTGATTTCAATCATTTCTACCTTTAAGTATGCAATGATGCATCAACTGAGACTCTTTCTGTATCCTTCATTGACATGTCTTATATCACAATCAGCGATGCACCTTCATCACGCACAAAGCACAAAACATCATGCTGTATAACTGTCTCTACTGCCTTGGAAAGATAAAGTTTCCATCTGAAAGGGCTAGACCATCAACTTGGAGACTAGTTCCTCACCACGCCATTGAAGAGCCTCTTGAGGTTGTCGATAAGTTCTGCCTTCTTGTGATGGCGAGCACTCTCGTGTTTGTCCACTTTGGCTTCTCCAAGCTGCTCCACGATGGACGTCATCTCTGACTCAATCTCCTGCATCCTCTGGGACGCTCCCATCACCTCCTCCTCCAGACTCTCCCGCAGCCGCGTCTGCTCCGTGATGTTGGTCTCACTGGTCCTGGAATGTTGAGTAAAGTATTCAAGGTTTTAACATCTCTGGAAGTGATACTCTTTCATTGAATATTGGTACACATCATCTAATTCCTTCCAAGTTAGCAATATAAATACCACATGGCACAACTTGCCTGTTTTATCTTGTTACTCTCTTAGGTACAGAACATGCTGTATTTTCTGCCAGCTTATCAAGAAACATGTTAGCCTAGCTGTCTAATGAAATAAAGTGTTAAGTACTATAAAGCACACACCAGCTGCATCATCAACTACAAAACACAACTTGAATGAAATCGTCCCCTACATCCCCCCTCAGCAAGGCAAACATCAAATGAAATGCACCATCTTCATTAAACCTGCCTTCATTCTTGCCTAAAAAGAAGCTCTCCATTATTAACTAAATTAAGTTGCGATAAATTTGTTTAACACTGAGTGGGATGAACCTTGCTGGATACCTGCTGTCATCTACCTGCTTAAGAGTTCTGTTTTGAATAAAATTTGTCTAAACAGAAATTACATTGAGTTGAAGAGTATTGCATTCATTTCTGGCACAAATTAGGCAGAGTAAAAGAACACGTACCCATAACTCCGTGCTACTCATGAAATTTTGTTTCATCATACATACAACATTAAAGCAATACTGCCTTTACTCATTAAAATAAATTTTATGGGACACTTGAAACCATTTGCACACTTGAAATAATTGGTACAAATCCAATCACTCCATACATCTATCATTCCCTCATGTCTTACCTGATATACTCATTCAGCTTTTCCACACGTCTCTGGTTCTCTTCCCTAGAAGAATGAGTGAAGAAGTGAAGAATGAATTATATATACAAGTTGATGGCCGATCTATGTACATACAGAATAAGCATGAAAGTTATTTCTTTCTTTTTTTTTCAAGTTATTTCTATTATAGTTTTGACTTTATCTTGACTTGCTATAACTTTACCATGCCTTGCATACTTACAAGTTTTTGAAGTATTAACATGTCACCAACAAAAATGATGAATCTCTATGACATCTAGCCTTTGCATTATTACAAAGAAAACAAGGCCATTTTTCAGGAACTATTTACTAATACAGTGTATCTAATCACTGATCTGCCCTAGCATATATCCCCTTTACACCACTCTTAATGTAACTGATCAATGTTTTATTAGTTATTACATGACCAGAAACTCTCCACAGAGTCAAGTGGACCACCCCTCCCCCCCCCCCCCCAAAAAAAAAGAAGAAACTATCATCTCTTTTGAAAATTACAGGATTCTTTATAAGATTAATTCACTCATTGGCTTTCCTTTAGATCCAGATACTAGAATATCACACAGATTTCACTCCATAATACTTCACCTCTCATGCTCCTTCTGTTTGATCTTGGCTTGGATCTCAGACTTCCGTGTCCGCTCACTTTCCAGCCGGTCTTGGTCAGACTTTTGGTCCCGGTTGAGTTTCTCCAACTCCTGCAGTAGCTGGGCTGCCCTCATGCCAGCCTCTTTTTTCAGGGAGTGGTACTCCTCAACCTACGGATTAGGAGCAAAAAATGGAGAGAGAAATTTGAAGGCTAAAACTGTGATATTGTCAGAATTTCACTAATCTTTCTGCATTTTCTTAATCCATATACATAGAGGAAACTTCTTCCTTTCATTGGAAGTCAATAACATGGTGCACCAAGTTTTAGCTTTTGAAGTGCATGGGCATACAATATTAAAAAATTACTGTAGATGCAAAAATATTCATTTTCAAGAATTTTCAAGAATTTTGCGCTATTGGCGAGTGCAAATTCCATACATCCTGCAAAAATATCTTCACAATTTTCTATGCACAACAGAACATGTTGAATCAGGAGCTTATCAGCTTATAAAAAATACTACTGTAGTACAACATGTATATGTATGTGAATTCATTTGAATGAGTGTGTGTACTCTAGTAGCTTTCAGTGCAGGCTGTAAATTGGAATGGACTGCCATGTGTACTGCATTCAAATACATGTATTTGTGTGATAGATAATGTACAGCCCTTATTGTCTACAGTAAGGCATGCTGTATGAACATTGTGCTTTGTAGTATTGAGATGGTTTGGTGTGGTTTGAAACTCTGATTCCATCTTTTTTGTGCATTGGATGAAACAACTGTGCAACATGAATCAAAGAACCAACGAATATGCTTTTGAGCCACTTAGCGAGAAAATGTAGACGCGGCAAAATAAACGTGTTCACAGTACTGAGTAAGCCTTTCCATCCTGTCAGGCGGTGAATTAACTCAGTCGGTAGCACGTCTGCCTCACAATCCAAAGGACCCTGGTTCGATTCCTGGGTCCCACAGATCAATGTTGTGTGTGCCCATACTATCCCCTCTAGTAAGAGTCAAAACATTCTGTCCCTTGGAAATGGAGGTCCCGCGTGTGAGAGAGTCACAACTCATGCACGTAAAAGATCCCACTTCATCTATTCATCGCAAAGAGCAGGGTGTTACACCCAGTGATGTGGTCCTGCCTCACATCCAACTGGACCCCATGGAAGACCAGCTATTGCAGCTGAATATGGGCTATCCAGCCATCTTCTCAGATGGAGATGAAACGAACAAAAATCCTACCTGAGATTTCTCCAGAGTCATGTCTTTGCCCTGGCTCTGACTCTCCTCCTCCAATCTCTCCTCATACTCCTGCCTCTTTCTCTCCACAGCATCCAACTCCTCCTCCAGCTCCTGGATGTCCGCCATGTGCTTCTCATGCGCCTTCTTGGCCGACTTGAGAGATTTTCTGTAAGAATGATGATGATGATGATGATAATAATAATAATAATTAAAAAAATAAATAAATAAATAATAATAATAATAAAAATAACAACAACAACAACAACAACAACAGCAACAACAGCAATAATAATAATAATAATAATAACAACACAGACATTTATATCATGCGACATATCCACTTGTAAGTGCTCAAGGCGCTCACAACTAATGTTTATAACAAAATACACAATCTGACGACATGGGAGAAGACTAGGACGAGTATATATCTTGCTTTGAATTCACACACTCATTTGAAAAGGAACATCCCATAACAAGGCCTCTTCAGAGTATATCTTAGCCTTTAGCAGGTAAACAGCATGGAGGAACATCTCAGACAGATTTGGGTTCTTATGTACTAGAGATACTCCCAGACTAATCTCTGTAATAATGGTACATGATTAGACAGTAATGTGTTTCAGCCATGATGTCTCTCTCAACATACATACATGTACAATTGGATGCCTGGCAATGCTGTGGTAACAATAATGGAAGGGCCCTTTAATAGTGAGAGCAAAGCAGAAAGTCACGAGGCTACCCTTCTTTAATACAAAATTGATCAATTCTAAACTGCAGTGCACAAAGAGAGCCATTGACATATCATTGTTCATTTCATTCACATCAATTTGATAATCAGCTATCATTTATTACACACACAAGCAAATGGTTGACTGTATTAACCAGCACATCCATACTGGCATGTTTACATGATTAACCAATGATAATGTATTGTAATATACAGTTGTACTGCAAAGAATCAAAAACTCATGCACGCATGCACCAGGAAGCATGTCACACTGGAAATGGTCTTTGGTCAAATGCTCTGTACACAAATAAAAGCAATTCTTATAGAAACACCTATCTGTCAAACTTGAGCCATCTTGCACAACAAGAATGTGAACATTATACTTTCACAAAAACAGATGCTGTAATGTTTGCAGTCTTACACACAAATCTACATTACAAATTTGAATATTTTCTGTGTAAGTTATTACCTCACATGTAATACATATCAATTTTTTATACTATGGAGTTTATCAACGAACCATAACCTATCCATGCTATGGATTGACTTAAGAAAGCCTGAAAAGGAAGGCCCTACACAGATTAACTTTCATGGTAAATAACATTCCAACATTTCACACAGACAATAAGCAAAAGCAAAAGCAAAACACACAAGTTATATCTTATAGAGTAAACATATTCTCTTACTTAGCAGTTTCTAGCTTCTTGTTCATGTGACTTGTATTCTCCTTGGCCTTGATGAATTGAGGCTTCTTTTTATTCAGCTCAACTTCCTGTTGTACAAAGAAACAATCATGCAAACGAGAAGAGCTTCACCAGTCAGCATTGTCACGAAGTAAAAGCCTTCCACATACTCTAACAGGACAATGTGAACTTCCATTGGTCAGCTAATTATTCACATAAACTTCTTCATCATACAATTAGGTGGCATCACTGCAAAGAATACACAATACAAATCTCTAACAGCCCAGTCCTTGTGCAAGTCTAGTGAGTTCATCCTATGCTGTAGTTTAAAAAAAAAAAGAAGAAGAATAGACAGATGGCTGTTGAGGGCAAAAATTAGATAGAAGGGGATGATGCTCCGAGTCTCAATGGCAATATGCATGCTTTCATCAAGACTTCATACAGTACATGGTTAATACTCTGGCATAACAATCATATGATTCAATGTGTACTAGACAAATTTACCTTGTTTCCAGAAAGTTTGTTCATTCAATAAATGCTGCATGTACACTAAGTCACTGTTTCCCTGAGCATCTACAGAATGAATTATGAATGCTTCAGCAGGTGCTTCCTTTAGGATGGAATATAAGGTATGGCTTGGAACAAAAAACAACAGTCTGGTAATAGTCATATTGCAAATGTGCAAGGCTGAGATAAAGGTGAAAATGAAAGAAAGAGAGACATATGGCAGAGAGAGATTATGAGGGATTAATTTCTTTATTTTTTAAAATCAATGATCTTTGAAAGTCATGACAAACCTTTTCTCTCATGTCCTTCTCGATGGCTGCCAGTTCCCTGGTCAGCTGACCCAGCTCCTTCTTCTTCCCCCTGATACGCTCCTCCACCCCTTCCCTCTTCTCCACCGCTCTCTTCAGTTCCTCGTTCCTGCCGCCGAGTTCGTCCGTCAGCCGCTTGATGTCGTTTTCATTGTGGTAGAGTTTGAACAACTGGAACTCCAATTGTTTGTCGGCCTATTGTAAGCAAGTCATTGAAAGCAGATATTGGCATGTGCACACCCCACACACAGAAAATGAACTCTTAGATTCAGCACTAGCTACTGCAGACTTGGCAAGTGAAACAACACCTATTTTTGAATAATTTTTGAACAATTTTGATTTTTTTTTTTCTGATTTCAGATTTCATCACACAAAAACAAGAGGTCTGATATAAAACAACTTTCATAACATATAACAAAGGGCTGCACACTAACCCATTTTCCCTACTGGTTCGAATCTTAAATTTAGTGGTCCTGTACTTTTTTTTCCAACTGGCCCCGACAATGTTATTTTTGTTATTTTACCTGCCATGTCGGACCAGTAAATTTGGCAATCCCTGAAAAGTTGCTGGTCTGACAGTAATTTTTTACCGATCTGGGACCTTCGGACCAGTGTCATTGCTCAGCATTGTATAACAATGCCATATATTTCTTTAAAAGCATATACAACATTTGGAAATATGACAGGGAAATAGGTTTTCCACAGTAAGTGAAGTTGTTAATTTGGTAATTTTTAACAACCTACTACAGTAGAATTCTAAAGATTTGAACAATTGTCAAAATGCTTGTTGAGGGCATGTATTCCCTACAATTCATTCTGCAGTAATTCCTGTATTTTTCTCGGTATGTTGAAGAAAAAACAACAGATAATTTTGATGAATTATTGCATATTTCAGTTCACTTATCATTTTCTATCCACAGGAAAATGAAAACTTAAATCTACTACAATATCATCTCTGACAGTTTGCTCACTCTATAATTCTTTTTTCTATGGCTTCTCACAAAAACCTGATTCATTACTTCATTTTAGAGTGGAAGTAAGCTTGAATCTGACATGAAGAGGTCAATCCGCTGAATAAGGTTACTGGCAGCTGCACTCAGCACCTGCAATGTGCATATTGTGAATGACTAATATAAATTTTCTGTATCAAGGGGGAATCATAATTTACCAATTCTTCCTTGAGTTTCTGGTATCGTTCTGCTTCTTCTTTCTCCAGTTTGGCTTCCTTGCGCTCAGCAGCAATGCCTTTCTTTTTGTGGTAGTTGAACTGGGTATCTTCTTCAGCCTTGATCATGCTGGCTTTGCGCTGCTCATACTCCTCCTTCATTTCACCAGATCGACTTATTTCCTCAAAGAGAGTCGTACGCTCCTTGGGGTTCTTCATAGCGATGGACTCAACAGCACCCTGTCATGAATATTCACATCAATATACAGAAAACAGCTTTGAGTATGCACTAAAGATGTGACAATGAACACAATGTTGCTTAGCACTCCAGTCATCTTTAACCAAAAACCTCAATTAAACACTATCTCTTTGTGATCCTCAACATTGAGTAAATAAAAAGTTACATTACTTTTCAGAATGTTAGTTAGGAGAATTGAGTTTTACATAACTTAATAGCATGAAAAACATGATGCAGACTCAGTGCCACACTATTTCAATGTGACCAATATGCCATACATATCATTATGTGAGACTGGAAAAAGGAATTACATCAATCATGAAATATTCATAAAAGCAAGTCAAATTCACACATTTTCAACAACCAAAACTAAATTATTTAGTTTTGGTAGTTGTTGGAGGGAACACACTAACATGAAATGAAAAGGTTATTAGTTATTAACAAATACATAATTTTTATTGCATACCACCCTACATGTACAATAGCTCACCTGGAACACCAGGAAATTTCTGGCTTTCACAAGGATGCCAATTTTCTCCAGTGCTTCTGCATACTGCTGAGCACTGACAACCTTGTTGTCAATTCTGTACTCTGATGATGCTCCCATAATTCTGCACACAAAAAAAAAATCAGTTGGAAAACATCACTAAGGGCAGGTATCCTGGACCAGATGAAACGAGTTACTCAAATTTCTGACAAAGGAACACAACACTGAGAAGACTCCATGAATACATGTGCCTAGTGCACAGTCCTATGAAAGTGTCATTTCCTTTAGTATGAAGCTCTCACAACAAACTTATAATTTTCATTTTTGTTTTGCTCATCAGAAGGCTGTTCAGCAAAATCAGCGAGTTGCTGATGTACTTGTTGTTTGGGCTACACAGCAGAACAATTCAGGTCATTTCAGTTCCTTTGTTTATTCAAATTATAAAAGCTAATCATGCAAAACTGAATGGCACACACACAGTAAGTCAAACATAATTTGATACCTTTTACAAAGAGGCATGATGAAATGGTAGACTTAGAAATAAAAAGTCTTGTTAATGATAGTTCCTAAGTGTGCATCATTAATACAATTTGTCTGATAAGTACAATGCTGCCCAATGAGTATGAGCAGACTGCCTCAGGAAATCTGCATCGGTCAGGCATCTATTTTTCTAACCAATTACCTGGAAGGGGCAGAAGACAGAGCTTGTCTATAATATTCTACAAGAAAGCAATTTATAAAAAAGTACTCTTGGAAATATGTGGTAGATATGTCTATGTTTGACAGTGAAACTAATTATGGAGATATTCAAATAAATACAACCACAAACACCTACAGTAACACTGTAAACATGTGCTAATTGAAATAAGAAAATCTCGTTGGAAGGTAAAGACAATGATAAATTATATTGTAGCAATGAGTAAACAAAGTATTGGGACATCATAGCAGAATATCAAGCAATGGCCTGCACATGTTGCAATCACATTGTTATTCCAAATATTGACTAGCTGACTGGCTTAACCCTAACTAGGCCGGGCTATTTAGGTAGATGATAGAGCCGGGGGGGGGGGGGGGCCTCCCAGGCCCCCCCCCCCCCCCCCCCCTCCGGATCTCAGCCGTCAACCGCGCAATCGCGACGAAAATTAGCACACGCATTGCCTATGATGTAATCTAAAGTACCATGAAGTTAATTTCTTCAAAAATTATCATTTACACTAAATTATGCTAATTTATGCATAATGATGCATGGAATCAGACAATTTGGTATAAATCACTAAATAAAGCTCAAAACAGGCACATTTTAAATATTCTTTTTAGTGTCCTTAGCAAATGTAAGAGAAAAAAATTGCACAATCAGAAAAAATTTCCTAAGTATTTTATTGTTTTTTGAATTTATGTATTTCTTTGTTTTTTCGACTTTATGTTTTTCATTGTTTTTTCGATGAAATTTGTCCGTGACATTGTTCGAACAAGAAAATGCGTTATTAATTGATTTTAATCAATAAAACCCCCAAATAATCATGCTTTTATGAAATTTGCATGTAAACACAGTTTGCATTGAAATTGTACACAAATTCACGTTTTTGAGCAATTTTTGGTCTGACATGCACGTGCATATTTATGCGCAACTTCGGAACCGCGCACCCGGGCATCGCAAATTTGGTGTCAAAAGATGCGGGAGACTCGAAAGAAAAAAGTCATGAAACATCGTGGTGATAGCTTCTCGCGATAGCGATACATCGCGCGAAACGGCCTAGTTAGGGTTAAAGGGCTCGTATAGTTTTGGTTGAGACCTAACTTTAGATTTCTAACATTTTGGGGTGAGATAATGAGAAACCTCTTATGAAATATGAAAGAGCATGTAATTCCAAGAGGAATTCAACGTTTATTTGATGAAAATTGGTTATGAAATGGCTGAGATTCCCAAAACAGAGCAATACTAATAAAATGTGGGACCCACATCTTATTACTATCGCTTTGTTTTACTTTGTTTTTGGATGTCTCAGCCATTCCAAAACTGATTTTCATCAAATAAACTTTGAATTCCTCTTAGAATGGCATACTCTGTACCATTTCATAAGAGGTTTTTTGGTATCTCGCAAATAGTTAAAAGCCAAATCCTCGGCTCCACCAATACTGTATCATCCCTTTAAGGTTAGGGGGCTGTAATTTTTAATTATGAATTGTACAATTTCCTCTCCAATATTCCAATTATACAAATAGGGTCTAAAGGGCCATGGGATCATTCACGGTAGCAATGTTCTCGTAGAACCCCCCCCCCAAAAAAAAAAAAAAAAAAAAAAAAAAAAAAAAAACTCTTACCAAGTTTTAGATGACACTGCTAATCTTGACTTTAAACAAATAACCCTCACAAGTAATTATCTTATTCGATCTATTTCATTTCATTTCCAATCCTCTGCCTAACTAGACTTACATGCGGGTAAACTGAGTCTCCGATCCATCTTCTTCAGCATAAATGGCAGAGACCGTGGCTCTGTTGGATGCTGGCTTGCCAATGGGGGCGCCATGAATCAGCTCTGACAATCTTTTCACACGGAGATTGGAAGTCTTCTCACCCAGCACAAAGCTGATGGCATCCATCAAATTGGACTTGCCTGTCATTGATAATGAATGAGACGTAGAAAGTCAACGATATATTTAACATATAAATTGGCGAATTTGTTGCATGATTTACAGGCCTCAAATTTCATCAAATTTGGGTCAAGGCCACTTTTTTGAGGGGGCACAAATCCACTCTAAGGGGCACAAGTGAGTAACAAAATACCGTGGCTGCGGTCGTCAATAGTTTGATTTTGGGGGCTTTCTGTCCCGTGGGAGGGGCATGGAGGCAAATTGCTGATGGCTGGTGGGCACTTTGAACAATGAATTAGTCCAGCATCATGCTGTCGCATAAACAGACAAAATCTTAGAACCCCTAACGTCAATCACCGTATAGTCGCCACTTCTGTGTATTTCCTATGCACTTCCGGGTTGGCGAACTACATGTAATGATAGGCAATGAATTTGTTCGCCGCCCATAACGCGCCACGTATTATTAGCGCGTGTGTTATACACATACTTCAATGTAGGATGCATTGTGCATCATCGCGTTTGAAATACTGTGTTAATCTGCCACCTGAAACCCATTCTAAATATAAAAAATTCTCACATTAAAAATGGTTTTGTCACCTGTTACATATGGTAAAATACAATTGGATTACAATTATTTGTGTTTTTACGGAGGAAAAAGGTGAATTAGGAATGTATTTTGAGAGCGATGAAAATCCGTCGCCCCAGCTGATCTTCGATCGCGGCGCACGCTACATGCGATGTGAATGTCTGGCGACTTTAGGTAGTGGTGACTTGGGCTAATGGTACATTGACGTTAGACCCACAGACTGTTATCTGTAGATAGGGTGACTGGCTGGAGCAGAAGTCAAACCTGCAAGGCCCAAGAGTTTGATTATGCAGAATGGTTTCTGCGCTGCCTGGTAAATTAAACCAGGATATTCGGTTAATCACTGTAAATTTACTTCGTCGCTCTGTATAAAAAAAAACAAAAAAACAACAACAACAACAACAACAACAACAAACGTCATTTGTGGTAGATTCAAGCACTGTGCACTGACTGCCACTGGCACTGCACTGCCACTTTGTTACAACTGTGATACTTGCACTAGACAGAAAGATCCGTCTGTCCGGAGGACTCTTTTATATTTTGCCATTGACGCTGTCCTCCGTAGACAGACGGAAGGTATCAGTACCCATTGCTGTGTGGATGTTCTTAACCACTGTCTCTATGGAAAATTGGGTGAGGTACCTCACCCTTCTCGATTGCGTCTAATTCATGGCCCTAGGTTGGCAAATTTAAGTTTGTATAATTAAATTAGCTTTTTAAGAATACATTACACTCACCAGATTAATGAATAATCCAACATTTTAGTAGAATTTTCAAAGTAAAACACAGCCTGTCGCGTCGTCACGTTCAAACTGCAGAAACATACACCATGAATATATTAGCCAATCACATGCGAGGTAGTTTCTACATGTTTGTTTTACTAAAACACGTACCTCGCATGTGATTGGCTTACAGATTCAAAATGGCGACTTACTGCTTGCGAACGGCGATGTTGCGATATCGATAAAATTTCTGCGTTATAACCGAGTTTATGTGAGTATTTCGATTGCACAATGTGAGAAATTTATCCCAAATATTGCTGCATAATGTGTCGTGTCACGTCAAACTTGTTTGAATGTAAAAAAGCTGTCTGAAATTTGGTTTATCGTAACGTTTGATCTGTGCGCGACTGCTCCACACAGGAGCTGCAATCATTGACTTCGGTCTGTATACGGAGGGGATCCGTGAAGCCAGACGTAGTCTCCGCGGAACATTCCCTGACGGACAGATACAGACCGATCTTTCGGTCAAAACTTGCACTAGCCAGAGGTCTAGATGGTCTAGATCTATACTGCACTGCCACTGGCTGGCCCCCGGCCCTGCTGCTCGAGGTCCACTGCAATTGTCTAACGTAACGTTATGCCTCTCCAGTAAAATTCTAAATTTTTGTACAGTAATTCACAGAACAGAGTTTGTCCACCACCATATATAAAGCCAACTAGCCACATAAAATTTCATTGTGTATTCAATCACTTACCAGCGCCATTTGGTCCGATGATGGCAGTAAACGGCTTGAATGGACCAATGGTTTGTTTGCCTTGATAGGACTTGAAATTCTCGAGCATCAAGAATTTCAGGAACCCCATAGTGAGTCCAAATTTCGTCTCTTTTCCAGCTCAATAGAAGACCTAGGCCCTATACTAGACTGACGGCGATGAGGAGATACTACTGACGTCCATTTGTGTGTATACAGACAGAGCACCAGGCCAGAAGTTAGTCCCGTCCCGCAAAGCCTACGACTAGATGGTTCCGACTAACGTTAGATAGGCTGACTTCTTTGCATTTGGATGCGATTCAATACCGCGGGAAAACGTATGCGATCGCGTACAATGCTCTACATGAACGTACATGAACTACATGAGCGTCAGTGCAGTGTAGCTCAGCCAAGCGCCTCAGCTGCATGCACACAGAGAGAAGCCCAGCTAAATTGATGGGCATGCGCATTAACATTTTTTGTAGGAACGACCTCTTTTCCGGGAGTTTTTGCGCGACGCACTGTTTGCTGGATTGAGGACTGCCTTGATGTGCATCATTTGATACCGGTACTCCACCATTTTTATTTTTTTTTTTGGATAAATATATGGAAAACATCAATTTCAATTTTATTTTAATTCAATTCAATTTCAATCTATTTTCACAAACCATTCATATGTAATACAAACACCTTGTGGAGACACGTACATTGTTTTGTATAATTGCAAAAATTGAACCAGGTTGATTAATACATGGAATGTTGTGAGGGACCAGTGCCAAAAAACAATTACATGCAGAGATGAGTGGAAATGATATACAATGTATTGCAAAATAAATGAAGGGCTGAGGTGAAAAACAAAAATAAGAGGAAGGTAGGGAAGGAAGAGAAGAAAAGAAATAAAAACGAAGAGAGTAGTGACATATATACGGTACTGTCTGTAAGTATGCGTAATTATACACGCATTGGTCATAGATGAAAGGTCATAAGATCATCATTATCATCAATCAACGCAAGATGCAAGGAGGTGTTGTTTTTTATCTTTGCTCACAATAAATAACTTGAAAACATTTCGTTGAAGAGCCAAGAATTTGTCAAACATAATGAAATTCAACCGGTTCTAAGGTCCTAATAGGATTAGTGTGAGACAGCAAACAGGGACGCCAAGTTAAAAAAAAAAAAAAAAAATTATGAGTGAGATTTTCATGATTCGGCATCTCGGCATGCTAATGTGCGCGCGAGCGATGGTGTGGGAGGGGTTTTTCGCCCCTGTGGCCTCCCACGGTAGGGAGCTTTTTCAGTTTTTAGCTCTTAATGGTGCGATCAGGTGCATAGTATTACTTAAGTGACTATTTTTTACTAATTTTGAAAGACAAAAGGGAAATATACCTTCATTTGCAACTATCACTTTAATCTTTTGAGCTATGCTCATTATTATAGGCCCAAGTTGTAAACTTCGCCCGATGCGTGAGAAAAATGGGTGCCATGCGTGAGATCGTGAGATGGCCCCTAAATGCTTGAGTCTCACGCAGAATGCGTGAGACTTGGTAGCTCTGCAGCAAAGTCTACCTCCTTCTTTCCAGTAAAAGTTTGTTACACTAGCAAGCATTCACCCACTACTCTTGTGACCATGCAGACTATATGGGCCATATTCCACCATTGAAATACTAGTATACGGAAAACATCCACAAAAAGGAAAATGATTGTGGCACGCAATTGTTCATTTGTTATCTTTTTTTTAACACCATCTCAAATCATTCATCGTAATTGCGCTAAGGAAATGTTGCGCAAAAGAAAGCTTGTTTTTGTGTTGTGATAAGGCATCCGCCAAAGCTACATTATTATGTACAAGCGGGTAAACTGGGTAAACTATATTTTGATAAGTTTTCTTCCCTCATTGCGGTATTCTGTATTGTTGCAAATTATCATATTTCATTTATTTTGCTATCTGCATCATTAAATAACAAAATAACACTTCTGCGTGAGAATCCAGAGTTTAGGCAGGGGTCATTTAATTAATAGTATAAATAAGAAGGAAACAAACAAACAAACAAACAAACCACAACAACAACAACTTTTGGACCACAACAACAACAACAACAACAACAGGCCTAACCCCTGGAGAATTCTATTTTCACTTAATCTTGTACATTAACATTCAATATGTTGGAGCCAAAATCTGGAATAGCCTCTGTGATAGTTTAAAAGCGACCCCAAGCAGGCGCGCCGGAAGCAGTTTTGGATTGGGGGGGGGGGGGGGGGGGCAAACATTGGAGGGGGCTCAAGATTAGACCATGCATATGTTACACAATATACACATACACACACACACACACGCACACTCATCTATTATATATATATATATATATATATATATATATATATATATATATGTGTGTGTGTGTGTGTGCGTGTGTGTGTGTGTGTGTGTAAAGTGGCGTACGCTGGGTCGAAACATGGGGGGAACCATAAAGTAAATTTGACGGTCTGTATGCTTGTGCGTGTGTGCGTGAGCAATAACGGGACTACAATACATTACGGAATGTGATACATTCAACAACGCAGTCATTGAGGAACATTGTAAGTTTTCCTTACATAGATTATGGAATGACGGTGTGTAACGATCGACAAATTATATACTGTCAGCAACATAAGGTGAATGGCGTAACAATAAAATGCGGGCGAGCGAAGCGAGCGAGCTTGAAAATTTTGATATTCTACAGTTCCAAAACTGGAGTTTTAATTGTAGCTATATATTTCGCTTTGGAAATAAATGGGGGCGCATCGGGCGCAACTGCTGGCAATTATTGGCAGCAACATAAGGAGAATGGCATAACGATTCAATGTGATCGAGCAAAGCGAGCGAGCTTGAGAATTTTGACATTTTACAGTAAAAAAAAAAAACTCCCGTTTGTAGCTATATATTTCGCTTTGGAAATTAAGGGGGGCATCGGTCGCAACTGCTGGCAACTACTGGCAGCAACGTTAGGAGAGTGGCATAACGATTCAATGCGAGCGAGCGAAGCGAGCGAGCTTGAAAATTTTGGCATGTTACAGTCCCCAAACTCCCGTTTGTAACTATACCTTTCGCTTTGTACATTAAGGGGGGGGGGGGGGGGGCATCGGGCGCAACTGCTGGCAATTACTGGCAGCAACATTAGGAGAGTGGCATAACAATTCAATGCGAGCGAGCGAAGCGAGCGAGCTTGAAAATTTTGACATTATACAGTCCCCAAACTCCCGTTTGTAGCTATATTTATCTTTCGCTTTGGAAATTAAGGGGTGGGGGCATCGGGCGCAACTACTGGCAATTACTGTCAGCAACATTAGGAGAATGACATAACGATTCAATGCGAGCGAGCGAAGCGAGCGAGCTTGAAAATTTTGACATTCTAGAGTCCAACAACTGCCGTCGTAGCTATGTTTTTCGCTTTAGAAATTAAGGGGGAGGCGCACCGGGCTCAACTGCTGGATGCGAGCGAGCGAAGCGAGCGAGCTTGAAAATTTTGACATTTTACAGTCCAAAAGCTGCCGATTGTAGCCATATTTTTTCCCTTTTATTCATATATATACATATTTATTTTATTTTCTTTGTTATTCATTTGTTTTTATTATTATTATTATTATTTTTTTTTTTGGGGGGGGGGGGCTTTTTGGGGGGGCAAAAATGCGTTTTGCCCCCCCACTTTTTGGATTGGGGGGGGGGGGGCGGCCGCCCCCCCCCCCCTGCCCCCCCACTTCCGGCGCCTATGACCCCAAGATTTTGTTCAAAATTAATGTATATAAAGAACTTTTTTTTGGTAGATATTTGTACTGACAAAAAAAAATTATCTGATTTTTCATTAGCAGATGTGATGTTTTATGTATCTTATTTATTTTAAAAAAATCTAAAAAAAGGACAAATCTGCGAATTTGTCAATGATTCCAAAAGAGCCAAAACATCAAAATTAGATTTTCCTTGAACATTAAGCATATTATGAAAATAGTCATAGCTAAGTGGCTCTGTTCATCACTTTTGCATGTCTTCGCCATCAAATTTTTTTTTTCACGCCACTATCAACTTTTCTTCTAAGTTCTCTCTATTCCTTTTCTTTTGATCTTCTTCTTCTCCTTCTTCTGAGTCTTTCTCTTTTCATGACAGCGACTTAATTAATAAGTGTTGGGATTTGTCTTTGTTTAGGGCTATAGGCCCTAGTTAGGTTTGTATTGTTATAGTTAGATAGTTCTTGTAATTCGAGCTGAAAATTGACACTTTGAGAAGGAACAAGGGGAAAATGGAAAAATCAAAGAACGAAGAAGGGAAGTAGGGCCTATGGCTGTTATAGCAGAGATAAATGAAGGAAGAAGAGGACTACTGAGAGGGGTAGAGGAAGAGGAGGAGGAGGAGGAGGAGGAGGAGGAGGGCAGGATCAGGGAAGGAGAGGATTACCATTAAGAGGTCGAGGAGGAGTTCCGAGGAGGATCAGATACTGCAGTATTCCATATGACTCAATGAAGTTGCTTGCTTTCGGAGTATTTTATTTTGTGTGTACAGTGTGCTAGTTGGGTAGTTTTTTGTTTTTTGTTTTGTTTTTGTTTGTTTTTCTTTTCTTTTCTCTCTTTCTTTTTTTTCAATATCAAGCAAGATACTGCTCCTGCTGCTTAAATTGCTTCGTAATACCAGGGAGGTGTCTCACCTCCCTGGTAATACGCACCATGCACGCAGTACGCTGTTTTGAACTGTCCGTTTTGAAGTCGAGAAGGGTCTGGGACTTAGCCTACGAATTTCCCACGCTCTCAAGCTCAAACACTACAACAACAACAACAACATCTCTCTGAAAAGAACAGGTTAAAACACATGTATACAGTACTGTACTCTTTGGTCGATCTCCAGCAGATCGGCAGAACGAACACATACCGTAAACAGGCGTTCACTCTTCCTAACAGTGGCGTTATTAGACATGTCGTTGTCGCTTTCATTACCACTCTAAGTCATTTCAAATTTAACTTCAGCTGCAATCTCTCGCTTGACTGCCGCGAAGAAGGATCAACGACTTCGACGGGACCCCAACGTAACCTTGGGCTGCAGACAGGCGATCGACCGACCGGCCCGACCCGCCCGGCTTGCTTGTGAACGAGCACCAGCCGCTTGGCCGCCGCAGCTCCAGAGCGTACGGTAGAACGACGGTGGGTGTGGCCGTGCGCCTCGCCGTCGGACCAAATCGGCTATGATACCACGACTCAAAGGTGTCGAGATCCAAGCAATCGATAGCTACGAATAATTTTATCCTCGGTCATTCCCTGCCCCTGGTGTCGTTTATTGATACATTGAAGAAAAAACAACAACAACTCATGATAACAATAACATTACTACAACAGAGGAGGTCTATCACTAACAGTGTTATTGGTTATGCACGAGAAAAGCAGGAGAGTCTTCTATTATGGCCTTTCAAGTGTTGACCGTTGCATTGAATCAGTCTCTAGTAGCTTGCTTGTTAAAGTCATTAATTATGAATATGCCTAGAATAATAATGGAGGAAACAAGATAATTAGAGATCAATATGATTAGAGATCTATGTGACATAGACTGCATCAAGAAGTGTAAGATTTTAAGAGCTTTAAACTTTTGGCTGTATGAATATGAATTTCATTGTTGGTTTGGGGTTTTATCAGAGACTCCAACCCCAAGCACTGTCTGCTGGAGATTCTCCCGCTTAAAACCCCTAGCAAACTGGAGACTTCAACTTGGATGTGCACGAAGCGATTAAGCGCGAAGTTCCTTGCAGCCGGGGTCCAGCTACAGTAAATGCTCTCTCGTGCTATCCAAGGCTTTATTCTTCAACATACGATATAGCAATGAGTCATTTCAAGCGGGAGACACAGAGCCAGGGCGGGAGAAATTAAATCTCAAGCGGGAGAATGGGAGATTTTGCAAAAATGGGCTTTGGGTACGTGGGAGATCTCCTGTCGAAAGCGGGAGAGTTGGAGTCTCTGTTTTGTGTTTTGTATTTTTTTTGGGGGGGGGCGTGGGGGGGGGAGATGGGGTTAAGTAAACATTGGGCAGAGGATCTAACATGTACCTACAGATAATAGACATTGCAGTAATGTCAGCATCTATATTTTATGTAATGTTCAGTATTTCATTTTAATACAATTGAATCTCTCCATCTGCACAGCTTTAATTCTTGGTAAACTTACCTTGACATATTGTATATCAATCAATATAATGGTTTCAAACACTTGTTCTTTCAAGAGCTATTCAACTGTGATATAGTCATTCAGGAAATTATTTTCCAACTCAAATTTGATTTGAATTTCAGCTGATGAATAATATATTTCAAATGTATCCTGTATATTCCTATAATGGAAGAAAATTGCTACACAAAAGAGAGTTTGTAGTGTAGCAGTGGTATAAAAAATGCTTTGGGGCCTATATGGCAAATTGCAATATGATAGGCCTATACCACAAAAATTATTCCCTGGTCACCATAAGTGATTATAAAAAATTCTTAGTCTTAAAACATTCTGTTCAGTGTAGCTGTCATAACTGCACAATGATACAGTTTTCCTCTT
Source organism: Diadema antillarum (assembly GCF_040938485.1). Taxonomy (NCBI): domain Eukaryota; kingdom Metazoa; phylum Echinodermata; class Echinoidea; order Diadematoida; family Diadematidae; genus Diadema; species Diadema antillarum. Next base: position 93,468 of record NW_027271621.1, read on the forward strand.
TTTGTGTGTGTGTATTTGATTATCAGATGAATCAGTCAGATGGAGAAATACTTCTGAATCTATTTCCAGTTGAAGTTCTTGAGAAGATCTTCCTTTATCTAGATGGTGCTACAATAGCCCAAGCACATGGCGTGTGCAGACAGTGGGATAGAACTTTGCAGTCGCTTACATCAAGGTAACATATCACATTTTCAAAATTCGTCATCAGTCCAGTGTTGGATGTTCTTGATAGTGATGATAACATCATGATGACCATAATTTCATCTCATTAAAAATTTGATACAGTGCATTCCCATTATAACAAACACTGTTGTAAAAAAAAAAAAATCTTGTTACAACAAAATAAAAATTCAGATCCCCAAATTTCGATGTAGGTAATGAAAGAAAAGTGCCAGTTCCAAGGACTTCATTATACTGGGAGTTGACTGTACCAGTATCATCGTGTTCATTTGAACCATGTAATATATGTACAAAGAATTGATATATTGTACATTTTAGATATATGAAAACAAGTTTATGAACATTGAATCTTGCAGTTCTGTTTTCGTTAGTGTAGAATTCCACTGTCATTATCATTTTTTTTTTCACCACCATTTTAATTATCATTGCTGTTATTATTTGGCATAAAATGTGTATCAAGAACAGGAGAAGTCTAGTAGTAGAAAATTTGTTTAGGAAGTCTTTAAGATACTTCCCAGTCTGAAACCATTTCTTTTCCTTAAGCTATCAGGTTCTGATCATGCATGAACAATTAAAAGCCAAATCGAGTATGAGTTATAATGATTCCACGCTATGAAATATTTATATGAGAGCTCGAGCTTTGTGAATCATGAATATTTTCAGAAGTATTCTTATTGGCATCAATTTGCTGTCAATTTTTTGTCACTAGTTCACGAATGTGGTTCAACTGCTGCAAGTCAGAGATCACACGTTACGCTCTGATGCACCTGTGTAAGCACCCGATCAACTCCACCTATCGCCATGGCCAGGAATGGAGGGATGTGTACGTGAAGTGGTATTCTTTCCGCTCCTCACAAGTCCGAGAGAGAACCAAGGAGGAAGTGACGGTGAAGAAGACAATATTTCAGACACCGAATGACTGTGATGTGTCATTGACTGTTGGCATGGCAACAAGAATGTTCTGTTTATCTGGTAAGTAGAATCAATTTCTGCAACTGATCATGGCATAGAAGGGAAAGATAGACAGATGTTTGAGGGGAAATGAATGGATTGTAAAAGAATGTAATTTTCCTCGACTTGGCCATGGACAGAGCATGGCGGATCAAGAGTGGCATATAAGATGATTCAATACTCCATTGACAGTCTCAGTAGTTGTTGATGATTATGGTGCTGAGGATGATGACGATACATAATGTTTGAGAAAAATAATAGCAGGTAATACGATTCTAAAGCTTCAAGGGATTGAATCTATCTTATATCTTCTGTAGATTCTCTGTGGGCACTTGTAAATCAAACTTTACAACCACCAGATGTCATGGTTAAATGTTGACTGATATCTCCTCTGTCACTAATGATAACATACATTGTAGAAGGGAAATTGCTGTATCATTTGAAGCAGATTCAATCGTAGAATGATCGATAGGTTTTGTAGGAAGCTACTGTCATCTTTCAGGCATGGGAGTGTAGTTAACTTTGATTTCTGAAATGGTGGAACAACAAAATGGGACTGAAAACCTTAATGAATCATTTTGTATTTTTTCCCAGATGATGTGATATTTGAATATGACATCAAAGGTGAGCTGGTAGCATATGACATTCACAGTGAGGCTACAAGGAGAAAGACTTTCGTCAGCAACAGGTATCCAGTTGCCATGACAACCACTGAAATTCATGCCCATGGTAAGACAGCATCTTGAATTAGATTTGATAGTTCCAGCATTCATCCCTTGTGAGATAAACATAGAAAATGGTATCCAGTCTTGTGAAAATAGTGTCATTGGCGGATCCAGAGGGGGGCGCACCGGGCGCGCGCCCCCTCTTTATTTTTTGTTAAAACAAAATGAATAAAGTGAAAAAATGGGGGGGGGGGGGAGGGCATGTGGGCCCCCTTCAGTTTTGTAAAAGCGCCTCCCTTTTATGGAATTCCTGGATTTGCCCCTGAGTGTGACTTCTCCCATTTTATCAGATGACTTGTTTTCATTTTAATCTTGTAAAGCATGATGTCAAGATAATTTGTGTAGAGCAGATCTGCAAATTTCTACATGCAAGTTACAAGAGATGCTTCGATTCTACTCGGACTGGTTCTTCTCCTAATACATCGTGGAATATGTGGTAATATATATCAGAGCATGACATTGAGTTCAAACCTGTTAACATCTAAAGGTAAACACTAGTCTATCAGATACCAATGGACCTCATGAATGAAGACTGACATTTTACCTTCGGTGTTCACTGACCTATTCTGTATGAATGCTTTATACATTTTAAATGTACTATTCTTCAAAGCTTAACTGTGCATTAGTGAAAGGTGCAGTTACATTACGTGGTGCAAATGATTGTACTCTAAAAAAAAGAAAAGAAGTTCATTACACTTGTAGCACTATAGCCATAGACTATAAACAGATTGTTTAACTGTTTTTAAGGCTAGTATAGGCATGTTTTAGCCATTTTTGTTTGAGATCACTCTTTTCACACTTCTTATTATGTTACATTGACCTGGCACGTGTGCCTCAATAAGCCAGATGGTCATTTAAATTTAAATACAGCTGACTTCCTGTATTCAATTTAGTAATTTCACAAACCTCCACGGACACTTTTCCCCTGTGCTAGGAAAAACAACCTTTGAGGAGACTGTAGACCGATCAATCCTGTGTGTGCTGCACACACGGTGCTTAGAATTATACGTGGGACTGGAATTGATGATGGCTCATGACTTTGCTGGAATTGCTGTTGATGCCATGTGGTAAGCTTAAGTTAACTGGGTGTGAGGTTGGTTCTATGAGTATTTTCTGCATCAAATCTTCTCTTCGCAGCCCCTGATGTGCCACTTCAGATTTTACCAGTGGTTTGCTTGACTTTGGGTTTCATCCTTATAATCATTAGTCATGATTTATTACAAATTTTGTGACTGGCAGTAGCAGCTCAATGGCTCACAATTTTACATCAAAATATTGTAATATGCATCGATATAGATATGACAGAGTAGCAAACTAATACAATTTGATATCATACAATCAAAATTTTGTGTACTTGAGGTAAAAATCACAGAATTCATGAAATTTTAAATCTTCACTGAAGAGAGACTGCCTCTTATTCTTGCGGGAATGTGAAAACGCGGGAATATGTGAAAACGCAGGTATGAATCAATTCTGTTCAGGTATATATACAAGTTTCCATGATTTTGAGTCACTCTGGGGAATGTATGTAAATGAGTATTTGTGCATTGTGTGCACTACATAGAAAATATGCTGGAATAACCCAGATTTTGTTATTGTACCCCCAATCTGATAAGCCTTGCAGCATTGAAGTTTGTATACATTATGTTTGGCTTCTTGTGGAGCATATTTCAAGATTGAGAGATTAAAATTTTCAGCATGAAATTTGGTAATTCCTTTTGAATATATAGAAGTGATATATACTGGTATTTTGCTGGCTTTCACACTCTTATGTAAAGGAGTTGAATGTCTTGAAATGTGTTTTTTCATCTTTTAACTGTTCTATGGAACAAACACAAAACTAATCAACTTTACTTTTACCTTTTGGTATATCAGTTTGCAATCACAGTCAGAGGTGAACACAAGATGTTAAGTTAATGCCACTGTTGAAATACTTCATATGAGATTTATCTGATATCTCCTTTTATATATTTTCTTCACAGCTCTTGGTTTGATACAATTTTGGTGCCTGTAAGCAGAAACACCGAGTGTTTTGACATTCTGGTGTTGAAGCTGCAGGAAGGAAAGAGGTCTGGAACCAAAGACTATACCTTGACGCACACACAAACCTTGAGTCATACCTACAACACATCATCACTGTTTGATCTTGAAGATCACACCTTGAAAACCATCATAACAGGGGATAGAGTAAGTTAAAGATTTTTTTTTTGTATGGTCACAATTTCTTTGCAGAGATGCCAACTGTTACTTTCTGGAGTATTTTGCCAAAAGTAGTACAAGTTTCATTTTTTCCAGAATTGAATAGCTACACATGTCTATCCTGGAGGAAGGTTAGAATATAAATATAAAGGAAGGTTATGATATAAATATACATAAGATACACTTTTTCAATCCTCAGAATAATGCAGTGTTGTTCACAAAGATCCCTGTTGTAGAAACATGTAGTTGTTAAATGGAATTATCAAACCAGCCATAGCAACATTATTCCTATTATAGTCATTTTTTTTTATATACACAGGCTATTATGTACAGAACATATGAACTTACCATCCAGGATGCTCATTGATATATATAGCACCTAAAACTCCACTTACAAAAGAGAAAAGCAAGCTCAAATAGTGTATGTTGGCTTTACATTCAGAGTGCTATCAGACAAGTCACAAGATATGAGAAAATAAGATTGTAACAAAAAGGGTGAAACTTTGGAGAACCAGTTAAAAGTTAACTCTTAAAAGCCTGACGCCTGTTCATTTCTCATCTTCAAAATATATGAAGGGTACTGTGTGATGAAATAATCTTGGCCACTCATCACGCGACATTTCTTGTGTCCCAATGAGAATGCATTCCGTTGATATCAGAAGGGACCAAAGAGAGGAATCCAAGTGTACAAGTGTACTTCCTTTAAATTTTGTGTATGTGCATTACATTGCCTGTAATGTAAGCAGACTATACATGTAGAGGTCGACATTGAGTAGGTCAATGACATTAGGTCATTCACAGTAGCAATGAAGGCCCTCCATTGCTTGTAAAACCACTCACACGAGTTCATCACTAAAGTATCCTAGAGCCATATATCATGGACTGAGTTATTCTGCGTCCTCATATTTAACATTGCAATTCACCAGGTACTGTCAGTGGCAGAACCAGAGAGCAGTGCCAAGATGTGGGACATCAGTACAGGGGAACTCCAGACAATCATCCTCTTTCCCGGCAACACATGGCAAGCAGGAGAAAAGCTGGAACAGAACTGGCCTGTTTCATGGGTGGGCAACACCATAGCAACCGTCACAAGACAAGGTAAGAATCGCATCACTGGCTAAGATTTAGGTTATGAAAATGAAGCTTTTACAAAAAAAAATAAGTTTGGAAATGATGAACTCCATTCACTATCAATAATATCAGTCGGGCATTCTTGAATCTAGCATTTTTTAGTTTTATTTCAGTGCTGAATGCGATACGTAGTACTGTGGCATTATGAATATGTAATGCACATGTGTAGATATATATATATATATCTTTTTTTTTTTTTGATTGACAGGTTTATGTGCCATAGTCCTAGTCTTCCTCGATGAAGAATGCAGGAGGACCAAAGGTGTCAGTTGGATTTACTTTCAACATGGCCCCTTCTTTGCAATCCAACTCCTATATGATGATGGCCTGTTGGTAATGAGGCATCATGTGGTTCACTTGTTCCAATATGGGAAGTCCAGCAAGATGTGTATGAAGCACAAAACTGATCTGCGGGAGGACGAATGTGATCGGAAGGAAGGGACGTCAAGTGAGCCGACTTCGACGGACATTAAACCGAAAAACTCCCCGAAGGTAGCTGAAGGATTGGAAAATGAGAAGGCTGCAGATCCAGAGATGAGAAGTCTAGAGAATGAGGATGTCAAGTTTGATAGGACCCATTATTCCTCCCTCCAAACTGGCCACGTGGAAGATGACAGCAAGGGATTGGAGACAGGACTCTCCACCAACAAAGAACGGGGACAAGATACCAGCTGTGGAGATACCAGAGGAGCTTCAGCCAATGCTGGTAAAGTTCTAGATAGAGCAAAGCTCCTGTCTGAAATTGAACAGGTCTTGACCTTGGAAGATGATGACAAAGAGATTGGTAGTAGTCATGATCAAAATTGTGATGAGCAGGCTGATGTGGTAGACGGTAAGTTACCTAACCCTCTACCAGTAATGGAACTGGTACAGGATGAGGCAGACTGGCAGCAGCATCTATTAGATAAATCAAATCATGATCATGAAACAGGTTGCCTACTGTTCGGTGTTCCATTGCCAATGTACAGCGTCAAAGACTACAAAGTTTCTCTTTCTGACAGGACTTGTATTATCCAACCAACATGTCAAGATAGAAGCAACACAAAACTGGTCGTTTATCAGTGGTCTTAGCGAGGTGGTGTTGGTGAAATAATGCAGTGTTTCCTTTTGTTCATCTTTTTGTTGGGCTGAATTCAAACATTCATTTCTTTATATGATTCTGTAAAGATGCTGAATGTATCATGTTAATGCTCTGCCTTTTCATCTATTTATTCATTCCTTCATCTACCATATCAGTGTTACTGGTAGTCCGTGCATAAACCTGTTCAAGTGTGCAGCTCTTTTTGTTCACTTATTCGTCACAATAGATGCTAAGTAATGTTCTTTTTGCACAACATATGAAACTTTTTTTATTTATATGAAATCTACATGAATTTTTTTTTTCTTTGTGTCGATTTAAACATACTCAATATTTATAATTTCTAAAATTTGGACATGCATATTTTTGGTCATCAGTATAATCGGTCTACAGGGGTTGGCATCCCTGTATTAGAATTCTGTCAGACATAGTACAAAGGTATAATAGGACAGTGCACAAGACTCTTTCCTTACAATCTAATGCATTCAATTGAAAATATTGGACCATTTTGTGAAACTGACTTGGCCAAACACACCTTGGTGAAAAAAAAAAAAAAAATCAATTTTAAGGTGAATTCTTACATCTGATCGTGCAAGTCTGAGTAAAATTTCCAGACAGACTTTACTTTCTGGGGCCCGAACCTTTCTTTCCAACATCCAAGCAGTGATGAGAACTGCCAGTTTACCCAATCAGGAGTTTGATCAGTGATTTTCCATTATTTCTGAAACCCAAATAAGGTTGCACAATAATATGTAGTTGCTCTTAGTTAATCGCATATTTGACAGAATTATGTAATCACTTACGACTACGTCTGTGCTCTGAACTAACACACAGTGGAAGACATAGGAATTAACTAGACATGGTACAGGAATAAAAAGTTTATTGTTGTCATTTTATTGACCATGTATTGCAAGAACTATAAGCTGTTTCAAGCCTGTGTACATCATCAAGTCATGCAAAATGAATTGGAAACTTGTTGTTATGGCACCATGATTTCTAAAGACACAGGATTCATTTCATATGTTCATCAGTCACAGATCTTTTGCCTTCATAACTTGTAACTCCTTTCATAAAGTCACATGTAACAGACAATCTATAAAGCAATCTGGAAACTAAAAGCCCATTACCTCTGCAGACACGGTTAAAGTAATTAAAGTTTGCATATGAAGGGTCCATGGCACATAATTGTGTATATAAAAGTTCATTTCAGACAGACCATGCTACACCAGGATCAACAGGTTTGCTATGTATATTCATTATGACACACTCTTGTCATTACCAATCATTTTCTTTTACCTTTTGTGGACTGTATATCAATAGCATGCTACATAAAACAATGGCTATATCACAGACTTGGTTGTTTCTACACTCGTTTCAAGGTTTCGGTGTAGCAACTGCACCTGGTCACATGCTGTGTCTCAATTTTAGTGTACGTAATACGTATCAAAACTGCTTCATTTGAATCCAAGGTACATAATTAGTACATGTAAAGGTAAGTCCCTTTAAAAGAACATATTTATGACTGCAAGAATTTCACCTTCATGACAAAATTTCATTAAAACAGAAACCCATAAGTTGCAACATAAATTCACTGATGTGGGCCTTCATATAATGGTGAGGCATTAAACTGCACTTGCGAGCAAAAGTCTTGTCTTAAATGAAAGCAAGAGGTTATTAAGAATATTAAGCAGTCTTGTCTTGTTAGCATATATTTTCATCAAAAGTATTTTGAAAAGTAAATTTGTAGACAAGTATTTGCAAACCTACAAATGGAACCACCCAACTATTCAGTATATCTGTCTATTTTAAAGGGTCTGCAAGGGCCAACATTGTGAATGAAGAATGTTACATGCATAGTTGGTTACCAATGACAAGCTTGAACAATAGATTCCTACCATTCTTACTGGCGTGCAAGTATGCACTCCTATGGCCACATGCGTAATTGAATATTGAATGCTACAGACCCCGAGACTGATATGTACACTGCACAATGTACATTGCACAAGTGTTACCTCTCAACTGTGTGATCGTGTGTGCCACACCTTTGTGTCATGTAATGAATACAAGATGTGCGTGTGGCTTCTAATTCTCACAGTGTGTATTGAGAAGCCAGGAATTCAGCCCATTTGTCTATCTCATAGCAAACAATGTACAAGTGTAAGTGAGGAACCTAACGACAGGTTTACATGTTAAAATCTCTAATAAAAGAATGTTGATATGTGTTTCCCTGTTAGCTGATTATATCAAAAGAGTTGTACTATTGATAAACATATTAAGAAAGCTGTACCAGGAAACTCTTCTGGTAATAATAAAATCTTGTATTCGTTGTTGTTACAATGAATTCCACTTGTATACAGCTGAGCATGTTCTTAAACAACATATGTTTGGGATTACAAATCCAGAAAAATATATTTCATTAACTTTGGCACAAGGATGATTGCTTTCCTTTAAAAAAAAAAACAAAAAACAAAAAAAAAAACATGAGGAAAGAAGAAGAAAAAAAAGAAGTCATGTCCCAGCTGTTTTTGAGACCACTCTATGATACACTACATGAATAAAGTTAATGGGCAGATGCATCATTTTGTAAGGTATCTGGTCCAAATTTGGCAAGTTAAGTTACAAAACCTTCCACAGATGTGTCCATCAATGACTGTTTGTTTATAATATGTCTGCGTGTGTTATATCCACTCTCAATGCTTTAACATATACATCTGACCACTGCATATCTCCATGGCTAATAAAGTAACATGGTTTGGTCTACCATACCTAGATGTTAATATAGGGGAATCCCCCAATTGGCAAGGTCATTACTGTTTTCTTCTCTATAAGTACATCCCTGCTGTATCCATGTGGTCAAAAGAATATAAAGCACAGGATAATGGAGGAAAGCTTATTTCTGTGTTTTGAGAAACAGAGTTGATTGCAATGCTGGAGAAATCAAGAACTGTGTTAAAAAGAGGGAGAGAGAGAGAGAAAAGAAACTACAGTGGACTCCCGTTATAACGAAGTCCTTGGGGCGGGCAGTTTTCTTTCGTTATATCGAAATTTTGTTATAACCGAAAAAATAAACAATAAAAAAAAATAGAGCTGATAATGTTGAGGCCTGAATTTTGATTTCGTTGTAACCGGAACTGTGTTGGTTATAACAGGAGTGCACTGTATATTACAACTAAATTCAAGTACAAATGCACACCAACCTAAAGCGAAAATAACTTCATGTGTGCAGTTTTCATATGACATTTTATGTGTATTGCAAATGCAATGCTCGCAAGACCGATACAATAATCATCTTATTTCCCTACCACTGCACTTTTTGATGTTAGTGCAATAATAGTACAGCCACAAAAACCATGAATACTTCCCCTCTTATCAACACCATTCACAGGTGAAAATGAAGATCACACACTGTGTTATAAGCTGCTCACAAGTCATTCGCAATGTTTGTCTCATGGCATATTGCAAGAACGGAAGAAAGGCAGGTAGCTGTGCACACTTATGAAAACATACACACTTTTTTTTTTTACCCTGGAAGTGTCACCAGAAAAAAAAAAAAATGTGGTTATGCTTTTTTTTTTTTTTGCTTTTGAGCTGAAGAAACCTGAAAGTGGCACCAAAAAGTTGTGCTAAAGGCCCCCCTTTTTTTTAAAGCTTGTTAGCTGATTAAACCCTGCTGTGGCAACAGAAGTATAAACTGCTCCCACTTTTAAAAATGTTGCACTGGCCGTGATAACTTCACTGGCCTATTGATTAATCGATGTACGGGTACTTGAAGAATTATTTTACATCAGGAACTCTCATATGAGAAAACGGGCAACTCTTATCATAACTAAGTTCATGGGACTGTCGGTCTTCTTTCATGACAAAAGTTTGTTATATCCAAAGAAATGAAGCATGTAAAGATGCCCAGATAATAATCTTGGGCCCTGAATTTTACTTTGTTGTATCCAACATTTCATTGCAAAAGCTCATTTGTTTAACAACAAAACCTTTGTATTCCTCTCAAGTCACTCATGTCTACGTAAGAAAGTCTCGTAATATGATGAAATCCAGTGTCATGTCAGTTGTTGGTCTTGTAGCTCCTTTTTCTCATTTCAATCTGTCCTTTCACTTACTGCATGCAAAAGTTACACTTATACCGTATGTCCGGGAAAAAAAAAATTACAATGGGACCCTCCACAATGGTAATTTTTAAAACAGTGAATCAATCCAAATAAAATTTCAGGGTATAAAACTATAACTCACTGCCCACATCTTACAGGAAACCCCATTCGATTTGCTTCAGTAGAGAAATGAGGAATTTGTAGAGCATGTCAGAAATTTCTTCCCTCCAAGTTCTGTCTATTGTGTTTACACAATGATATGCAGTTCCCAGAGCATCCAAGTGCTAACCTTGGAAGAATCGGACTCGTGACATGCTTTACAACAATCCACATTTCTCTGTAACCGCTTAATCAAACTGAATGGGGTTTTCAGCAAAATAGAGTTATGATATGATATTTAAGACCCTGAAGTAGCATTTGGACAGTTTAATCATATTAATTAATCATATCAATGCAAAAATCCAATTGTACTTTTTTGGGGGGACATACTGTACTATGATATCCATGGAAGCCCACTAGTTTTGACAGCTGTTCTTTCCTCCACAATCCACTCTGCTTGCACTGTGCTGCAGTAGACAGAAAGTCATGGATGACGGTGCTATCCTGTGAAGTATCAAGGGTGGCTGGATTTACAGCTCTAGTCCCCTACCGCTTGCCTCGCATAAGGGCTTTACAGCCCAAGAAGGTCTACGATAACTGGTATGTTGACCACTAGGAAAGGAGCCATGTCTGGCTCAGCCTCATCTTCTTCGTCATCAGTCTCTGGTTTGCCGTAGAGCTCCTGAAAGCCTGGTGCTTCCACACATTGGCTGCACACAATGCCCGCCTCCTCCACCTTCCGTTTGAAGGCGTGCACCTGACATTGGTGAATGGGAGAAACGAGAGAGAAAAATGTTGATGTGCCCTATTAAACAGGTGCAGCTGTGATGCGAGTACAGTGCACTCCCGTTACAACGAACACGGTTATAACGAAATTTCGTTATAACGAAGTAAATCTTCTGGTCCCAAAATTATCACCATTAAAGTCTATGGTGCAAAATTCGCTTATAACGAACACGGTTATAGCGAAATTTCCGTTATAACGAAGTCTTTTCCGAGCGCCAAAGACAAAGAAAAACAAAAGAAATGTGCTCCGTTATAACGAAATGCGAATTGCTTTCGAAAATACGTAGCGGAACAAGCATTTATAGCGTCTCTGCATGGTGAACGTGTCACACCACTGTGTGTTCGCTCCTTGTGTCACGCACAGTTTCTGAGGGGAACTTGCGTTTATTATTGTAATACAGTTATCCCATATCACATTTCACATAGCTTTCCAGTGTATGATGAGTATTTAGCAAACAAAATATGATATATATACGTGGTTTTCTTGTTTTTGTTATATATTGTATTTGTTCGGTTCTAACGAAATTTCGTTATAACGAAAGAAAACTGCCAGTCCCGAGCATTTCGTTATAACGGGAGTGCACTGTATCTGAAAATTGGTTCTGTAGTATCCCATTTCACAGAGATTTTTTCTCATCAGTCGCTCGTTGGAAGCAATGCTATTTGCTTCTGGCCACAAACCAAAGTGTATTCGATCACAGTCTGGTGAATCCCACTTGCCTTGGTCAACTTCCCCATGTTGGGTGATGATCCAATGGGGCAAGATTTTCCCCATGAAGATCACGCAGGACATGTCTAACAATGACTTGATAGTCGACCAACACAAGTCCGATTCATCAGACTGCGATCTGATACGCTTCGGTGGGTGGCCGGAAGCAACAAACTTTGCTTCTGACGAGTGACCCGATACAAAAAATCTCTGTGGAATGGGGGTATTGGCTGGAACCATCATAAAGTACAGCATCATATTTTGTTACAATACAACATGAATTTCCAAAACAAAATGTGAAGCAAACCTCCATCCGCCCATCCCCCCCCCCCCCACCAAAAAAAGAAAAGAAGAGAAAGCAAATATAAAGCCAATAGCATAGAACAGCGTACACATACTTCAAATCTTGGGGGTGGGGGGAAATGTTTTACTTTGATACATGGATGAAATCAGGGGTAGGATGCTGTATTTATAGGGAAAATTATCCCGTATATGAAAATTCTATGAATGCAGCAATATGAGTAGAATGCATAACTAAATGAAATTTGAGGAAAATTATACAATCTATTGACTTTTCATGATCCTTCAAGTTTTGGGGCATGAATTGCTGGATAATAAGGCCACAACAGTTCATCATGTTATTGTAGTGGCTCTTGACTTAGATCTTATGCAGACAGAAGTACTATTATCCCTTAAATATGTCCCTACTAGTCAGCAAAAAAGTGTTCTTTTTGCAAAAATCTAGATTTGATAGAATTCTCTGTAAATTTTCCTCATACCATTCAACTGTAACATTAGGAATTGTAGTCTCTTATACAATATCCTATGATGACACACACGGATGTAATCAAGCTTTGAAAATTCATCACTTTTGGACGGAATGTTTCTTTACCACTTTGTTCATTGATTGGCACAAGCATTTGAATGCTTCCTTTGTCCACTGTTAGAGATGTCTGGAAATTTATTATCAAAAGTAGAGATTACCTAATCCCTATTGTGTCACCAGGATCCTCACTTGGACAGAGGTACACTGATACATTTGAGCTGATTAGCTAATCCACAACATTGTCAAGTTTGAACGGATTACCACATGCTGATTCAGTAATCCATTCAAACAATCCCATTTAGTATACATGATGAAAAAGCTTAGCAAATGAAGTCAAGTGCCTAGGCACGAAAAGGGGTAAGAAAACAGTTCATCACATGCAAGCCCAAGGACAGAATCATAGACCCATGCTGCATCCTGAAGAGTCCTATGGACTGGAAAGTGAAAGTGGTTAATACGTGATAATCTAATGCACATTCTACAGGTTAGTAAGTGATAAACTTGATGCATATTACACTGGTTAATAAATAATGAACTAATGCACATTCCACAGGTTAGTAAATGATAAACTAATGCACATTCTACAGGTAAGTAAGTGATAAACTTGATGCATATTACACTGGTTAATAAATAATGAACTAATGCACATTCCACAGGTTAGTAAATGATAAACTAATGCACATCCTACAGGTAAGTGATTAACTTGATGCACATTACACTGGTTAGTAAATGATGAACTAATGCACATTCAAGAAGTTAGTACATGTAAATGATAAACTGGTACACATTCCAGGGGTTAGTATTTGATAAACTAATGCACAATCCAAAGATAGTTATACCAGGCGTTTCCTTTGCAACCAAAGAAGTTCATCTGTGTTTTCCCGCAGTTCACCACACTCCTGGCACCTCTGGGGTCCATCTTTTCCCCGCACCTCGGCAAGAACTGGGTAGTCAAATTTCTCCTTGGAAGCAGAAGTATGACAAGAACATTTCAAAATTTAATCACCCACATTGAAATGAGTGCATGAAGACAACTACTCACCAATTCCAGCAAAGTTGTCGACATCATAACATGTGTTCCATAGGACGACGTTTCTGAGGCAAATAATATCACAATAATGCAAGGATTTTCAAGATATTTTCCCAAAAAAACCTTATTTCTTCAGCCACTTTTGCAACTGTCCCTTAGATTTCACTGTTGTCCTAGAAATGGGAATGGTCCCTTCTGTCTAAAGATGCCATTTGCACTGGGCAATAAAACCTTTCTGTCACAAAATGAAAACATGGGGTCCCTGCCCCATTCGGAGATGAGAAAGAATCAGTTCTGTTAAAGGCATAATTTACCTTTTGCAGATGAAACAAAAACCCAGCATCAGTGCTTCAAAATAGTTCTAAAATGTGAGTTAGGGATAGAAACAATGTAAAAATTTGAATGAGTATTATCAATGCTAAGTATTGTTAGATATACCAAATGTGAACAATAGTTACAATAAAAATATTTCCAGACTACTGTCTACAGTTATGGTTTAATGAGAAAAATAGTGATACAGTGCACTCCCATTATAACGAAATGCTTGGGACCGGCAGTTTTCTTTCGTTATAACGAAATTTCGTTATAACCGAACAAGTACAATATACAGTGCACTCCCGTTATAACGAAATGCTCGGGACCGGCCGTTTTCTTTCGTTATAACGAAATTTCATTATAACCGAACAAATACAATATATAACAAAAACAAGGTAACCACCACGCATATATCATATGTCTGTCAAATACTCATCATACACTGGAAAGCTATGTGAAATGGGATGGTACCTTTTTAATTTCGTTTGGATATTACATATAAAAGAGAGCATAAAGTTGTTTTTGTCACACAATAAGTCCTATAGAAAATAATAGTTTAGGATTCCGTTACAGTTCGCTATTCCAAAGATTCGTTTCTTAGTAAAGTTCGTTACTCCGAAAGACTCTTTGTTCCGAAGTTTCGCCATTCCCTGGAATCCAAAGGATTGTTCATTATTTTGAAGCTTCGCTCTTCCGACGATTCGTTATTCCGAAAGTTCATAATTTAGCTATAAATATATTGTTCGTTTTCCGAAGGCTCATTGATCACAAAATGAAATGAGTTTCGTCATTCCGAAGGTTTGTAAATGAAAAAAATGAGAATGGTTCACTGTTCCGAAGGTTTTTCAATCCGACAATGAAATAAGGTTTGTTATTCCAAAGAAGGTTTGTAAATAATTAAAAAAAAAATGAGAAAGATTAGTTATTTCGTAGGTTCGGTTATTTTAAGACGATTATGAAGTTTGCAATTCCAAAGTTTTGTTACTGGACACACCTTTTTCACCTTTGGATTAATGACACTTTTTTTTAATGTTCCGATTAACGAAAATTTAGAATTCCTATCATTTTCTGATAAACGAACCATCGTAATAAGAACCATATCTCATTGACGGTTTAACGAACTTTAGTAATAACGAACTGTTTGAATAACGCCAAAATGTTCGTAATAACACCAAAATGTTCGTAATAACAAACCCTATTTCATTTCCGAACCACAAACATTTAGGTGTATAAGAATCTGTGCGTTTTGTAATAAAGTACCTTCGAAACAATAAAACGAACCTAGTTTAATTTCAGATTATTGTATTACAATAACGTAAGTTCCCCTCGGAAACTGCGCGTGACACACCAAGCGAACACACAGTGATGTGACGCGTTCGCCCATGAAGAGATGCTATAAATGTTTGTTCCGCTACATATTTTCGAAAGCGATCCTCATTTCGCTATAACGGAGCACAATTCTTTTGTTTTTCTTCACTAGGAAAAGACTTTGTTATAACGAAAATTTCGCTATGCTAAAACCGGAGGGGGGCGGATTTTGCGTGACACCCATGTCACCACCTACAAGATTGTGTCATAAGATTTTTATGCCTCCGCCACGAAGTGGTGCCGGAGGCATTATGTTTTCGGGTTGTCCGTCCGTCCCTTCGTCCGTCCGTCCGTCCTTCCGTCCGTCCGTCCGTCCGTCTTTCCGTCCGTCCGTAATACATTTTGTGGACAAGGTAACTATCAAAACCTGTTGAGATATCCTAATGAAACTTGGCATGTATGTGTATTAGGGAGTGAAGTAGTGCCCATCAACTTTTGGGTGCACGTGCTCAAGGTCAAAGGTCAAAAGGTCAAGGTCAAATACATAACATTTCACTATTTCCACCATATCTATGCAATGCCTGAAGATATTTTCTTGAAACTTAGTGTATACATGTATTACCCAATTTAGATTCTCTGGTGAAAGTTTGGGTCATGAGGTCAAAGGTCAAAGGTCAAAAGGTCGAGTAAAAGTATTAAAACGTCTGTTTTTTTCTCTGTAAATTGGAAAATTGTTCAAGGTATCTTCATGGAACATAGTATATACAATGTACATGTACTGACTGGCAGTGATTATCTACAGAATGTAGGGTTCATGAGGTCAAAGGTCAGGGGTCAAACGTCAAGTGCAACACTTCAAAATTTTACTATTTCCCTCATGTTCATGCAATGCCAGCAGGATTATTATTTTTTTTTACACTTGATGTATGCATGTGTAACCTAATAGAAATTCTCTTTTTTTTTTGCCTCAAAGGTCAAAAGGTCAAAGTTCAAGTGAAAGTGCTGAACTAACTTTTTCCTCCATATCTCAGAAGTGGCTCAATTTATCGTGAAACTTACTGCATATTTATGCATGTTCTACCTGAAAGTGATTATCTTATGAATTTTAGGGTCAAAGGCCAGATGAACATGGTAACAATTTACTATTCAGTACAGATATTGCACTTTTTCTCCATACCGGTACCATGAAAATTACTCAATGCATAAATGTATGAATGGGTCAAAGTCAAGTTAAAGTCCTTAAAACCCCAAATACATGCTCTCCTATTCATCCAATTAAAACAAGGTCAATGAAGGTGAACATTCAACACATTTGTGACAAACTTGTAATTTCAATATTTTGCCAGTTTTGTGAAAATGTAATCACACATTGTCCACATGTACTACAACTTGTTGTATCTAGACCTATTAGGAGAATCATGCATTATGGCGGAGGCATACCAGTCGCCATAGTGACATTTCTAGTTTGAAATAATTAATTTCTAATTCTAGTTTATTGATTATGCAAATTAAGCTCAAGATCATATTTTAGCCTAATCAAAAGCATTGAGAGTCTACTTTTTGGTCTGTAAATCTGTTTTAGCATATTCAGCAAATTGTACATCAAAAACTTCCAAAACTCATTTCAATTCTTATGTATTTTATTGTTTTCAGTATTTCTTATGTATTTCTCTGTTTTTCAACTTTTGTTTTTTCTTTTTTTTAATTGGAAATTGTCACTGACCACTTTTCTACCATAATTAGCATAAAATTAATCAATGAAAGTGATTAATTGTAAAAATAATCAGGTTTTTATGACTTTCATGACAGAACACTGTTTTCCATAGGAAATGTACACAAAATCACAAAATTGTGCCCATTTTGGGGCAACATGCTGTTACAAAAATGGGCATGGCTTCGAAAAAGTATGTGCGGACGTTGCAAATTTCATCTCAAAAATTGCACGAGACTTGAACGAAGAAAGTCAAGAAGCCTTGTGATGAGGCATTCTTGCGTTACAGAATTAAAGCACGAAACGTTGAGGGGGGGGGGGGGGGTTCTGTTCCCCCCCGGCTCTTTTAGGGCTAAAACTGGTAAATCAAACCTGTTACATGACTGGACAAGGATGGTTATTTGAAGATGTTCACACAATTATCAAATACTTTTAGTATTTCATCACACACATGTAATTTTTAGTAAATATTTTCAGAATGGAAAAATTCTCACAGTCTGAACATCTGTCAG
Source organism: Diadema antillarum (assembly GCF_040938485.1). NCBI lineage: Eukaryota > Metazoa > Echinodermata > Echinoidea > Diadematoida > Diadematidae > Diadema > Diadema antillarum. The sequence continues at coordinate 111,128 of NW_027271621.1, forward strand.
AAGGGGGGGGGGTCATATTTTCTCTGATCCAGTGTTTTTGTTACTCTGCTTTAACTCAGTCCATCTTTGTTTTCCAGCTACAGGTGACTCCCTCTTTTGTGTAATCCTCAAGACTGGCAGTTTTCTGTCAATCTATCAAAATTTTGTTAAAGCTGAAAAAAAAGGAAAGTATATCAAAGTTACGAAAAACAATAATTTTGGGACCCGATATTTACTAAGTCATAACGAGAGTTTCATTTCTAACCAATTTTGTTATAACAGCAGTGCATTGCAAAAAGTTTCATTTAATTCAGGTACAGTCACATCCTATGTGTCTTTTTTTTTTGGGGGGGGGGGGAGGGGCAATATCAATATCACAATAACAATCATTATCATCATCATCATCATATAATAACATAATTACAATTATTATCACCATTGGGTCAACATCATTATCATTACCACCAAATTCTGATATAGTGGACATATCTTATCCATATATACCTTAACTTTCTTGAGAAATCCAAGCAAGGTGCTGTTGAGAAGCAGGCATTTCTTGGCCCTGGTTACTGCCACATACAGAATGTTCATCTCGTCTTCTGGAATCTCACCTGGGAAGCAGGTCAGGTGTGACAAAAAACAAAACAAAACAATCATTTCCTTCTTACCTTGGGCAAACAGAAGCACACTGTATAAAAGAACTATACTGTGGATATTCATTTCATCTAACCACCATATCTTGACTTTGATGAGAGATGGAAATAAAAGTGAGCAATTTCCACTTCAAGTAATTAGCATTTTAATATGAAATCTACAACATTTTCAACTTGTGGTAAACATCGATATTCAACATTTATCATAGTAGATTGTTACTGGAAATGTTCTTGTATTATTTTTTTCAGCTCAGGCAAGTGACATGAATTTTGTATGCTTTTAATTCAACAGACTCAAAACAGAGAGTAGTTTTCCGTTAAGCCAAAGAATTTATGTGCTTTTATTTTTGTCATAATTCAATGCTGCATGAAATACAAGAAAAATTTCACGCTGCAAAAAATATCCACTTTCACAGGATTATAATCTCACATTATTTATCATCTCATTGTAATCAGATATATAATTACAGTGGAAACCTGGTATAATGAGATCCTTGGGACCATGACGATTTGTTCTTCATGTCAGACATTTTGTTTTATAAAATGGGTTCAAGAATGTAGCCAATTGGAAGCGCTGAAATGAGTCACGTGTGCATGCATGATTTCTTACTATTGCCCGGCCTTGCAAAAAAGCATAAAGTCACTGACGTCACAATGTTTACACTAGCAGTGCACACTCAATCAGTTGTTACAAGTGCGTCGCGCGCTACTATACGCGCTGTCAATCCTGTAAACAACTTCTAGTTCGGGCTGCCAGCCGGCCTTTCTTATGCATTTAACATGTGGCGTACGTATACACAGTACTTATATGTGCGGGATTTCTGAGTGCGACGTGCATAAATGTTTGGGACAAACATCTTCGGACATCTTGACTTTTGAGCGAGTGCTACATGTAGCTGACTGGTATTGACCCACAAAGGTACATGAAAAATGCTGTTAGTTTTCAACCCATTTTATAAATCAAATAATACACAGGTTTAAGCTCGTGACGTTAGTGGAGATGCAGCTCACTCTCGGGTATTTACAATGTAGTGCATGTTTCACAATTGTAAATACCATCGAGTGCGCTACATCTCCACTAACGCACTCTCACCTGTGTATTATTTGTATAATATCAGTAGTCAATAAATAATACAAAACAAAGGAAATCAAGTTTATTGGGTCAGGTGAAATTAGTTTGCTATATCAGGTATTTTGTTGCAACAGATCTCCTTATATCGAGTTTCCACTGTAATCATCAATTTATGCTTGGGATGCAGTCTATTTTCTTGATATAAGACAAAAGTTAAGACGGAACTCTTCTCACTCACGTAGTAAGCCCACAAGACTGTCGGCGTAGTCATCTGTCAGCTGAACAGTGTCAAACTCCAGACCCTTTGATTTGTGTGCTGTGGACAGTAGCATGGCTGTGGCACAAAACAAAAAACATTTACCTGGATGGTCAACCTCACCACTCTGAAATTCAAAGGCTCCATAGATAAGGCTTTAAGGAAGCAGTATTAAACTCATGCCCATGTCAGAAGCAATATGCTGAAATCATGCCCAATTTTTGTCTGTTTTCTTTTCATATAAGTTTACCTTACTATACTTGTGAATTGAGTGAAAGCAGCAATAATATCAATCGCACACATCAGTGAAAGTTTGAGGTAAATCTGACAATCTGTTCAAAAGTTATGAATTTTACAAGTTTTTGCGCAGTCACTGCTGGATGAGAAGACTACTACAGATTATGATGTTACATGAGTAGAAGAATATGAAAAACATAAAGAGAATTCCATAAATTTTATTTCTTTATAAGAAAAGTACACATTACCTTGACTTGTTACTGATGTATGTTAAGGGTAATATTATTCCCCCTGCCTTCTGAATGAGACTATCAAGCACTCTTCTAATATGCCAGAAAAGTGAAAATATGTTGAATTTTCTTTATATTTTCTTAACATCATTCTACGTATAGCTTTCATGTCAGTCAAGCAACTGGTTAATTATTCATTTGATCAATTAATTACCCGATTCTTCCATCAGGCCAAAAGAAATTACATCATTCATAATCAACAATAAAATCAACATTTATTAGCATAAAATGATAGAAATTTGACTTCCCCTGTCATGCCTTTCAATTGGTTTACCTCCATTCGAGCGGACTACACTTTTCTTGATTTTCTCCACGAGATTCGGGATGCGGTTGTTGTAGAGGAGGACAATCTTGATGGCCGATTGAAGATCAGCATCCTCCGTGCTCTTGGCGTAGTTGTCAAGGGCTGTCAGCGACTTGAAACGACTCACAAACTTGTCTTTCATCTTGTAGTTCTCTGATCATAGAATTGAAGAAACCCTCATGCTGACTCTGCATCGCATACTTATAGAAGCATACAAAGTCTCTTGATAATCTCTGTTGACTACATACAGTATGGCATGATCATAACTACCTCTATAAATTACATTAAGCTACACAGTGAATAATATCCACTTGTAATTTTTGCCCCCCCCCCAAAAAAAAAAGAGAGAGAGAAAGAAAGAACAAGGCAATTGCCAAATTGTGTCTCGCCCATTCGCGTACAAGGAATTAATATTTTTTATAAGTCCCGGAAATTAATTGACCTGCTTATGACCTTTGACCTTGTGGTGACCTTCAACACCCTAAGGGACATTGACCATCCAAGTTTGGTCACAAACGGACAAAGGGATCAAAAGTAATGAGCCATAATCGAAACGCGCCATAAAAACTTAACATTGGGCCCTAAAAATTTGTTGACCCTTTTCTGTGACCTTTGACCTTGTGATGACCTTTAAATCCCCAAGGGACATCTACTATCCAAGTTTGGTCACAAACGGACATAGGGATCAAAAGTTATGAGCCACAATCAAAACACGCCCTAAAAACATAACATTGGGCCCTAAAAGTTTGTTGACCCCTGTCTGTGACCTTTGACCTTGTGACGACCTTTACCTCCCCATGGGACATCTTCCATCCGAGTTTGGTCACAAACGGACATAGGGATCAAAAGTTATGAGCCATAAACGAAATGCGCCCTAAAAACTTACCATTGGGCCCTAAAAGTTTGTTGACCCCTGTCTGTAACCTTTGACCTTGTGGCTACCTTCAACTTCCCAAGAGACATCTACCATCACCCAAGTTTGATTGCCATTGTAGCAACATGTGCTGAGTTACGTGTGATAAGAGAGTCTTGCAAGTAAACTTTAACGTATGACCTCAAATGACCTTTGACCTTATCATGTGACCTCTTACAGCACCATAACATGAAGGTACCCCCAGTGCATCCATCACCCAAATTTGATTGCCATTGTAGCGACATATGTCGAGTTACGTGTGATAAGAGAGTCTTGCAAGTAAACGTTAACGTATGACCTCAAATGACCTTTGGCCTTATCCTGTGACCTCCAACGGCACCATAACATGAAGGTACCCCCAGTGCATCTATGACCCAAGTTAGGTTGTAATCCAAGTAACGTATGTGAATTTATTTGTCAAAAGAGAGTCTTGCAGGTAAACTTTAACATAGAAAAGAGAGTCTTGCACATACTCTTTAATATATGACCTCAAATGACCTTTGACATCATCACATGACCTCCGACAACACCATGACATGAAGATACCCCTAGTGCTTCTATCACCCAAGTGTGGCTGCCATTGCTGTAACAATTGCCAAGTTATGCATCATAAGAGAGTCTTGCAGGTAAATTTTAACATTTGTGACGGACGACGGACGGACGCCATTTGGATCCCTTAGTCTCGCCTTCACCTCCGGTGAGCGAGACAAAAATCATCAAGAACAGAAAATTCTGCTCTGTATACTGGATGCTCAAATGCAAAGATATCTGCATTTATTCAAATTATGTACAAATTTCAATAAGTTGTTTGTTCTTTATATCTTTAATTGTTTAGGGTATATAATCTCAAAAAATAAAAAAGAATGAACGAAAGAAAGAAACGAGACAGAAGTCTCCTATTGAAGTACAGTAAAGTATATGAATATAGTAGCTGCTCTTTACAAATACAGTATACCTTACTATTATCATTTCACTTCAGCTTTTCTAAATCAGCGTGCAATTAGCTACATGATTCAGAGCTCTTTAGAAATAAATGAAATGACATTGAAGATATCTTCCCTGTCACACCATGCCTTTTTTAATCACAATATTTACTTTATATTCAGACTTCTATGTAGAGTAACTATATTCTCAACTCAATTTCAGGCAACTTAAATACTAGTAGTATGTGCATGGCAGATTTTGAGGTGCTCTGGAATGCAAACATCATGTGAGGGGGAAACATTAACTTACTTCTTTGATGTGGTGGTAGTGACAGATAGTAGATATCAAGAATCCTGTCAAAGCGGTACCCCTGGACACCCTACAACAGAAATAACGTTACAGTAAAGCTTCATTCTAGATTCAAGTAGACTGTCATAAGTGGAGTAAAATCCAGCAAACACTGCACAAAAAGCTCAATAAATATCACATAAAAGAGGAGACTGAAATTGATACTGCACTACAGAGAAATGTGACAGAAGCCATTTAAAGGGATAGTGTAGTTTTGGTTGAGATGGGGCTTCAGGTTTCCAGTTTCTTTGAGATAATGAGAAACCTCATAAAAACCTCTAAAGAAATATGAAAGAACATACAATTATAAGAGAAACTCAAAGTATACTTGATGAAAATTGGTTTGAAATGGCTGAGATATCCAAAATCAAACACGTCCTAATAAAAGAGGGGAGTTACCTTTTATTAGGACCACTTTGTTTTACTTTGTTTTTGAATATCTCAGCCATCTCAAAACTGTTTTCATCAAATAAACTTTGAATTCTTCTTAGAATTGTGTGCTTGTCAATATTTCATAAGTGGTTTCTAATTCTCTCCCAAAAGTTAAAATCTTAACCCCCCATCTCAACCAAAACTACACAATCCCTCTAATGAGTCTTTCTACAGAGAAAATACAGAGTCCAGGTTCAACTTAAACATAAAATACCCCAGATTTATGATAACAGAAAGCTACAAATGTTGTTACGGCGACAAGTTTGCCTTTGTGCATGACCCAGAAATCCCCCCAACCCCCCCCCCCCCCAAAAAAAAAAATCTGACAATATGTGTATACACTAAATTTCATGAAAATACCTTTAGCCATTGCAGAGATATGGGGAAATTACTGAAATTTTAGAATTTGACCTTGACCTATGATCTTTGAACTTGAGTGAGTCCATCCACAAGTTGATATGTGTATCTTCATCCACTCAAACGTACATATACCAAGTTTCAATTGGATACCTCAAATGGTTCAGAATTTACTTTGTCAACAAGATCAATTACAGATGGATGGAAGGATGGACAGACAACTCGAAAACAATAATGCCCCCAGCGACCCTTTGTGGTGGAGGCATAAATTGTAATAAGATGACAACAAAATCCTTGACTCCCTGAGGGTTCAATCCGGAAATATGTTCCGTCAAAGTGGAAACATGACAGAAACCTTTTGTTTTCTGGAGAAGAACAGGGAGTCTACATTCAATCTTTTTCAACATGAAATGCCTGAAATTTGTGATCACAGAAAAGAAAGAAAGAAAGAGAGATGAGTCGATGGCTGTGTTACTCACTCCTGCAAACTCAATCTTGGCGTTCTCATTCTGGGTCACGATATTAGCCGCCTGGGTGAAGAGTGTGGCATTGCTGCGACAAATGGTTGCCACTTGTCCAATGGACTGTCCCAGAACATGACCTGAAACCATTATAAAGCATTGACAGAAAATACTGTTGTAAAGGGCAATTTATTCCCATTCTCCTCTGTTCTTTTTCACCTTCTTTTTGACAGAAAATGAAGTTACCGCATAATAACATTGCAAACAGGACATAACTATAAAAAATCATTGGCACTTTGGTGCTCTGAACAAGCTGGCTAGTTAAACTGCACAAACTCTTCCATGCATATGAACAAGATGCCCATGTTTTATCTATTTGGATGCCTACACTACCAAAGCATTATAAAATGGGTTCAAGAATGTAGCTAATCAGAAGCACTGAAATGAGTCAAACATGTGCTCTTTTACTGTACACACCATGTATTTTCAAGAATCGGAATTCACAAGGATTTCACAAGTGGTTAACTTCGCGATCGTGGAGTCCTGTACTGAACGGAAAAGAGTACACATGTATGTCAAATTCACATCGGGATCAGAGTCAATATTTTCGCATGTCTTTCATTTTGCAAATAGCTCCTGACTCGTGAAATTCGCGAAAATAAAAACCTCGCAAAATATTCTGCGTATACAATATTATCTTACTAACGTGTACAGCCCTGCAAAAAGTGTGCAACGAAAAAGCACAACACGGCATGTTATCCTATGGGACATTATCGAAGAAGCATATAAACTGCAAGCTCACTGACATCACATTGCAAACTTAAGCTGTGCGCACTCAATCAGTTGTCACAAGCGCATAGTGTTTCTTCCAGTTATTTAAACAAGGGAATTCAAATTTTGCAACATAACCGATAGGTAAGATTTACATACAACTCCTTACACTTCCTCTGAATATCAGTCTGCTTCCAATCATTTTGCAATAATCGTGTATAATGACCACTTTTATCATCTTTTATTTGTGCATATGAATATTTCTCAACTACCCTGAATGCATGCTTTCCCATTTCATTCCTAAAAGAAGTCTTTACTTTTGGCACTTTAAAGGCATAATTTCCCATTTGCAGACGAAACAAAACCTCAGCATTAAGTGCCTCAAAATAGTTCTAAAATATGAGTTCGGGATGGAAACAACCAATGTACAAATTTGAATCAGTACAATCGATGTTAAGTGTCGTTAGATATACAAAATGTGAACAATAGTTACAATAAAAATGTTTTCAGACTAGACTGTCTACAGTTATGGTTAATTGAGAAAAATAGTGATATCTCCTTATATCTTAGGCTTTATAGCAAAATTTTTAAAATTATTTTTGGAGGATGTTTCGTGATACAACTGACCTACACATACATATGCATCAAATGTGATATCTTGAATATTTTTTTGAATCACTACTCCCAAAGGTAAACAGGACCTTTAAGAAAGCTGTACCTGATGCAGATCCTACAATGATCCACAGAAAAAAACTAGAAATGTCGCTACGGCGACTGGTGTATGCCTCCGCAATAATGCATGGTTCTCCTGATAGGTCTATAGTACAATGTCTTGACAATGTGTGATGACAGTTTCACACAATTGGCAAAATATTTAAATGACAGGTTTGCCACAAATGTGCTGAATGTTCACTTACCTAGAACTAGGTTCAATTGGATGAATGATTACAACGTCAGAGTGCAGGTATTTGGGGGAACTGATGATTTTTACTTGACTTTTGACCCTTTTATAAGTTTATGCATTGAGTAATTTTCAAGGTATTGAGAAAGAGTATAATTTCAGTATCAAATGGTAAAATAGTATTATCTAAACCTGGCCTTTAACCTTTGTCCTGACAATTCCAAAGAGAATCACTGTTAGGTAGAACATGCATAAATATGTAAGTTTCATGATAATACCTTGAGTTACTTTTGAGATATGGAGGAAAAAGTGCAATTTAGCACTTTCACTTGACCTTTTGACCTTTGACGTTTTGGCAAGAAACTTCCCACAGAATATATATTGGGTTATACATGCATACATCAAGTTTTAAAAAAAATCCTTCAGGCATTGCATAAATATAAGGGAAGTAGCTTGATATTTTGAGGAGTTGACCTTGACCTTTGACCCCCTGACCTTTGACCCATGACCCCCAACTTCCCTAGATAATCACTGCCCATCGGTACATGCATATATACTAAGTTCCATGAAGATTCCTCGAACCATTTGCGAGATATTGAGAAAAACATGAAATTTCAACCTTTTTTTCACAAAATAACCTGTGACCTTTGACCCCGTGACCCTAAAATCTAAACAAAGTATTATCCCCCCAGGTTATACCCTCATACCAAGTTTGATGTAAAACCACCACACGGTTCTTGAGATATCGACAAAAACAAAACGGGACGGACGTACGGACGTACGGACGGACGGACGGACGACCCGAAAACATAATGCCTCCGGCCACTTCATTGGCGGAGGCATAAAAATTATACTGTTGTTACTGTTGTTACTGATGATTGCTGATTGCTTACCAGGTGGCCCCGTTCCTATTATACTCCTCTTTGTCTCATTTTTCAGAGACTCCAGGAGGCAGTTGGCAACATAAGCTATCTCTGGACCAAACCGGAATGACTGGGGGAAGAAAAACAAATTTCATCCATTACAAGATTGTGCTACATTTTCTCTTACCCGTTTAAGCTCATGCACAAACTCTCTCCATTCTCCTTGCATCATTATTGTACAATGTACAAAGCATGGCCATCACTGGGGGGTGCATTGGGTGCGAATGCACCCCCTTCAGACCTTTAAAAAAAAAGGCTTATTTATTACCACTTCATTCTGCAAGTGACCCCCCCCCCCCCCCCCCCCCCCCCCCGGTAAATAATTATTCCATCAATATTTTGCACCAGTGACAAAAAGTTAATGAGGGGATGGGGGGGGGGTACAGCACCCCTTGCAAGTTACGTACATTTAGTGTCAAAACGCACACCCTATTCAAAAAAGCTGGTGACGGCCCTGAAAAGACATTTTCCAAGAGGGAAGAAATTCATGGAACTTTTTTTCCATCCTCGGCACTATTACAAAGTATTCCATGAAGCCCACGTTTGCCTTTCAGCAAAGTACTTTGTCCACATTGCTGCTCTCCACCCAGGAGTACAAATGGGTATCCAGTAGGATGAGAATGTTTATGTTAACTGATCAGTATGTGAGTGCCTGGAAAATGGCGACTGGCTGGAATGCTCCCCAGGGAATGGAGAGTGAGCACAGTCAGTGCTGGTGGGAAGTAGTATAGTGTATCCAGAGACTGGGGTAATGATAGTATGCATGCACTTTGAGCACTCTTACAAAGTGCATTTGGTGCAGTATAAATTGACATCATTATTATTAGATCATAAATCATGTGAAAATTTGAAGACAACTATATATTATCTACTGTTATTGTTATTGGCAGAAGACCAGATCACCACAGCAATACTGTGAAACCAGCAATTTTTTCACACATGAAACTTTCATGAATTTCGCGAAGGGTAAGTAAGATGAACGCAAAAGGTTTTGTCTACACAATGCATTAAATGCCGGGGTGAGTGGTAATTCAGGAAAGTTTCATGCTGCAAAAAAAGGCTGTCAGCTCCAACTTGCAAAAGTTTCATGAGCAAATGTTTCTGGTTTAACATTATAGTGTTATGTCATCATCTTTGCAGGAAGACAATTTAACAAAAGCAAGATTGATGTCTTTGGAGAGAGACTATTCCACTTCTGCTTGGTGGCATGACAACGTTGGCAGTGACAGTCACCTCTGTGAGTCGGTAGATTCTGGTAGCCGTCACCTGCGCCATGGCGTTGGTGGCACCACGGAAGCTGTAGATTTGCTGGTGCGGGTCTCCCACCAGGATCTTGGCGCAGTTCTGGCGGAGGAGAATACTCTGCTGAGCTGTGGAAGGAAGCAACCAGACAGGGAAGGATCTAACCTATATTACTGGTGCTGCAACACACAGGTATTGCACCACAGTGCAAAATGAACTCAAAAGAGTCCATAAATCTATCAACAATGTGTTCTTCAGTCGGTATCTCACTGAAAAGCAAATCAGATATTGTGTCATTCTTTTGCTTTAAAGATTAGCAGTTTGAGTGGGTCTAATACATGTACATGTCTCAGAGGACATTGCAGGGGCTCGATTTATGGAATTGTCTGATGTTTCCTATTGGCCTGTAAGACTGTCTTTGAATGGATTGCATGGATACACTCTATCTAAACCATTTACATTTCACTTTCTAACAATCTTTTTTTTTCCATTATCATCTTTTCCATTCAATATCAGAGAAACTGACAATATGCAGAAAGATGCAGGTCAGACTTATCTTGCTGGTTACACTGTTCATCAGTGCCTGTACACTTCACAATAATGACTGACATAACATAATAAATCCTAATAAGAGCATGACACCACTACATGATACATAAACAAAGACATGAGAATAAGAATCTCATTAACCCCATGTCAGGATGACCCATAAATTGAATTAGATAGACCAGAACACTGTACTAAAGTGGAACTGAACTTCTAACCTGGAGTAAGATCTTGGGCCTCATCGATGAGAAGACAATCATAGCCATCCAAGACTGGATGCTGCATCTCATACAGCTTCAGGTAAACTGCAAGTGAATCGATACATGCTTTTAAATACAGAATATGTGGAAGAGATACTGACAACAGAGTTGTTGTTTTGTTTTTAAATTAGCCTTTCTATTGACAAAATATATTCATTAGAAGATGAAAGCAGCTCACATTTCCTCTATCTATTATCAGAGCAAGATCATGAAGTCTCACATATTTCCATCTAAATTGTGAAAAAGCAGCATAAAAACATTTATGCAAGCTAAAAAGTTTTCATAGAAAGTAAGTATGATTTTCTGTTTGTTCGTTTGTTTGATTTTTCCATGCAAACTTTGTGTGTGGTATTAGAGAAAAAGTATGAATAAGTCACATTTCAACATTAACTTTTTTTTTTTTCTGGTGGCCCCTCTGTGCCACTAAAACCTTTAAAGGACAAGTCCACCTTCATATACATAAGGATTGAGAGAATGCAGCAATATTAGGAGAACCCATCAGTGAAAGTTTGAGAAAAATCCGACAATCCATTCAAAAGTTATGAATTTATAAGTATCTGTGCAATCACTGCTGGATGAGAAGACTACTACAGTGTGTGATATCACATGCGTACAACTATAAGGAAAATAAAAAGAGAATTTCACAAAACTTTACTTTTTGAATAAAGTGCACATTTCTTCAACTTGCTACTGACGTATGTTAAGGGTAATACCATTCCCCCTGCCTGCTGAAAGAGAGAAGTCGAGTGTTCTTTTGTTATGCGAGAAAAATGGAAATATGCTGAATTTTCTTTATTCTTTCTTTATATCGTTGTACTCATGTGACATCACAAGCTGTAGAAGTCTTTTCATCCAGCCGTGACTGAGCAGAAACTTCAAAAATTTATAACATTTTAACGGTTTGTCCGATTTTGCTCAAACACTCACTGATGTGTTCTACTAATATTGCTGCATTCACTCAACCCACATGTCAATGAAGGTGAACTTGTCCTTTAAATCTGAAATTCTGGTGGCCCAAGGAAGAAATGTAGTGGCCTGATATGAAAAGAAACATATAACAATCCATTTGTTCTTAAAGGGAAGGTAAACCCAAAGAACAATGTGGATTGAGTGAAAGCAGCAACATTAGTAGAACACATCAGTGCAAGTTTGAGGAAAATCGGACAATCGATGCAAAAGTTATGAATTTTTAAAGTTTTGGTGTTGGAACCGCTGGATGAGGAGACTACTAGAGGATATGACGTATGAGTGGACAACAATACAAAGAAAATATAAAGGAAATTCAACAAAAATTCACTTTTCTAGAATTATGAAAGAGCAATGGACCAACCGCTTTCAGAAAGCAGGGGGAATAATTGCTACCCTTAACATATGTCAATATCAAGTTGATGGAATTTGTAATTTTCATGAAAAATGCATTTTTGCAGAATTTTCTTTATATTTTCTTGGTATTGTTGTCCACTCATACGTCATAACTTCTAGTAGTCTCCTCATCCAGCGGTTCCAACATCAAAACTTTAAAAATTCATAACTTTTGCATCGATTGTCCGATTTTCCTCAAACTTTCACTGATGTGTTCTACTAATGCTGCTGCTTTCACTCAATCCACATTGCTCTTGGGGTTTACCTTCCCTTTAAAGTGCTCAATTGGACCACCAAAAGATAGCCTTTTTTTTTGGAAATTTGGAGGTCTGACATCAATTTTTAGTGGCCCAAGGCCAGCAGATCACCACTAATGTTGAGCGCTGGATATGTACGGTATATCTACGAGTGTTGGATATGTACGGTACATCTAAGATGCTGTTTCTTTGGCGATGAGTGTAGGGTGATAGCTGGTAGTCTTGTTCACAGACTACTTGGGGCAGTAACCAAACATAAGATTCCTTAACTGTCTGCATCTGTAAATTCTTACAAGCAAAAGGATACATCAATTGCTTTTATTTCAGGGCAACTAAAAGTACTCTTTCAAGGAAGCCGGTGACTCACTGTCATGGGTGATCCTGGTTTCAATATTCCGTAGGTCACAGAGGGCACGAAACACTTTCTCTGCTGCGTCGGCAATGATCTGATGGACAGAAGAGAGAGAAAGAGAGACTTTGCCGACTGAGTGGTATGCCACATATTAGACTTACATCTAAAGAAGTGTTGCAAATATGTTGCTGCTCCACAGTGACCAATGAACAACATCAACAGCAGCAGCAACAACAACATCATCAACACAGCATAACAACATGAGATCAACAAATACTGGAAAAGTGGAAATTTTTGCGTATTTCGCGCAACCAGAAATAAGCGCGAAAATAAAAGAGTGTAAATATTTTTGCATGCTATATGTTCCAGTGGTTGATGTCTTGATTTCGCAGAATTAAAAACACGCGAACCTCTTCTCAATATGCCGAGCGCGAAAACTTAGTCGCGCAAAAATATCCACTTTTACAGTACTACAACTACTACAACAACCATTACTATTGCTTTACTACTACTACCTCTGCTGCTACTACTACTACTACTACTACTACTACTACTAACACCACCACCACCACCACCACCACCACCACTACTACTACTACTACTACTACAAACACCTACCACCACATTTACTAACACAACACACAACACTCCTGCTGCAACCATTCTAGTTACCTACAGCTGTTTCCTACCATTCTGACGTCATGCTCAATCACTTGGCGGGAGGTGTTATCCATCTGTGGGACGTGAGCTGTGGAAATGAAGCCCTCTGCTGATGCAAGAAAGTTGTTAATGGTGGTGCAGACATGCTTTGCCAGCGTCATGTGGTGGATTTTTTTCTCATCCGGTTTTGGAAGCACAGACATGATGAAGTATGGCTTCAGAGCACTGCCCATCTTGGCGCGATATCTGATAATCAAAGCAAGTGTTCATACATCTAGGGTTATCCTGTCACATACATGTATTAGGCAATTGCTTAACATGCTTGTCAATCTTCTCAATTCTCCTATTGCAAACTTTGGCATTTTTCTATACAGTGCACTCCTGCTATAACGAACAAGGTTGTAACAAAATTCTGGTTACAATGAAGTAAAAATTCAGGCTGCAACATTATCTGTTCTTTTTTTGCTTTTGTATTGTTTATTTTTTGGATATAACGAAATTTCTTATATACAACAAAAGAAAATTGCTGGTCCCGAGGAGTTTGTTATAACAGGAGTCCACGGTACCTTACAAACAACAATAACGATGAACACTACATGTATTTATTTCCATTCCCAACATGGCTGTCCTCTTATGTTCTATTATATACACTCAAACCAAGCTACAATGACCAATCAGGGTAAACAAGAAACATGGTCATTACACACAGATGGTAGTTGTAGACAGGTTCAATGCAGTAGCCATCGAGACAGATATTTTCAAAGACCAAAATGAATTATACATGAACACCAAGACACTATATTGTATTTAAATCCACAACATATGTGACCCTGCACCACAAAATGAACAAGTCGTCAGACATGGGTTCTTAGTTAAGGTCAGATTCTGAAAGAGCAGACTCTAAGCTTTAAAATGATATACATTGTATAACTCAATCCAAATGGACTCTCCTAACCTACCTTAATATTGGAAAGAAAGCACACACCCTGGATAAATGTGAACTGAGAAAAGAGGCTCTGAAAAACAGGGTCTATTCAAGCGTTTAATCTTTACCAAGCCGCGCTAGCTCTGCGATGAATGGAACAAAATAACAGGATGATAAACACCAGAGCAACAACAATGAAGGGATTAACAGATTAAGCTGAAATTACGCACACCTAATTAACACATTCTGTTGATGATATACGTCCACTTTCAAAGCAGTAGCATTATCCCTTCTACAGTTATTGGAGCTGAAAGTGATGAGCATGGACAGGGTTTTTAACAAATGAAAAGAGGACTCTTTCAAAAACACCTTATCACACTATTCCACTAAAAAGTATTCCAGAAAAACTGCTGATAACCCAATTTCCTTTTCGTTTTATGATCCCAAACTTTGGTATGATGTAGAAGAAGACTTGCTCTTTCAGAAAATATGAAGAAGTCAAGATTTGCTAGGTTGACCTATTTCACCTATTTTCCACTCTCACACAAAATCAGTGCGTGCGACTTTTTGTTCGTTTTGTGATGCACGGTCACATATATACTTATACTAATATATAACATCATTTTTGTTAGCTACCGTAAACATCCATATTTTCACACAATTAATTTTTCACACTGAGCATCTCACAACATATTCGCAGGTTCTTGAATTTGCACCGCATATTGTTAACCTGTTCAAAACGTGCAGAGAAACTTCCAAAGATATTTTCGTGGGTTTGAAAATTTGCGCTACCCAAATGTAGTGTGAAATATGCCAAATTAATGTACCGCAAAAATTTCTGCATTCACAGTAATCACCCTTCCCCTTCAATTGATCATTACTTGCCAAACCACAGAATAGTTTCAACAGCAATTGTTTGATGCAACAGCTAACATAGCTACAGCAAGCTGTGCACTGCTGGAAGGTCATTGTGCAGTTGTCAGTTGTCCAGTGGATATCAAGTCTGTTTGCTGGTCAAGTTGGGAAGGTGGTCACTGTAAACAGATCTAAACTATACATGTTCTCAGCTTATGACTTCCATGTGGTCACTGTGGGCAGGTGATCATTATAGGAAGGGGGTCACTAGAGCAGGTTTGAATGTTTAAATAATGGAACATTAAACACTATGAATCCCTTCTTAATTTGAGAATCCATGCTATTTTCTGAGTACAAAAGGATAGCAAAGGTATCAAAACATCAGCTGGAACCAGGGGCGGTTCCAGGAATTTCGTAAACAATATTTCTGGTGCTAATCCCGGTTTCACCTCATTTTTTTGTTTTTATAACTTTTATTTTAAAGGGGATGGCTAGTAACTGATCGGTGGGAATCAGTGGGACTGCTGGGGGATGATTGTTCCAATCCTTGTGGGATTCATTTAAAAGTACATTATATATCTATTGTTGTGTGAAAATTATTTGCTTCAGAATGGTCTCATATTCAAGTAATGTGCAGTTTAATGTTTCCAGGTTAGCATGCCTGTACAGTGATGGGGCATTAAACTGCACATTACTTGAATATGAGACCGTTATGAAGTAAATAATTTTCACACAACAATAGATACAGTATATAATGTACCCTTAAATGAATCCCACAAGAATTGGAACAATCATCCCCCAGGATTCCCACTGATTCCCACTGATCACTTACTAGCCATCCCCTTTAACAACAAATAAAGAGTGGGCGCGCGCCCAGTGCGCACCCCTCTGGATCCGTCAGTGAGAACTGTGTGAACATAAATAATAGATTCTTTCAAAATTTGTTTTAATCTTCACCCAGCCAATTGGCTCAAGTGAGATTTTGCGGTCTTCTAAAGACTGTCTGTTATCCATGCAGCAAAGATCTAGTTGAAAAGGGTGCCAAAAATGCTGGGAGGAAAACTCTACCACAACATATCATGAAATCCATGATTAAATGTTCATACTTCAAACAAGACAACTTCAAAGTGATGGGACATTTTTTTTTTCTGACTCACTCTGCACATTCATACTTACTTGAACCCAACTGCTTTGTAGGCCAACGAGTGGAGTGTTCGACTCTCAACGTTACTTGGAAATTTCTTACGTGCCTCTTCCTGCACAGATCTTCACATAACAAAAGAGACAAAAAAAAAATAGGTATACATATACCTTCATCTGGCAAATCACTCTGTTTAGCCTTCATGATATGGTCGTTCCATTCAGGAACATCTTCAAGTACTTGAGAATAAAAGCACAAAGGGTACAAGCTAAAACTGTTCCAATCTCTTTACACTACCTTCAATTTTGTGCACATGGGTATAACAGTTGCCTAACTGCTGACCTGGCACTCCTGTATGTCCAGCAATCCTCTTCTTGCATGGAAGGCAAGATCTGCATACAGCATCACAGTGATATTATCAATTTAGCATTCATGTCAGAAAGTGGAATGTGTGTCAGACATCACGTTGGGTAATGAACTAGATTTTAGCTGCACATCCAAGAATATTTGTGCTTTTAAATTTTGATCTGTAGGTTGATGACTTCATTCCTACGAGGCGATGGAAAGCTTTCTGATAAAGTGAGAGATATCATAGTTATAGTTATCTCAGATTGTTTGTGAACTTGAATCATTTTTCTGTAATGCTTTATTGGTTCATAGGCACTTCATTACAAAATTAGACTCTAAGACAAGTGCCTACATTCTCATGACCTCATCAAACTGGCCATGTAAGACTAAAAGTGATCAATTTCTACTGATGATCCTAGAGGAAATATTCCTTGATACAGCTGCAGAATATATGATTAGAATGTGATACATTGACAAAGATCTGATATTTTGCAATTATAAAATTCTCTTATTGATAATTGTTATGTAATTTATGCATTCAACTTTTGTTTAAAAAAAAGTTTCTGTTGGAAATGAAAATTAAATGAATGGATGAAATCTCATTTCCACTGAAACATCTTTTAAATCATGTTTTCTCAATCAAGTGATTTTTATCATATTGTTTATGTGCATGAACACTTGGAACTTATCAACACATTTACATAATAATGATTCAAATAATCATAATTTCTTTCCAAATATGAAAGTCGTTGAAGTTTCCAGCCTTACTTGTTGAAGGCGATGTAGAGAAAGTTGAGATGGGGCCTGAGCTGAGCAAAGCGAATCAACGTGGTCGTCTTTCCTGTTCCTAGATGGAAGAGATGGAAGACAGGGAAATAAACATCAAAATCCTCCTGATGTTCTTTTCAGAAGATGAAACAGAATCCCTTTTTACTATCTGTCTGGAAGCTAAATGGGTTTGACATAGCATGCATTTCTCTACCTTGGTCTTTCCCCTATCTGATTTACGGTCGGAAAAATAAAGACTGTATAATCCTGCTACTCTTGTTAGTAGAGGATGATGACAGAAGATTCCTAATGACTACAGCATCATTGGATTTTTAATCTGGCTCTTCTTTTATGGAATAATGGGCACCCCAGACTTCTTTTACAAGAGTCATGGAAAAAAAAAAACATGACACATCTTGCAAAGTATCCCCTCTGTCATATACATCTCTCATATTGTGGACATTTCTAATGATTCTACTTGTACAGAGCACCAATGTGGATAATTCATCTCAATGAAAAATGATTTCTGTCAGGCATATCTACCTATAATCCCTCTGACTGAGAGTCCAACATCAATACAAACTCTCAAACTTGTTGCATCTCTTACCAGCAAAGGCTATGATCTTGATGCAGTCTGTGGGCTGGAGGTTGTGGTTGATGATACGCATCTGCTCTGGGGTGAGATCAATTCCTTTCCGCTGCCTGAATAATCAAGGAGATAAATGGCAAAACACCAGCTCAAGTTTTTTGCATCAAAAGTGACCAATAACTGCCATATCCATCGTCACTGAAACACTGTCTTCTCAATAAAGAAAGGAGAAGAAATAGATTGTATATAAATGAAATATTTATAAAACTTTAATAGCAGTCACAATCACAAAAACAAAAAATAAATGCCTCAGAACACTCTCCTAATCTTGTGTAAATATATTTCCACTGAATTACATGTTGTGATTTGGATGAATTATGCTTGATTTCAAATAATTTATGAACTGAAATGACAAAACATGAGGGAAGTCATTTGCAAACTTGGGTTATCATTGGCAGAATGATTTGCATGATTACTAGCATTTTCGCTACGTACAGACCAATGGGAGACTAGAAAGGCTATGACATCATCACCTCATTTAACTGAAAGAGATGATCATTTTGTGATCCTTACCCGTATCTTAGCAAGGACTGCTGACCAGAAGAGCTCTGTTTGGCAGTGTCCGAGAGCTCATCATTGTCTCCTGGCCCACTGCTCTCCAGTTTGTGCAGGGCATAGAAGACCCGGTAGTGTGGGCTGAGGAGATCAGTGATATGGTGACTGACCAATGTGAGTGACCAATGTGAGTGACCATGGGACACACAACTTCATTGGTTATATGAATATACATCTACATAATCATGTATGTTTACATGGGCATTTATTTTATAGACATACACAAGTACATATAGTATACATGCATACACATTCATGATACATAAGGACACACATTCAAACATACACAAATATGTACAAACTTACATATGAACTTGCATACATTCAATACATACAATATTGTATTGAATAAAAGTAATTATCACAGAACTGTAAGTTAATTGTGTGTGGAATATCACACACTGATAGTTTCTAAGGTTTTAGTGTGGACATATACCAAGCAAAAATGCAGTAATGTAAAAGAGGATTTGTTTTTTATTTATTTATTTTTTTTTCTGAGTGCTCAGCTGAGTAAGAGAAATTTCACGTTTTTAATTCCCGGAATCATAGCATTTAATAGTGTGGACATATAACAAGCAAAAATATTGGAGTAATTTTACTTTTTCACTAGTTTCTGGTTGTGCAGTGTGTAAAATTTCCAAACTCTGTATTGATCAACTCTGCCATGAGTCAATTGGGAGGCCTTGCCACTGCGCAGCTCCATTGCACAGTTTGATCCGAGGAGCAGAGATGAGTAATTGGCAGCGGTTGGTGTGGGCATGTCTGAGCTATAAATGAGTGTCAAAATGACTTTGCATTTATTAACTCTACAGAAATGCATTTCTAGCTCAGACGTGTTTGTGATTGCACTTTTCTCAGTAAACCCCCTTATTAAAACAGCTTTGCATTAACCAACTGCCTAAACCTTCCTGAAAGTTGTTTGGAAACCATAATTCTGCACCAGAAGTGAGTTGATAGACACAAAGGATTTTAAAAATGACAACTGGTACACGTTTAATCTCTCACCCTCTGTTGATGTTGAATTTCTTCTGGAAAAGAAAGAGTGCTGCTGCGATGCAGTACAAGCACTCAGATAGGTCAAGTCGCTGTACTGGCTCCTTCGTGAGGAGAAGGCTGCGGAGAATCTGGCAGACTTCCTGAGCCGTCTCGGACAGGACAACCATAGCTGCCACTAGTGACCATGAGTGGGGCTCCTGAAATAACGAACAGAGCATCAACATTATTGACTTCCATTTCCAGGGGTACTTGTCAAACCAAAATTGTCTATAGTACACCATTAGACAAATACATAGTACACTAAACTAGAGATAATCTTTTTTTTTCACACAGTGTACTACTTACGCATCTCACTCAGCCAGCTAAAAAAAGATTTAGTTACATGAAGCATTAACCAACTGGCATTATCACATTTGTTCTGTTGTAATTCCCTATTTTTCCAAAGCACTCTCAGAATTTTGCTGATGCACATCTTTTTCAACTTCTTGAGAAAGAAGCTCATTTCAAGATGATGATCCTCAGAGCATTGAGATACCCACAAGTACTATGACAGTCTGAAGAGCCATACAACACCACAGTTTAAGTTTGTTTGGTTTTTTTTTTTTCCCAACTGTAGTTTTTGACAGAATGCTAAGTATATATACCTCATTGGAGAAGACTTCTGGAGCCCTTGCCTTCAATACCTGACAAGCAGCACGGAACTTTTGGTGATGTTTGAGACACTCAGTGGCTCCAACAGAATGGACTCTGACAGTTCCCATGTATCTGTCGAGCAAATTCATACAAGGAAATTAGAAAGAAAAAAAAAAGATGGTAGTTAATACATTTCTGTAAAAAATATACATAACACATGTTTCAATTCATTTGTACTTCAGAAGCATGTGATTTCCAAAAACTACATAGAAGTTAGTGGATGTAAAATGCATGTACAGTCAACCTCGCCTAAGTCAAATCTATTTGGACTGAAGAAATGGCTTTGACTTAAAGTTCAGAGAAAATTCACCTTGTGAGAGATTAAGCAAGGTTGACTATGAACTGGAACATGTAAGAGAAAACTCAACAGGAAGGTATAACACATTGACACACAAGTCTTTAGTTTTATGCCTCAGACCCATCCAATGCTTAATCAGTGAACATGAGAAAACATCTACCACAACAAGAACAAGACAGTCAAATAATAAGACATGTAGATCAGATGCACAAATATCGATATGGAAATTTGACACTTTTGTTCATATTTGCTGCAAGTACTTCACTCAGGTACTCACTTGATGAGTTGCACAAGGCAGTTCCGCTCCGTAAGCTCTCCAGACTCTTCTAAAGGCTTTTGCACAGCATTCATTTGATCCGTACCTTGCAGCAATTTCAGCTGATAGTATCGCTTCTTCCACTGTACAAACTGAAACAGGAGCAAGTAATTATTAACGTTTCATCATGCAGCTTTCATTGTGTCACTTACAGCTTACCATTGTAAAGTAAATTTGCAGTCTGGTTGCAATCAATAGTTGCAAGGTGTAGAGACAAAACACAGTCAGCTTCGCCTAATGTGTTTCCAACTGTTCACAAGTTTTATACTACCAAGTGAATAATACTTATCAATGCCCTGTGTAATATGCATTTACATATTAAATTTGTATTATGTAATTTGCAAAGTTTCATTTTCAAACTGATTGATTTGTTTCTTTTTTTTTCAGTTCTTTTTTTTTCCGCTACATAGCAAGGTTTCCTTCATACCCTGTCATACCTGCAGTGATGAAGCCACCCTTTCTGCCATACCTGGGTACACTGACAAAATTAAAATGCAAAATAAAAGCACAGATCAGCAATTATATCTGCCCTGCAAAACATAACATTTTTGACTAAATAATCATAGTTCCTCGGGTAAATGTTTCCATAAGCAAAACTTCATCAGAGCCTTAAGTATCCATTTTTTTTTCTTCTTTTTTTTTATTTGCAAAGGGGGGGGGGGGGGAATAAATTTTGGTGATAGTAGCCTTACATGTGGTCTTGATATGATGGCATTCCACCTCTTACAGACATTGGATGCAGTCAGATATATGTCCAGGATCGGCAGCTGGCCAAGGATGTTTTCAACCACCTCATCAGGGAGGAGTCCAAAGTAGTCCCTGAAACTTCCATCCTCTGCAGAGTCTGTGTCAGGTGTCTGGAAGCCTTCTCCAAGCAGACCAAAGGTACAGGGCCCCTGAGATGGACCTGGTCCATCCAGAGATGGGTTGGAAGTTTTCTGCTGAAATCCAGTAGCTGACTTGGCGGTACTTTCTGACACAAACACAACTTCATCCGAGTCATGTGTCTGCCGAGAAGCATTTGTCTCCTTGGCAGGACTTTGTGACAGAAACAAGACTGCATCAAAGTCATCAGCTGTGATGGAATCATCTTGTTCAAAATCTTCAAGACCTGTTGACTGTTTCTGCTCATTTGCACATGATGTGGAATGGTGTGGGGCTCCAAGTTTCTCTTGCTTGAAAGACTGAGTTTTTTTCTTGGGACTCTCAGCTTCAATCAATATGACATCGAAATCATCAGTAGTGAGAGTATTGTCATTTTCAAAGTCTTTGATCACACTGGAAGAGCAACTGGGCTGATCTCTGGTCTCTAAGTTCCTTGAAGATGTTGCACTCTTCTTTGGTGATACTGAGAAAAAGCTGTGGAGACTAGTTTGCTTCATAGGTGAAGCATTTGATGATGTAGCAGTGGCACTTTTGAAACTAGGAATCTTCTGTGAACTGCTGGGAGTAGGTTTCCTTGGTGAACCAGAAGTACCCCAAGGATAATACTTGGAACTGAGGCTTGAATCTGTAACCGTAGAGTTCTGTGTCTTACCAACTGACTGACCACCAGGGGTATGGGGAGGGCATTTTGGTGATGCACAGGGCCAATTTCTCTGTCTAGGGTAAAGTCCCCTGTTGACATCCCATTTTGGCTTCTTGGTCAGTGTCTGTGCACTTGGGTGTGTGAGAGGCTTCGCCCCATCTGATGTCATTGCATGGCTGAGGCACTGAGCATCATTCATTTGAATACGTCTCTTTTTGACAGGGTGTGACTCATGCTGCGATGTCGACTCCAGATTCTGTGCTCCTTGCCCACATCCATCCTGGGTAGAATGAGAGTGGTCGCCCATATCCATATTCTCCTATTGTATTCAGTATGTCCCTCAAGAACTCTGGATGCACTGATGAGTACCGGTACTCTGATCTCTGTACAGCTTCATTAGCATCGGTCATTTGATGTAGGCATCTTGGAACGTGTCTTCAATCGATGCATGCAGGCATTATGGCAAGGCAGCCCTACAGAACAGAGGTAGAAAAGCAATACTATCAACATCAGCAAAAAATCTTTGGGTATGGCACACTTCCACCTTGAATATTACTGTAGTGTATGATTTGGCATTCAGTGGACTTTAAGTCAATTTTTTTTTCAACATGAAACTTGATTTATTCACAGATGTGGAAATGCAGGCAACCTTATCAGTCCTTACCTAACATGACTCCACACCTGCTGGGCACTGGCATACAACTTTTCAGTTCACACAAGACAGAACTTACCTAGATATAAGTCACTACAGTCAATTGTATGAAACTGTGCCAGGTATTGTTAGGAACCTTATTCTTAGTAGGGTTGGGGGTACCACGTATCGTCACCCTACGGATCTGTAGCTTGTTTATTCTAAAAATATAATACAAATCCACCTAATTCTTACCTCAAATATGCCATAAATACTGCAGTTTTGAATGTCGTGACCATCTCGTTGATTATGAATCTCCGTTTTAAAATAGCGCAATTTTAGTGCGTGCGTTCCGTTTTCTTCGCGCAGCTAAAAAGGGAACCTTGCGATCGGCACCCCCTCTCCTCCATAGGTATACACGTGAATTTCACAGCATAGGTAATACACGTGAATTTCACAGGCCATAGGTAATACACGTGAATTTCACAGCCATGCGTCGTTACCGAGCGGATGTGTAATTTTTAGCTTGGTTTGTTTGAGTTTGATTTTCGTTTCTTCGTTTTTATTGTTTTTATAGCTAATGACACTTAATCCCGCGCGTACCTTTTCGTTCTATACGCAAACAGCCATGATACGCAGGGTGCCGATGGGAAGTTGCCCTGCGGATAGGTGGTGCCCTAACCCCGTCGCGGGGCGCTGTAACACAGTAACAGCGCCCCGAAGCATCCCATGCGATTTTTAGGAAGTACTGCGACGCGTACAATTCTGTCACAAACTCACCGTTCAAAACGACACATGGATTCGCAACAAAAAGCCACATGTTGTAATACCATAATGTTGAATATTTTAGCCGACTATGTATTACTCACCATTACCTCCGAAAACAAGAGAAATCGCCATCATCTTTGCTGGAACCCCACTCGACACTATCGACACTGCCGCTCGCCATTTTGAAAATATCACGTAAGTAAATTGATCTGGGCATGCGCAAATGAATATTCATGTTTACGTCATCTGCCATATATGTACATATGTACAATGTTGCTCGTAGTTCTCGGACCATTCATAGCTATCAGTATCATCATCATGGAGTTCAAAGATGCTATCAAGGAATTAGAGGAGGAGGCTGGAATTAAGTTTAAAGAGGAGCAGGTAGAAATAATGGAAAGCACAGTGAAACAGAAGGACACCTTAATGATATTGCCAACTGGGTTTGGCAAGAGCGTTTGTTTTGGTTTCCATCACCAAATCTTGGATAAAGTGAGTATGCAATGGCATCAATAAGTACAGTGAAAGTAGCAAACTGAAGCCATACAGGGTACTAGTTATGATTAGATATTTCAAATCATGATAATGATAATCATTATATCACTATCATAATCTTATATAATTTATCAAGCAAGGCAGGTTCTGATGACATATTAATAATATTAAAATATCGATCAATTAAAGCAAGCATGGTTATGAGATAAGGAAAAATGATTATTGATTGAACACGAATAGAAAGGCTTGCATTATTGTCACCTTCCCTCCCCAGGTATATAGTATCACGATCATGAGAATGAGTACTAGGGACATGACATAATAATTTAGTGCTTATTTTATTCCTAATGCGAATGAGAAGGAAGAGAATAAGTGTATGAATATGCTTGTACATTACCATCACCAATACATAAAAGGTGTATCACACACTCGTATGTATAAATAACAATATCAATATGAAGCTATAATTGAGTGTATAGTGTTATTAGATATAGTGTCGATAATAGTGCAAAAAAAAAGACACTAAATGTTTTGAAAATGACATAGGGAGCAGTGGAATACAATCCCCATGACCATATGGATGGATCTGAAAGGGTTACTTTCTAGTTTTTCATTAACCAATCCATCATACCTTTAAGATGAAAGCCAGTCTAAAACTTTATCTATATTTCATGAGAATGAAAAAAAAAAATCCAGGAGAACACTGCAAAAATGATAAAATCAGATTTTAAAAAAAAGGAAATAATGACATTCTGATATAAAAATTTCGGAAGACACTTCTTGTCCCATTGCTATGAATGAATGAATGAATGAATGAAGAAAATGAAGGACTACTCAGAGTCAACTTTATTGATCTGTATATCACAGTACATAGAAATTTAGCTTCCAGTTCATCCAACTTGTTACACACAAATAATCATTAAACACACATGCGTGCAGACACACACACACAATCAAACAGCAAGTGACATGCCCGAAAGAAAAAGACAGGAAAGGATTCCCATACGGTGGAATTCTTTGAAAAAAGAAAGGTCTCTTTAATAAATAATCAAACAATCCTGAAACATTGAAAATAGACAAGACATGTATGTAACAGAAGTGTATTCAAATCAAATCACAGCAGATAATAAACATGAAGCAAAAATGAATATGAGTCCCCAAGAAGCAGAGCTTGTGAGTGGAGCCCATTGTGAATGTACAACATTTTACAGTGTGAAAGGAAACTTGATTTATAGATGAGACATCTGGGACATTGCCCCTGCAGACTGTTAAAAAACAAACAAATAAAGAAACAAACAAAGAAACAAACATACCCTCTATCATGAAAATCACCTGTTATTTTCTTAATCCGTCATATCTCCAGATGTTCATTATGTGTGCACTTCCTTTATTGCAAATAAATAATGAACCACACATTCAAAATGTGCTTTAAAAACGAAATTAATAAGTGCCGGTAGGCCCGATAGTAAATCAGCGCCCAGCATGCGTTCTTTTTTGTTACATCTCATGAATATTCATTTCAGATCTCAGCGAGCCGTCCGGGTTATTTTCCACACGCATACATTGCGTATTATAGTATGTGCTACGTTTTATCCATATTCGCGCATGCGCTGTGTAAGTCGTACCACAATACGAAATGCGGTAGGACTTTAAAACCCTCGGATAAACTCTTTCACAGGGCTCTCAAAACAGATCATATTGTAAATCGACTTCGCCTGCTGTGATTGTAAGTATCTTATCTAAGAGTAAGGCTACTAATTTCAGTATAAAACCCTGTATTTTGGTCTCTGGTCACGTAAATGCTAAGCCATATCAGGTGCTTCCGTGACAGGATAGGCCTTGCTGTGCGACCCCTTTACGGTACGTATTTGTCCGTATGGGGTCGCTGCTGCGGTTAGTGGTGCCCCAACCATACTCCTACATTTCCATATTCTTCACAATGACAGCCGACAGTGGCAGTTCTGCTGATAATGCTCAAAATGTCTGCTGACAATTGAATTCATTTATTTATATCCATGGACCATGCATCACTATCAGTGTTATTCTAACTCAACCTTTAAGAATGATGCCAGTTGTCTCGCATCTTTAAAAATTAACCATCCAGAAATCTGCCCTGGTTGGTTGGGGCATTTCATGAAGCGTTTTGGTCAGATGTTTTTCTGACAGAAGTGTTACTAATACAAGCTACTGAAATTCTTGCACAACCTTATTGTTGATTGGCGGAGAGCAAATTTGTCTGACAACTTTGTCGGACAAAATGCTTCGATGATGAAATGCCCCCAGAGTTTAGCCTGACCAGCTGCTGTGCTAAACACAGCATCAGTAGTGTTGAAGGTGAAGTGAAGGAAAGGCCAGCCAGGCAGGGCTGGTCGCTGTTACCTGGTTACTGTCTCACTCTATCAAACGTTAGCAGTTACTGTGTGTGAGTTAGGTCTAAAATTTAATTCAATTTAAATCAGATTCTAACTTTAAGGGGTTGATAAAAATGTTGATGACTCACCGACAAAAAACTGGGTACCGGTACAACATTTGGCATAGATAAGTAAACCTTCTTAGTATCTTAATGGTTAGACGCCTGCACTGATGATTCTATGCTCAAATTTAGGCCAGATTAGCTGGGCAGCACTGCTACAGCAGCAACTAGCAGAGAGTAGAGAAAACATTGCAGATATCTGCACGCCGCCGTGCCAGCTTTACCCACCCACAACCACTAGCCGTGCTATTCGAATCTGGGACAGTAACCGACGCGCGACCGTCGCGTCGCACGTACGCACAACCAACCAAAAAGCACTGCACAGCCTTGCCAAGCCCCTTCCCTGCTGCGTGCGTGCGCGTCTACACTCGAAACGTACAAACGGGCATTCCCCTCTTCTCTCAGCTCAATGAACGCGATCCGATCCGCAACGGAACAACAGCTGCAGTGTACAAGTGCCTGTGCTGTGTACAGTACATTTGTACTTAGGTTTTGGTGCTGTGGTTGCCAGTGAAGATGAGTGGGGGACTTGCTCCAAGTAGGAGCACGGCATATGTCTCAAATTTACCCTTTACTCTCACTAACAATGATTTGTACAAGGTGAGACTTTCTTTGATTATTTTTATCAAACTGATATAGAAAGATAAACCACCTGTGCACGATATGTTTTGAAGCAATAACCCCCAAATTGAATTCGTTAGTCCCATGCGTTATAAATTGTGTGAGAGTTTAATATGCAGCGAAAATTTACCACGTTTTACAGGCGTGTTTATGTTAATATTCGGCACTGGCTATGCAGCCTTCAAGGTACGTGTATGTAGTGTCTTGACTCTTAAGTGACTTGTATTGGCGTGTTTCAAATTAGCGTAGCAAGGAGCAGGAAGCTGTCTTTTTCCATAAAAATTTCACCAACATCTTTGTGATTTTTTTATAAAATTGAATTAAAAATTTTATTTCAAACTTTTTTTTTTCAATTAAACTTTAAATGCTGGTGTGGTGAGGACATTCATGTCAATCAGATGTTTAATAATTTCACTATTTAAGCTTGAAAAGTTTAATTTGACGGTCTAGCTAGGAGTAGGACTACATGTATCTACAAACTTAAAGGACAAGTTCACCTTCATAAACATAAGGATTGAGAAAATGCAACAATATTAGTAGAACACATCAGTGAAATTTTGAGGAAAATTGGACAATGGATGCAAAAGTTATGAATTTTTAAAATTCTTGTGTTGGAACCGCTGGATGAGGAGACTACTACAGCTTGTGAGTCATATGCGTACAACAGTATAAAGAAAATGTAAAAGAAAATTCAACATATTTTCACTTTTTTCGCATAATAAAAGAGCACTTGACTTGCCTCTTTCTAAGGGCAGGGGGAATAATATTACCCATAACATCTGTTGGTAACGAGTGAGGGGAATGTGTACTTTTTTCAAAAGATGGAATTTTGTGAAATTCTCTTTATATTTTCCTTATATTGTTGTACGCATGTGACATCTAAGTTATTCATACACTGCAGTAGTCTTCTCATCCAGCGGTTACTGCACAAAAACTTCAAAAATTCATAACTTTTGAACGGATTGTCTGATCTTATTCAAACTTTCAATGATGTGTTCTACTAATATTGCCACTTTCTCTCAATCCTTATGTTTATGAAGGTGAACTTGTCCTTTAAAGGGGAAGGCTAGTTACTGATCAGTTCGGGAAACCCACTCACAAGGGGGGCCCCTCCTTATAAGTAACCCGTCCCCCTTATAAGCAACCCCGTCCCCCTTATAAGTAACCCCCGGGGCACCCCTTATAAGGAGTCTCCACGCTTTTTTGCAATACAACGCGAAAATGAAAGGACTGCGGCAATTCGCTTGATTATGTCCATAAAGCTTCACAAGTTTCCTAGTTACTCACGAAATTTGAGCAAAATCGGTTTGAGGCATCATATCTAAAATCATGGATTTAAATGCGATGTCAAACGACCCATACGAATGCTGAAATGCGAGCGATTACTGGCGTGAGTGTCGCCAGGCGCGGCGGCGCGGCAATGCTTGAGTGCAGACGTGGCGACTGAGTACGTACTCAGTCGCCACGTCTGCACTAAAGCATTGCCGCGCCGCCGCGCCTGGCGACACTCACGCCAGTAATCGCTCGCATTTCAGCATTCGCATGGGTCGTTTGACATCGCATTTAAATCCATGATTTTAGATATGATGCCTCAAACTGATTTTGCTCAAATTTCGTGAGTAACTAGGAAACTTGTGAAGCTTTATGGACATAATCAAGCGAATTGCCGCAGTCCTTTCATTTTCGCGTTGCATTGCAAAAAAGCATGGAGACTCCTTATAAGGGGTGCCCCGGGGGTTACTTATAAGGGGGACGGGGTTACTTATAAGGGGGACGGGTTACTTATAAGGAGGGGCCCCCCTTGTGAGTGGGTTTCCCGAACTGTGATCAGTGGGAATCAGTGGAAATGCTGGGAGATGATTGTTCCAATCATTATGGGATTCATTCAAGAGTTCATTGTATATCTATTGTTGTGTGAAAATGATTTGCTTCAGAATGGTCTCATATTCAAGTAATGTGCAGTTTAATGCTTCCAGGTTAGCGTCCCTGGTCAGTGACGGAGCATTAATCTGCACATTACTTGAATGTGAGACCGTTCTGAAGCAAATCATTTTCACACAACAATAGATACCAGGTATACAATAAACTCTTGAATGAATCCCGTAAGGATTGGAACAATCATCTCCCAGCATTTCCACTGATTCCCACTGATCAGTTACTAGCCTTCCCCTTTAAATTATTGATGCAAGAGAGATGGCGGTTACGCACAATAGACAAAACTATTACTACTAGTAAGGACAGTGGTTGAGCATCTCCCTACAGCAAGCAATGCACTGACATGCATGACAGGCTTCCCTCTGTCTCCAGAGGAGACCTCAAACTTCAAAAAGTAAAAAAAAAATGTTATAAAACGAGAAACTCCTACAGACAGTCAGATTTTCTGTCTACAACTACATACAACTTACCCCTCGGCTCTATGAGTGAAAGGGGTGTGGTTACAGTTTATGCTGATGATTATCGAGTCGTGTTCCATTCTGTTTGGACTATTGCACATGCGTGTGGATGTTGGGTGTATCACTACTATCAAAGGAATGTTACCACAAGATCATTTTGATGGAAGGGTTGTTGAGATAGTGGCATAATTTTGGGGTATTTACCCTATCTGGCTAGGGTAGAATTTGGAAAAAGTTACCGTGACAACGTACTCTAAGCAACATTTTGCTGGGAAGGTTTCAAGGTTTTCCTGTATTTTAGACCAAAACTGTTTGGGGATGTATGTATACTGAGAGTAATATAGTGAGTTCTTTGCAGTTCAAAGCATACTAGTAGTATCACATGCTGAATGTTATTATTGGCACATTTACTATTAAAGAAAAATCACACAAATTAATGATGTTTTATTATCGTTTTTGTTTACAGATATTTGGAAAGTTTGGCGAAGTTGCAAGGTGAGTCACAATTAGCACACATAAAAAGAAAACATGCGCACATGCATGCACACATATCAAATGAGAATAGTTTACAAATAAATTGATGATAAATGGATGTAGTCAAAGATACAAGTTCAGTCACCAGGGTCTAATAAAACTACCGGTACAGTACTTAGCATAAAATGCACATAAATTGTTGAAAATCTTACCAACTATTACATAGCTGAGAAGAACAATTTCTAAATCCTAATTGAAAATAATGTCTCACTGTTCAAAACATTTATAGACAAGTACTGTTTTATACATTATTTGAGCTATGAAAATATGTGATTGTTTGCTCTTGAATGTAGATTTTTGAAATATACAGGTTCATTGCTTGCAATCATCGACTTTCTTTTTTGACATTGATTTTGAAGGGTAACCGTGGTAAAGGACAAGGAGACCAGGAAAAGCAAAGGGGTGGCATTTGTCCTCTTCAAACAGAGAGACTCGGTCTACAAGTCCATCAAGTCTTTGAATGGGAGAGAGGTGAGTGCTGAGAAGGTTTGGTGGTACATGTACCAGCCAGATCTACTTCTCTCTATCATCGCAGTGTGCATTGGAATAAAAAAAAGAATGGAATTCTTGCATGGTTGTCAAATTTTCTACAAAGCCATCCTCTCTAGCTCGGGGGTTACAGAATGTTTTTAGTTTGCCAAAAGTTCAAAATCTGAGCAAAAAAGAATACAACACTCATGAATTTCCAAAGGTTTCATCCTTAGATTCTTCCCATCTAAACTGGGGGTATCAACCTGGATTCCTCTCTCCGTGCTTCGACAACCCCCCCACCCCCCCCCCAAAAAAAAAATTCATTGGCTCCTGTAGGTATTTTTTTAAACACACATGTTGTACACATATGCACATACACACTTTTTTTACAAGGTGTGAACATCCATCCCTCTTCATATTTCATGATATCTTCACCGTAACCCTTTGAGGACGAGTCCTGAGTATACTCGGGCAAGTGTCTATGGGAAATGTGTGTTGTAGCAAAATCAGTCCGTCTCAGTGGGTTAACATAAGCATGAAGAGTTTTCAGCAAGAATGGGTCTCACCACTCTTTTCTCTAGTATTGTAAGTAAGAAAACATGCAATCTATAGATGTTATGACCTTTTTTTCTGATCATTAAGTCAGTGCACAAGTTAATGTATAGTTTGCTTCCTTGTATTTAGCTGTTTGGCAGGAAATGGAAGGTGTCTGTAGCAGATGATAATGGCAGAGCTGCAGAGTTCATCCGTAGGAGAAACTATCCCGACAAATCAAGATGCTATGAGTGCGGGGTATGGATTACTGCTTGATTGTTAGTTGTTTGCATGGTTTATTTGTTCATACCTGGAAAGTTTAGATAAAGATATATATGATATACAACAAGTGTATCAAGTTGATAAGAAGTATTCAATACACCCCAATCCTCTAGATTAAAGATTTGATAATGTTGTGGTTGGCATGATTCATTCGCTACCCACTGCAGGGTACATTTGAAAACTATGAATAGCACTGGTCAGTGAATATGTGCATTGAAGCATCTAATCTTAAATGGTTGACTCTAGTAGAGATTCTTTGGCTGTGTGCATACTTACACAAAGTTCAGTGATAAAGCTGTCCACAAGTTTTGTTTTTGTTTTGTTTTTTTACCAACCTTCTGTCAATGATATCAATCAAAATACTGTAACTTATCATATTGATTTCCCTTTTACCCAGGGCTGCGCACTAACCCATTTTTTTTTCTTCTACTGGTCTGACCTGTCTGTCGGACCAGTAGGTACCCAGTTTTGCCATTTGTTTACTGGTCCATTCCTGAAAAAGTTACTGGCCTGACAGTGATTTTTACTGGTCAGGGACCATTTGACCAGTGCCAGTGTGCAGCATTGCTTTTACCCCTTTCCCAATGAGATGATAAAAATCCTCAAGAGGCCTTTTCACATGACTTTCTTGGCTACCATAGTCGATGGATTGAAAGAATTCTCTCTTCATAGTCGTGCAGTTATGTGAAATCATTACAAAGCTTAAGAATTCAGTGAAACAACAATTTGTGATTTGTGATATATTATCTGTCTTTGACAGGACTTTGGTCACCTCAGCTACTGCTGTCCCAAGAATTCGCTAGGAGATCGTGATCCACCGCCCAAGAAGGAGAAGAAGAAGAAACAGAAGGATGTCACCTCACAAGCTACCAAGAGAAAGTACTATGATGATGAAGATGAGGATGAGTGAGTCTTTCATTCCAAAATCAACATTTTTTCATTAGTCTTGTATCCATCTCATGAGATGCAACCAATCTAGGCCCCCCTTTTTGTATATTCGTGTGAAATGTAGAAAAGATATGGCTGTGAAGTTTATCAAATCAGATGGATTTCATATTTGGGA
The DNA here is from genome assembly GCF_040938485.1 of Diadema antillarum. Taxonomy (NCBI): domain Eukaryota; kingdom Metazoa; phylum Echinodermata; class Echinoidea; order Diadematoida; family Diadematidae; genus Diadema; species Diadema antillarum. The sequence continues at coordinate 143,965 of NW_027271621.1, forward strand.
GCCAGATGTCATATATTGTGTCAGATGGGTATTATACACTTGTGAGATTCAGATGTCAGTATTGGAGTCAGATTTGCGTTACGTATGCTACTAGAATCAGACTTGTGTAACACAATGATGAAACAACAGAAGTCATCTGTTTCGGATTTATGTCTCTTCACTTTTCCAATCCACCGTCTAACAAATGAAAAGTCAAAAATGCCTCATGTTGGCAGTGCTCCAGGAGAATGGATAAGGTTTAGAGAGGGTTCATGGTTGTAAATGCCATCACTCAGTTACTGTCTCTGCTGCCATTTATTATAGTCCTCCCCCTTTACTGCTCTTAATGCAACTGAGACATTGCCATATTATTATTCTTTTTTTTTTCCTTGGGGGGGGGGGGGGGGGGGGGTGGGGGGATCCTATTTTCCCAGTATGGAAGGTCCTCACAAGGTCTTTTTCCCTTCATATTGGAGTTCCAGGTGTAGCCTGGCACTATTAAATCTTAACTACTTAAAATGTACATGTATGAACAAGTGCCCTGATTATAGAACTCGAGATTGTTTGCACTTAGTTGTGCTGCGAAATTTAATTCAAATAATGAAAGTGATTAGGTGAAGAAATACATCCTGTCACAGGGTGGGCAATAAGAAATTCATGAGCCTTTGTCATGCAGATGATGTAGAATCTTGAATATACCGTGAATACCCTGTTTGACAGTTTCTCTTTTTTTCACCTCCTGCATTGTTTGGAAATGAAAGATTTTTTGAGGTAATATGTCTGTTTTCTTGTCACTCACAACACCTTGCAGTGAGGAGGAGTCAGACTTTGAGGGTGAAGACCCCACCCTGGAGAGCCTTCATGCAGCCATCAGCTCTGAGGTTTGTTCATGAGTGAAAATCATCGTCAATCTCCTTGTTTCAAATATCTGGCAAGCCCTACTGGAGTAAGCATGGAAAGACTGAACAGAATTTCTGTGAAAAAAAATGGCAGTTTAATATTAATGACCAATAGCCACTGGATGTTTGATAAAGAATGAGCTAATTAAGCCATTTTTGCCAAGTTGTAACCAGTTTTCCTGCATTAGCAGTGATCTTATTACTATGCTGTTGTTTGATCTTTTCCTGTACAATGTATAGCTGACAATTTCTTCTATCTTGTATATGGCTCGTGAAGAATGTCTGCAAATTGTATTTCTTTTCAAAACAGCCCTCCGTGCTCTGGTATTTGTTTTTGAAATAAGAATTCCTTTAAGAACAAAAAAGACATTCCAACATCAAAAAAAAAAAAATATATCAAAAATTGGCAGGAATAGAAATGATGGAGACAATCCTCTGCTTTTATGAAAACAGACATTAAATCCTTGATTTTCCTTGATCCCACTTAGTGATGATTGTATATGAAAACTATCCATACTAACTTGTTGAGAAAAAAGTTACTAAACCTTGTCAAACTTTATAAAGTTTATTGAAGTTACACCTTAGAATCTTTGTTCTGTTAATATTAGATATTCCATACAGTTGAGATAATCAGTTGGCATTAATGAGTGTCTGCATCATTTTCTCTCTCTCCCCCATCTTGCCAACAGAGGGAAAAGCATGAAGAAGAGGAGTACAGACAAATAGTAGCCTCTGGGAGCTATGAACTTGCATCATCTAGCTCTGTTCCGATGTCCAAGAGACCCAAAGTGAAGAAGAGTGCATACTTCAGCGATGAAGATGAGCTGAGTGACTGAAAGGCTCTTGAGTGTGTTGACATCAATCTCAGGGCCCTTGTGAGGTTTCAGGACGCAGACCACCATGTGAATGATGGTATTTATTCCCTTATGGCCCATGGTGCCGTACACACCAGTTTCCTGTGGATACATTTATGTCTAATACTCTGCTGAAATACACCCGGGATGACTGAAGTCTACTATCATTGATGGATGGTCGTGTGACATCAAATATCAGTTAACTCTCAGTACAGGCAGAGATGTCTTTTTCTGAGGCTTGGATATTACCTGAGCCTGTAGAGAATAGAGCTCAAATCTTTTACAGAGTGTCTGTTCCACATTGGGTTGTGAGGGTAGTGCTGACTGACTCCCTTCATGTCAAAAGGGCGAGTGCTTTTATTTCACAGAGTGAATGTGGAGAAGAAGACATCATTGACATTCGCATGAGACTAGAAGAGTAATTGTAAGAAGAAGGGAGATGACCATTTGAAGGTACTCAATAAGCCAGTTCACAGCTCCACTTTGTAGGTGACCAAAAAAAAAAAGGTCATTTGTTCCAGCAAGTACGTTGATTTTAAAATTCACTGAGATAAGCATCTGTGATGTCATGATTGTTTGTGTAAATCTTATAAATGCTGCTTGCCAGCACATCCACATGACAGCAAAAGTGGTATTTGGCAATATGAAAGAAAGATATTGTTGATATACTGTATTCAGTGCAAAATAACGAAGTGGATGCTTTCCCATGAGTTAATTGACGGATCATTCTGGTCATCTGGTTTACGCAAATTCATTCTTTGTTTGAACAGGATTGATGAATCCCATAAATTGTTATGGAAAGTTCATGCATTATGTCCCTCTGAAAACAAGTGAAGTGTCCCTAACTGACTGCGAAAAAGAAAGGTCATTTGTACCAATGTGCACATGAGCTAACTCCAAACTGCTCCTTAGGGAGACAATCCAAGCGTGATAGCAATCAGAGGAAAGAGGATCAGTTCCACTGCAAAATCAACAGGATAGAGTGACTGTGGCTGTGGTGGAATGGCATGGAATGTAGTTTTTTATATATACTTCTAAAGGAAACCAAAACCCAAAGGAAAATGTGGACTGAGTGAAAGCAGCAACATTTAGTGGAACACACCAGTGAAAGTTTGAGGAAAATTGGACAATTGCTGCAAAAGTTATGAATTTTTAAAGTTTCGGTGTTGGAAGCGCTGGATTAGGAGACTACCAGAGGTTATGATGTCATGTGTGGACAACAACATAAAGAAAATATAAAGAAAATTCAACAAGCTTTCACTTTTCTAGCATAATGAGAGAGCATTTGAGCACTGCTTTTAGAAGGCAGGGGGAATAATTACAACCCTTAATGTATGTCAGTATTAAATTGATGGAATATGTAATTTCATGAAGAATGAATTTTTGTGGAATTCCATGAAGTTATTTTCTTTATACAGTATTATACTCTCTCCTCCACTGTAGCCAGAACTGATTGGTCAAATACTTGACCCTTCACCACAACTTCCTCGCATTCATATCCTCCTGTTGGAATTGTCTTGGAGGTGGTAGGCGACCTTTGGCTTCATAGTTAGGAGATGGAGCAGTGTCAGCGGTTCCCTTGTTTCATGGTCACTTATGCCCAACGTGGTTAGGGGTCTGGAATTGATGATGGCCTCTGCTTCTGTCATGAAGGTACAGAAGGCCTCATTGTCTAACTGGCTGCCTGCAGACTTCATCAGCGGCTCTAGGACATGGCGAACTGCCTGGATCTGTCGCTCCCATGCACCACTCATATGAGATGCATGTGGCATGTTCATTTGGAATGGAATCCAGTCACATCCATTCTGTAGTAGGTACTCTTTATCCTCAGTCTGATCCATCTCAGCTAGAAACTTTCGCCAGAAACTGCGGGTCCTTGCGGAATCTGGCAGACAGTTGCCTCCATCTCTTCATGGCTAGAATTTTCTTGTTCAGAAAATTGGCCTCATCTGACTTAGGGGCAAGGGCATTTCATAATGGCCATCAAGTCGCTGCCTAATGCCGTCTTCCAAGATAGACATAAGTCTAGCCTCTTGAATGGATAATGGCATTCTTTTTGGACTTGTCATTTGGAATTCTTGTTCCAGGATCTTGAGGACTGTCTCAGGCGAGAACACTTCCTTCACCTTGGTGGAATGTATGAAGTGGGGATATTCTTGATTCGTCTGGATCCTGTGGCATACAGCACCATCTTCAGATTGGGAAGGAGTCTGACACACTCTGCCCACTACACCCGAGCCGAGCGCTGTTCTCATGCCGTAAGGGTCATCTTCTCCACCAGCAATTACTTCTCTTGGTCTAATGGCTCTTGGGCAGTTGTTTCCTATTAACAAAGGAACTTTGAAAGCTGGGTTGTATATGGCATCAGCTGATCAGCGATTGGGGCTAGATGTGACCACCTCGCTCCTCAGGACATCAGCTTGGGGATTTGAGAATGCTTGGCTGGTACTTCTTCTTTTGTGAAGCACAGGGAAAGCTGGATGACCTGTTTCTTTTGAAGTCTAGAACCTCTAGACCACTGATCTCTTGACATCTCATGTGAGTGCTCTGGTGCGCTGTCATCAGCATGAGATCAGTTTCTTGTCCTTGTACTGTCATTTTGTCACACAAATTCTAATAGACACAAATCCAACATTGGACTGATCGTCAAGTATGGCATACTCAAAATACTCTCTTGATGGATTATCAGCGTGTCGGACCCACACTGGCACAATCATGCAATGGTCCTTGCCATCTTATTCTGGTAGAGAGCAGACGCATACACTTGGAACTTCCTGATGACCGTTCTGCCTTTTCCCGGTGTAGACACATCAAGTGTGCTTGCCAACACTTCTTGCACTTGTGTTTCTTGGGATATTCTTTCCCAAGGTGAGAACTACTCTCACTGCATCCCATGCTCAAATATTTCTGGAAAAAGAATGCTTTCTCTGCATGGTAAGACTTCTTCTGAAATTACCGGGCAGTCATCCAGGTGATGGTCTTGTTTGCAACATGGGCAGGATGAGTACTCTCCCCGCATGTTTGCTTCAGCAGATGTAGAAAATGACTGCCCTTGAAAGGTCTTGGACTTGGAAGGGGCTGACTTCTGCTTGTGCTCATCCCAGTTTAGAATGTTCAAACTCTGGGATATTCGCTTTCTCTGCAGCGCTTCTCACAAAATCTGTAAATCTCGCGAATGTTGGATATGAAAGTGCCATACCCACACCGTTGGCACTTATCAACTTCGTCTCTCCACTTGCATTCAAGGTAGGAAGGCAGCTTCATCACCCACTTGACTTCTCCTGTGGATAGTCAAGAATACCAAGTGAGTCAACTGTCATTTTTTGCAACACTGACTTGTTGCAGGAAGTCTGCAAATGACTGCAGTCCACCTGGGTTCCTGTCCAATATCTTTATCCATCAATTGAGCTTCTTCATGAATGCTGAAGACACGATGCTGGTGTTACCATATCTGTTGGCGAGAGACTCCCTTGCCTTCAAATATGCCTCATCGATGCCCAGTAGGAGATAGTGCTCTACCACCATCTTCGGTTCTCCAGTAATGTGATTATTGCACAGGTTAAGCTTCATAGCTGCGTCTAGAGGTTTTGAATCTACAAATCTTGAAAAGGCATTTCTCCACAGAGGGTATCGTATTGGGTCTCCATCAAAGATAGGAACGTCTATCTTTGGAAGCTGACTTGCTGCAGCCACTTGCTGACTTGTGGCATTTTGTCGCATGATCATGCTTGCCACATGATCAAGGGATTCTGAAACCTTTTCCATCCCAGATGAGGTGACTTTATCCTGTGTCACAGGATTTGAATAACTAACTTCTGTAACTATGGGATCCGAGTACTTAACTTCTGCATCATCTACTGGCTGTGACTTATAAAAGAATCTCTGAACAGATTCTTCTCTGCTCTCCTGTGGTAGCAAGATGTTGCTAGCCCTAGACCCTGTTTCTGTATGGTTTTCATCCTCATCTGACTCTTCTAACTCAGACAATTTCTGCTCAAGCCATTTCCTCCTCTTCAATGGTTTCAATTCCATCTTGGCCTTTTGCATCGTAATGGCATGTTCATGTTCCTTCTGCAGAATCTCGATCTGATCCTCTTGGTCCATTACATCTAGTTCTGCTTGAAAAGCTTTTCTCTCTTGACTGCTTTTCCTTTGCTGAGGTTAACTTTTTCTCATCTCCAATCTTCATTTCGGGCAGTGATTTAGACAAGATATCACCCTTGACAGATTAGATCTTGACCAGCTGAACTCTCAGCCTATCAAGTTTACTGGAAATGTTCACGGCAGCCATAATGTTACTTGCTGTATTAGTACAGTGGAAACTCGATATAACGAGATGGTCGGGACCGAGTCATTTCCCTCGTTATAGCCGATATCTCGTTATATCAGTAGACATAAAAGAAGGCATAACATAAAGACATTAATTTGCACATGTGGGACTACCCATCATATTTCAGTCAATACTGATAACTTGATATTGTTTGTGAGGGAATTACTCACCTTTATGGGTAAGAAGATGCTTTTCGCCAAGGAAATCCAATATCAAGTCAAGAATGTGTTTCTTATTAATTGTAGATGTTTGAATTTGTAAATTTACATAGCTTGCGATTGTATCAAGATCGTATGTGGATTGGTATGTGGTTATCGTATGGGTGTGTGTTGTATGGAAGCTTGAAAATGGTCTGCACAATGCTGTGTGTGTATGTGACACATTCTGTATGTACATTATGACTGCGTGTGTGTGAAGATGGGGAATTCCCTATGTAGAAAGCCAATCACAGCATCAGATTGCCTCATTCCTGCTAAACGTCATGATGATGTCATGTATACATTATGGCCGTCCCACCACATTGTATCAGTGTGCGCGCACACACACACTTACACACAACATGTAGTGCTAGCTGGAGTGCACTGAAGAAAATGATTATGTGTGTACAAGACAGTTTTTGGCGCATCAAGCTTTACAATCTCGGAAGATGATAGCACAGGCGAAGTAAAGCTTTACCGAAGGCATTTTGCTTTACCTCGCTATAGCAGGTTTGATCGGCTATGTTTTTCTTTGTTAGGAAGTCACAAAATTTATCTCGTTATAGCAGTTATTTCGTTATAGCCGATCTCGCTATAAGAGTAGCATTTTACATAGACTTGTGTGGAAGGAAATTTGGGACCGGGAAAATTTCCTCGTTATAACCGATATCTCGTTATAGCAGTGTTCGTTATACCGAGTTTCCCCTGTACTGTAATACTTGTTCAGTTGAATCAACAGATTATACAATTCAAAGGCATTCAGAACTTTCCATATTCCATTGCCATTTAAAGCTGTTCCAATTGATGATAGTAACCAGATGCTCATAGCTCATTTGGACTACAGTCAGCTCTATTAGTTATATGGACGACAGTCCAATTTGATTGTTATTGTGACTGCCTACGGGACAACTCATAACTCGGAGGAGTTTCCACTATTCATTCAAACAACACTCCTTAGTTGTTATTCACAAGGTCAAAATATGAAGCAAGATGACATCCGGTGAACTTGACAAACACCTGTTTATTAGGCTAACACACTGATGTTTCCAACATGAAATTCCAGTCAACTCTTCAGTTATGGACTTCAAGTTGCTGACCTTCTCTTCATTACCAACCTTCAGATAACAATCAAATTTGGGCCAGTTGTTTCCCACAATACTTGAACAAACTTGTCAGACTGCTGTAACTTTGCAAGCTTTCACTGGAACTGATGTGAATACTGTCACTGATAGCTTGCCATGTCCGCACATAATACTGCATACATGTACAATGCACAGAACCCTATTGCTGTACGAAGTAAATGGTGAATTCTTGATACATGTACGTGTACTTTCTCTCCCCGCGTTCACATTGGTCCCCGCGACGCGGGGAAAGTCCCGAGCTGTGGGACTTTCTCCTCGAAAACCATAATGTGAACGCTCACTGGGACTTGTCCCCCCGTCCCCGCGAAGCAAGTCGGGTACGGGGACAAAATTTGGAGGGGAGAGTGACCTTGGGGCGCAATTGATAGCGTCCAGCTGTGGTCATCAAATGTGCGCATGCGCTATGCCTGGTTTCAAGTGGCAGAGCTCGCTCCAAGCCCCATATGCCCCCACAGCTCAGGGACAGATGAGATACCGGTGTGAACGGTCAGTCGTAAAAAAGATAAGATCTCTTGTGGCTGTCCCCGCATGGCGGAAACCAATGTGAATGCGGGGACAAAAACAAGTGGGGAATTGTTCAGTGTTTATTCTAGCCACCTAGGGAAGGGGTTTTATCTTTCATTGAATGCAGATAGTCTGCAAATTTAAACCTGTTTACCACTATACTAGTTTTCAATCTTAGACCCATTTTGTAAAACAGAATTATACCAAATTCTCACTGCACACTGCTGCAGTGACAGTAATATATCGCAAACTGTCAAGTACTTGGATACAGTAATATGCATTTATGCTGTATAACGCAATCTGAATTTTGAATGTTTATCTTTTATTAATCTCAAACTGCTGTCAAACTTTCATACATTAACTTATTTGTGGCAATTGTATAAAAGCCTGTCACTTGCAAGCTTACAAGCTTTGCTTTTGTGGTTCCATCATATTTCACAAGTTATAGAGAATTGTCTTATGTACATTATGTATGCTGACACATTTTCTATCCATGACCCGATTTATATCATATTTTATATCTTGCTTGGTTTGTATTCTTTTTTTTTCTTTTTTTTTTTTCTTTTTTTTTTTTCTTTTTTAATGTATCTCGATGTCAAGTGAAATATGAAAATAAATGCGCTGGAACTGTTCACTGTGTCTCCTCGAGTGTAAGACCAGTGTAGTTTCAGTAATTCAATTCAATCAGAAATATACAAGACAAATAAATGCACTGTTATGCACGTATGTCAAGGCCAGAGAGCAGCTGTAGGTGTGAGATTTTATGGCATGTCAGAAGCACATCAGCACCACCCGAACAAGGAGGGGTTTTCCCCTCCTTAGTATTTTTAGACTGTAAGTCATGCTATATCTGTTACATACCTTTAATGTATTAAACATTTTGGCAAATTCTGACTAAAATGTACATGTATATTGTCTCGAAATGTGATTCTTTTGGTGCATGGTTAGAAATCCATGCTTTGTGTGTGTGTGTGTGTGTGTGCGTGTGTGCGTGTGCGTGTGTGTGTATAGGCAGAGATGCGTGAGTATAACTGTGTCCCAGTGTGACATTTTTTTTAATTTTTTTTTTTTTAAACATTTTGGGACTGGTAGGCAAATTGTGCAATTTGGTGTGTACCCATAATGCAGTTTTACTGGCGTAATTCTTATCTGTTTCTTACATGTAAATGGTTCTGAAAGATATAATTTTGAGCATTTTTCCCCAGAATTTCTACAATGGAGGATGAGTCTTGATTTGTAGAATGTATAATTGACATGACTTAAGTTAAAAGATGACAGAGTTTTTGTATACTATAGCTACACATCTGAATTACATGTATTTATTTAGAATAGTAAATTTGTAATTTTTAAGAAACATGCAGCCATGTAGGTTTCCTCTATCCAACTTCCTGCGAGGTGCATGTGAAGAAATGTTTGCTGGGTGGGTGAGTGCGTGTGAAATGGGCTGCTAGGGTGTGAGCAGAGAGATAGAAACTCATGTTGACTTGGTAGATCTGTGTGTGTTTTATGGGGATTTTTTTTTTTTTTTTTTTTTTTTGGCCATGAGAAAAAGCCTATCTAGTACCACTGCCGGTGAAACAACAAGAACTGATAATTCAGCATACATAAGCCCCTGTCACTGGGAAGTGTTTTGGGCAGTCTGGTTTCCAGGTCCTTTGCCAACTGTACTCCTTTTACAAAATGCACCCTCCACGGCAACGAAGTCGCCGCCCGCGATGAAGTTGCTGCCTTTGCCAAAGGCAATGGCGGTACCATCTAGCGGAACCTGTACCTGTTACTTCTTTTGTCGTTAGAGGGTGTTAATATGCTGGGAAAGAAATTAGTATGAACATAAGGTTTGGAAGCCAGACTAGTTTTGGGAGGTTCTGGTTTATCTCAGGGTAGTCTGGTTTCCAGACCCTTTGCCACCTGCATTTTTTAGGTACCTTGGTACTCCCAACACAAGGAGTTTCACCTTGGTACTCCTTTTTAAAAATGCACCCTTTCGCTGAAGGCACGACCATCCACCTGTTACTTCTTTTGTCGTTAGAGAACGTTAATATTGTGGTAAGGAAAATAGTATGAGCAGACCATCTGGAAGCCAGACTACAAACTATCCTGTGCAGAAGATATAGGCCTAGACGTATGGACAGCTGACCAAGGACTCGACCTCATCATGATACAAATTTGTATTTACAGAGCACCTTATTGTGTGAAAAAAAGAAAAAAAAAAAACAAGAAAAGGGAAAGAAATCTATAGAGCAGTGTTTGGCGTAAATATTCTAAGGAGAATGAGAAATGCCACTAACACAAAACAACAACTGCATAGCAAGCTACACAAACCATTCACTGTTCTGAAGTGGTCTCCATGGCAGCTATCTCACTTGGGGCTACATGCACCCACCACACACTCTCTCTCTCTCCTTCATCTCTCCAGCTACACTGTCCTGTGTCCCGTAGCATAAACAGGCATTTATGTACCGTACACTATTATTATACACTCGGTAAACAAATGTCCCATACACTACACTTAGATTATCCACACTCCAATTACCAAGTTCAGTTTGTTTTGTTTATCATTGAAAGTTAGCCTTTTCATACCTGGTTAAGAACACTTCATGCTATCATTTTCCCACATGTCTCAATCAATTCCTCACACTTGGTTAAAGTTTTGTCCAATTAGCCTGCACCACGGCTTGAATGTGTTGATACATCGACAGGGAACGTAAAACAATTAAGAGATTCACTTTCCATCAATTTCAAAGAAAGATGTCAACTGAATTCAACTCACCAACTGTTATGTATTAGACACCTCCTCATTGACACTACATGTCCTCATGAGTGATAGCCACCGAAGTGACACACTGTGCTCTGCTTACTAGCATATATGTACTAGTAGTGAGTGTTCACTGTCTAGGGGTGCTCTATGCAAATTAGGCTACTGAACAGAGTTTTGGAGTTTTGGGGATGTTCCAAATATTTTGGGGGTGCTGCTGTTTCTGTCCTTTTGAGGGACACAGTGTTGTCATTAATGTGCTGCAAACAATGGGAGAATTACAGTATTTAGTCCCGAGCACCTTTGACACTTCACCTTTGACTGTTAACCCAATAGCCTACAACTTTGTCCAGAAAATCACTTATCTGGTAATATGCATGGTTAATACATGGTACTTCTGAACCCAGTGAAAAAATATTGTGTTGTAGTAAAAACAAAAACAAAATGGTAATGGTAATATATAAATAATGAAAATAATGACAACACACCTACACACACACACACACCCACACACACACACACACACACACACACACACACGCACACACACACACACCCAGACATGTATATAAACAAACACAAATCAACACAAATGATACAGTCTTCATAACTGGAATACAATTGGACACTTTTGTAATTGTGTAATTAATAGCAAAATAAGTAACATATTATTTCCTCCAAAGAAAAAACTAGAACACAATCTTAATTGTAATTGTGTTATCAATTGAAAAAGAAATATTTTCCATCCAAAGAATAATGAAGACCTTATTACACTTGGATTAAAGAACGTTTGGAATAACGTACCTTATTTCATTTTCAGATTAGTGAACCTTCAAAATATCAAACACTCGGAATAACAAATCTTTGGAACAATGAACCTTTTTTTTTATATTAGGATAAATAAACTTTTCAAAATATAATGAACCTCGATCATTTCATTTTCAGTTTAACTAACCTTATTTCACTTTTGGATTAACAAACCTTCAGAATAACAAACTTTATTTCATTCTGTTATTTACTATCCATATTTCAATCTTGGATTGACGAACCTCACTTCAAAACTGGGAGTAGGAGGATTTGTTAATCTCTATTCATCTACAATATCACCTTACCAGCACATGTGGCAATTGGCATAGAAAGCTCTCCTGAGTGTGTGCCAATATTGGTAAAAACAGAACATAATCTGGCCGGTACAGGTTACTAGACAAATGAGATTCTTCAGGGCATGTGATTAGAAAAGGGGGTCTTGAAAAAGAGATTGTCGCACACCACGATCACCTACATCACCAGATATGGCATTTAGAAAGAGAGAGAGAGACAGTATGGATATAGCACCAAGTCAACTTATCCTCCATTGAATGCACATACTGGTATTCTTATAGAATCAGTGGCCGTGATGATCTATTTATTTTTTTTAAGCTAAAGTGGCTGTATTACAGAAAAACCAAACAAAAATACATTATTACTAGGACAATTATAATCACATCATTATCACCAACACTATATCAGCACACTTCTAGTTTATATCATCATCCTAATTAATGGTAGCATTATCAGAGACAGTCTACATTTCAAAGAACTAAATATTTTATACTCATCCTCATTGGTGTTGTGATGTCCACTGGACTTCTGAGAGGAAGACTTAAGAAACTTGACTTCTAAAAACAGAATCAAGTGTATGTATTCTCACACTCTTTTTGTACAAGTATGTCTTCTTCCTAAAATCAAGAAATTAAGAAGGCAATTTCCAGTGTTTCCAGGAATGTCATATATCACATCTTCTGTCATACTTGCACAATTTATTCCCATTGACCTAACAATTTAACAACCACAGCACATAAACCTTGTCACAGTGTAACAAAAGACATCAATCCAAACAATGTTCTCTGAAGAACAATTTTAGGATATAACTTTGATATCATACTTTTCCTGACACATAACAAGGATTTTGGCAGAATATGTAGTCGATGCCAAGTCTGGAATGTAAGATGCAAAGCTCAAACAAGAGTTCTAGTATCCCCTGCTGCACATAGGCCTACACATTGCAACAAAATGTGGGATGGGTTCATTTGACTCCTCGTTATTGCATATTTGACTCCTCCTGATCACATGTTATCATCTTTTTGGTGATATAATCCACACAGGATTTCTCATTATTGGCAATTAGTTGGAGGTGTGTGTGCATACAAAGGCTGAGAAGAGTACACTGTCTGCCAACTTTATGAAGCATTCCTTCATTACCAACAACATAACAAAGAAAAAGAAGAATGGTCTTTATTATCTTATTCAGTTAAGGGCAATAAAAATAATTATAAGTAAACTTCACAAACCCCTGAAGATAGTAAAGTGTCAAAACTTACAAATTCCAAGCCTTCATTTATCATTACAAGTTACAAGATTGATATAAAGGTCAGATAGGTAGGCAAGTCTTTACTCAATACATCGCTGACCTCCACTACATTGTCAGGCATTGCCAGTACAGCACCACACAAACAAATAAAAACTTGGAGTTGGAGAACCAGGAGAGGGTGTGAGCTGAGGCAAACCCTGAGTCCTGCCATGGCCATGGACATAGCAACAGCAGGATAACTGAGAGAAGACCACAGCTACTCTTCAAGGTTCTAGTGGTCCAGCTGTGGTACACAAAGACCCTTTCCAACCATGGCTTTAATGAGGGGCATGGTACAGGACTATCAAAGAGCTGATCGACCTTCAGTAACCTCTCATAGGTTTGGCTAACTGGACCACCATCCACCATCTAGTTGAGTGTCTGGAAAAAAATAGACAGAATGCTACATGTGTTGCTAGAAAGGACACTTTTCTTGGATACATCACACAAAAGACTATGACACTCCAATGGACTCTAAACATATGCATCATGAGTAACTTAGCAGTTTGACTTGTAAACACAAAACACATACAAGTAGCAAATGGAAATATTTCCCCCCAGAGTAAACAAGATGGCAGGCTGTTCTTCAGGAGACATAGAGAGAAAACTTAAGCCAACAACAACTCTGCTGGCCTCAAGTGCAGATGTCTGATTTCAAATGGACTTGGGTTCTGCTGTGTCCACCACGAGCTAAAGTTCCTACCAACAGATCTGAGATGTCTCATTTCTGGGATGCAAGGTTGAACATCTCAACATTCTCAATGATGCCTTCGCCATAGTTCGGATTCATCATTCTTCCAAGCAATGCCTTCTGGACACGGGAGTAAGCCTTTACACCATACAAGGCAAGACTACTAGCGACTTTTTGGGTGACTTCCCGACAGCTCTTGGTCACGATGGTGCCATGTCCTTCATATATCCTGGTAAAGAAGTTCATACTTTGGCACATTCCTGGGATCTATCGGGCTAGTTATCATCAGTTTACCCCGCATGGCACCACGGTAAATGACCTCCACCAAATCGATGAAATCCTGCTTTGACTTGAAGCTTCCAATAAACTTTGTGTGATCCGGTGTTCTGCAAGATATTATATCAGGAACAATGGTTCAGAAAGAGTTCTAGGGGCTCACGAGTTTAAACTTCAACAAACATTCATAAAATGGACAATGTATACAGTAAAAGATTTCATTAACAAATTTTATCCTTGTTAACTCTTGCCAGTAATTACAGGTTTTCTTTTTTCTTTCTTTTTCACTGTCTTTTCTTCTGTTTTCTTATCATTAATGCCATCAAGTTAGAAGCATTGAATGTCACTGTTAATTGATATTTCTTTTCAACAAAAGACTAAAGTAGAGACACACTCATCTTCAAAACCTACCAAAGATCAAATTTGACAAATCTTAATCTTATTAGATCATAGTTTAAAACACCTATATGCCTTCCATATAGCTACTGCAGTGACCACCTTTTCTTTTCTTTATTATCATATGTAAACTTAGCTTATATGGCTCTATTTTCTTCTTTCTTCCCTCCAGCTTTTATTAGCATATATTCTTACCCATAGTCTACTTTCATGTGCTGTCCATTGAAGAAGAAGACCGTTGCAGGGATGAGGGTGATATCAAAATACTGAGTGTAGGTATGAGCGCTGTCTGCGTCAATAATGTAAATGGCAGCCATCTTTGCCAGGTCCTGGTGAGTCTTGGATAACTGGATGAAGAAACAATTTAAAATGCATATAAAAACACAATGACAGATCCATTTATTTGACTTTAATAAAAAAAAAACATTTGTCAGCTTAAACTCATCTCTTAAACCACCATTCCTTTAAATAGTGAAATGTGTCTGTTTAACATAAATTGATTAACAAGTTGGACTGATACATTTAGCAGTGAGTGTTTGGAAGCTCATTCTATCTGTGAAAGAAATTTATGGGATACAAAATTGATTTTCTTTTTTCTTCAACTGCAAGTATATCAGCCATATTTAACATTTGATTTGGAAGAACTGGCTGAATTTTTAGAATGTGATGCTTGTATTCGAAAGCTGTTTTGTTTTTGGACAAGCAAATCAGTCTACAGCAAGAAAATTCAAATTGTGTTTCATATGCAAAACGGTAAAATAGCATTCAGAATTTGCATAGTAATTCTGCTGTGTAACATTTCTGAATGAACATATGTGACGGTATTGTAGCAGACTTCACAGCAATCAAAACTGGAGAAGAAAAAAACAACAACAAACAAACAAACTGCTAAAAACAAATGGCTATCTTTTCACTTTTAGGTTCCTTTACATTTGATATATTCCACTACGCATTTCATGTCCATAACCCTCTATGCACCATGTTTATCTCCTGTCTAAGTATGTGTGTGAAATTGTGCACATTTGACTATTGGCACAGAAAGGGTTAGGCATGTCAAGACACATCTGTACGAGCTGAAATTTTCGCGTACAGATATTTTTGCGAATTGCTCTTTGGAGGACATTTTCGCGTGTTGTTATTTTCGCGGTTCAAAGGCGATTCACGAAATTCGCGAAAATAAAACCACTGCGAAAATTTCAGCTCGTACAGGACCTGATCTTACTTTCATGAAGACACACTGCAAATAATCTTATTTTCTCAACCTTACTATTTCATCAAGCTGCATGCAAACAACATCATCATCACGTCCAAAGCGGAGCACCAAAACTTTGTCTTCTGTTTGTTTAATGATGTCATCTACTGCCTTCTTTGTCGAAAGCTTGGGTAACAGGTAGCTCATGTTTTTCCAGATGATCCTCAGTTATTTCAAACCTGTAGAGACAGTAAAAAAAAAAATGAATAGATAAATAAATGAATAAATAAATGAAATCTTTTAATCCAAGATTCATTTTACATTTAAGTTCTTCAAAGACATGTGATTTTTTTTTAAAGAGAAATGTGGAGAATGCAAGTGATGGGAAAGAAGAATGCAAAAACACAAATATTTACTTATCAAAATTATATCCTGAAAAGATAGTCAGTACTAGTTCAGATTAGTATAGTCCATTAATGTATTGTAAACTTGACATACTGAGCTGAAACAACTGTGGTACTACTCATGACATGTGCACTTGTAGCCTACTGCTGTTGAATAGATATTGAAAGTATGTGATGACAAGGCG
Organism: Diadema antillarum; assembly: GCF_040938485.1. Classification (NCBI taxonomy): domain Eukaryota; kingdom Metazoa; phylum Echinodermata; class Echinoidea; order Diadematoida; family Diadematidae; genus Diadema; species Diadema antillarum. The sequence goes on from NW_027271621.1 coordinate 160,158, forward strand.
CATGTAATGTACAAAGTACGGCCTCACCATCAAAGTCATTATGCAGATGAAAAAAAAAACCCAGCTTTAGTGCTTCAAAATAATTCTAAAATGTGAGTCAAGATAGAAACAACCATTGTAAAATTTTGAATTAGGAGTATATTGTTAAATATACAAAAATGTGAACAATACTATATACTCCTTACAGCTTGTTAGAATAAAATGTGGGCTAGACTAAACTATCTAAGAATAAGATGTAAACTTAGTAAAATACCTTATGCCTTTTTAATATGGTTTATTGAGAAAAATAGTGACATCTCCTTAACCTTGATATTTTTAGGCTTTGCTGCATTCTTTTTTTTTCTTTTTTTTTTTCTTTCTTTTTTTTTAGTATTGTAGCCCCCCAAGGATGTTCTGTGATACAAATACAGCTGACTAACTATACACAGCCCAGTCGCTGTACATGGTACGTCGCGACAGGGCTGTTTTCGCATAGCGTATTCAACAGCGTCTGGTCGGGCTAACAGCTGACCTAGTTTTACACATATGTATCAAATGTGCTACATGTGTATCTCTAACATTTTTTTAAATCACTGCTCTAGCTCTCCCAATGGTAAACAGTATCTTCAAGAGGCAGAGTGGCAGTATACAGCGAGGTGGCTGGAGCCTGGAGGTTGTGTGTGCTTACCGTCTAACCGGCGGCCCGGCGTCGTCGTCGCGTCGTGGCGTGGCGTGGAAGAGGGGGAGCGCGCTTTCGATTCACACTGGATTAATCATAGGCGCTAACGAGTGTAAAATTACTACTAAGTACTAGCCCCTTGATTTTACTCGACCAGGACGATGTCGATGACAGTGCAGAAAGCTTCAGCAAGCAAGCCTTGTTTTTACGTTTTCCTTTACGCTACGGGAAATTCAGTAAGTGTCAATATTCATCAAAGTGTAATAGTTACCCACGGACAACGAAACAATCAGGTGATCATTTCGAAAGTCATGTGACCGCGTTTATGTATTCCGTGAAGATGTGGGTGCCGTCGGAGGACGTGGGCGCGGCTTGCATGCAGCCTTTCAGCACTTAGATGTGATAATCAGATCCTTCAAATAAAAATGATGTTGATCGGTTATACATGTACCAATAATTTGAACAGACTACTAGTATACACAGTGGTGTATTGGGCTGCATCCCAAATAATAACGCGTCTAGGCAGGGGAGTTACCGGTATACATTTCACAAACATTCACCAAAACATTCATGGTCTGAATATTCGGACCATTCAGAAGTTTAGGCTGAAAAGAAAGAGTAACATTTAAAGGCATAATTTACCATTTGCAGATGAAACAAAAACCCGGCATTAGTGCTTTAAAATAGTGCTAAAATGTGAGTTAGGGATAGAAACAACCACTATAAAAATTTGAATCAGTAAAATCAAAAAAATGTGAACAATAGTTATAATAAAATTGTTTCCAGACTAAACCATCTACAGTTACGGTTTATTGAGAAAAATACTTATATCTCCTTATATTTTAGGCTTTATTGCAAAAATTTTATGTGGTAGGATGTTTTGTGGTACAACGGACCTACTCATATGCATCAATTGTGATATCTTGAACATTTTTTAAATCACTGCTCCCAAAGGTAAACTGGACCTTTAACAAGCATAACAGGGAACAAAGTTGATCAGAGATAAAAATTAGGAAGTAAGAAATTGTGAAATCTATATAGCTGAAACAGCTAAAATAATCAATATGAATTGTAGGTTTCTGTAAATGGTGAGATGAACTAAGTTTGTATGTAAAATCTTTTCCATATTGAAGAAATTTCCCATTGCTTTGATTTTTTAAAACAATTTATTTATTTATCTATTTATCTATCTATCAATATATATATATATATATATATATATATATATATATATACTTGCTTGCTTGCTTATTTTATTTATTCATTCAGTCTTCACTCTTAAAACATTTGGGTCAGAAATGACAATTCCCTTACGAAAAAGTCCTGTGGTACTCCTGTGGTAATTACCACAAGACAGTACCACAGGACAGTACCACAGGAAAGTACCACAGGACAGTACCACAGGACAGTACCACAGGAATTGTCCTGTGGTATTTTGGGACATACCACAGGACAGTACCACAGGAATTCCTGTGGTATTTTGGGATATACCACAGGGCAGTACCACAGGAAAGTACCACAGGACCGGTACCACAGGACAGTACCACAGGAATTCCTGTGGTATTTTGGGACGTACCACAGGGCAGTACCACAGGACTAGTACCACAGAACAGTACCACATGAACTGTCCTGTGGTATTTTGGGACAGTACCACAGGACAGTACCACAGGTCGATCATTACCACAAAGCATTACCACAGGGCAGTACCACACAGCATTTCCATGGTACCACAGGAGAGTACCACACAGGATAGATCGAAAAAAAAAATCTGGGAGACTTTTAGCCACATTTCAAGGAATATTCCTGATATGTGAGTGATGGATTTCAGGACAAACATAGCCCTACTTAATAACCTGTCCTACTCCTAACATATAACCTCAAACGAGAGTCTAATGGCCAAGTGCCAATCTAGTCCTATAATAGATCTATATACAGTAAACCTCGCATGAGTCGAAGCTCTCGGGACTGACAAAAATGCGTCGACTTAAGTGAACTTCGACTCTCGCGAGAGTCGATTTTTTTTCGACTCACAGTTATGTGCATGTATTATAGTACATTTGCATGCATGTGTGTTTGTGTGTGCGTGCGTGTGTGTGTTTGCATTCAAATTTGTCTGTTCTTGAAGATAATGTTCTTATTTTGTTCTAAATTGAACATGGAATTTGTATCAATACAAGTAATAGTAGTTAAACGTAGTTCTGAGAATGTCTGCGCTAATGTGGCAATGTGCATGTGCTATCGTATGTCCATGGTGCAACATAGGTAGCCATCTCTGTCAACCTACCCTGAGAGACAAACACTCTCCCAGGCCCATCCCACCTCCATTGAACAAAACTATACAGCCAGCCGGGCACGCACAAACAAGCTCCGCCCACTTGGCCTGTCACTAAAATATTAAAGCAGCGATTGGTTGACCAAGGAGTTCTGGCTTGACATGGATAAAGTATGGATGTGCCCAGTGTATGGATAAAGTATGGATGGATGTGCTGTGTGTATACATGTATACATGTGCATGTATTCGACATGCGTGCTGAGCGGTACGGTGAGTGTGCATGCTTATACCTGCAGCAGGCCAGGGACGGGGTTCTGCGACATGCCGATTGTTTTTGTTCTCCTCTAAATGTAATGAGAATGCCAGACAAATCTTCTTCGGCTCAAGTGATGTAAACTACGCGTATTTTGTACAAAAGGGACTGAATGTTTTACTTCGACACAGCCGAAATTCGACTCTCGTACTTCGGCTTATGCAAATATTTCTTAGAGAAAATACATAAGGAAAAATCGGGACTTTTTATTTTGCTTCGAGTTAAGTGATTTTCGACTCACTCGACGTCGACTTATCCGAGGTTTACTGTAGTCATATTCTATTCCTAGGTAGCCATCGACCCTATCAGTACATATATATATGGCCGTCTATCCGTAAAGCATTAAGGCATGGTTACTAACTCGATTATACTTTATTATCAAGATATGAAATTACACTTTCATAACAATATCTATGATATTGGGAATAACATAACATAATTAGACAATCTTTCATAAAGTTCAAAGTAAGTTCCATCATTACTACTTTGACTTTTTAAGTCATATATGTATTTTCTAAAATCTAGAGTGCTTTTTATGAATATTCATGAGCTATGTAAAAATTTGTACCACAGGAGTACCACAGGAGTACCACAGGAGTACCACAGAAGTTCTTATGAAATTTCTCATGCTTTACATCAGCACTTTCACTAAATAGGTAATACTGTAGGAGTATAGGACAGGATAAGTCATAAAATCAATTGTCATAATTCACAGCATAACTCATCTATCAATTAATTGAGGAATATTAATATGTGCTTTTTTGTTTGTATTTTTGTTATAAATTTCAGTTGATTCTGCCTTACAATTTTCCTGTGTGATACTGCTGTGTGATATTCTCCTGATGTGATAGTCCTCTGGTATAAAATGTTAAGAAAAAAAAGAAGAATATCCTGTAGCATTTTTCTGTGGTACTTACGAATTTAATTTGCTGTGTGGTACTTCTGTGTGGAATAGCACCATATTATGATTTTCCTGTGGGATTTTGGACAGTTCCTGTGGTACTCTCCTGTGGTAGGCCTATACATCGAAAATTACCACAGGAATTCCTGTCGTACTGTCCTGTGGTACGTCCCAAAATTCCACAGGACAATTCATGTGGTACTATCCTGTGGTACTTTCCTGTGGTATTGTCCTGTGGTACTGCCCTGTGGTACTGTCCTGTGGTACGTCCCAAAATACCACAGGACAAGTCGTGTGGTACTGTCCTGTGGTACTTTCATGTGGTACTGCCCTGTGGTACTTTCCTGTGGTACTGCCCTGTGGTACTGTCCTGTGGTATGTCCCAAAATACCACAGGACGAGTCGTGTGGTACTGTCCTGTGGTACTATCCTGTGGTACTTTCCTGTGGTACTGCCCTGTGGTACGTCCCAAAATACCACAGGACAAGTCGTGTGGTACTGTCCTGTGGTACTGTCCTGTGGTACTTTCCTGTGGTACTGTCCTGTGGTACTGTCCTGTGGTAATGCCCTGTGGTACTGTCCTGTGGTACGTCCCAAAATACCACAGGACAAGTCGTGAGGTACTGTCCTGTGGTACGTCCCAAAATACCACAGGACAATTCCTGTGGTACTGTCCTGTGGTACTATCCTGTGGTACTTTCCTTTGGTACTGTCATGTGGAACTGCCCTGTGGTACTGTCCTGTGGTACGTCCTAAAATACCACAGAATAAGTCGTGTGGTACTGTCCTGTGGTACTATCCTGTGGTACTTTCCTGTTGTACTCTCCTGTGGTACGTCCCAAAATACCACAGGACAATTCATGTGGTACTGTCCTGTGGTACTGTTGTGTGGTATACGTCCCAAAATACCACAGGACAATTTGTGTGTATACTGTCATGTGGTACTGTCCTGTGGAACTTTCCTGTGGTAATGTCCTGTGGTACTGCCCTGTGGTACATCCCAGAGTACCACACGAGCCTGTGTCACAGTACCACACAGTTCCTGTCTTAACATATATTTGTGTGGTACATTGTGTGGTACCAACCAGTACCACAGGGAGTACCACATGAGCCTGTAAAACAGTACCGCACAGTTCCTGTGGTAACATTTATTTATGTGGTACATTGTGTGGTACTGACAAGTACTACAGGGAGTACCCTACAAGCCTGTGGTACAGTACCACACAGTTCCTGTGGTAACATTACAAGTGTGTGGTACATTGTGTGGTACCGACAAGTACCACAGGGAGTACCACAGGACTTTTTTGTTAGGGAAGGTATGGGGTCAGACTCCATTCAGAGTCATGAATTGGGTCAGGGTGACCCGTTTTGCTCACCTATGTCCTCTATGTCCCTCAGCTCGACCCAAGGCCTTTTTGCATAAGAGTTGAGATAAAGCATAATTTGCCGTCAGAAAATCAAACATAAGTCTCTGTATACTCATTTCTGATTGGCTGACAAGATACCTGACTATATGTATGTTTGATTGCATCTAGTTTTATGCAACAGGAACCAATGAAAAAAAAAATGCACACTTGGCAAAACTCATTAAGCTCACTGCAGTTCATCAAGGGCATATGGTGCATATGTATTTTGTTTCCCCTGAGGTTGTTTAATTTGGCAAGTCTGCTATTATCATTAGGGGAAAGCACGCCAAAATTATTTCGGATGTGAGCAGCTGTCTTGTCCGAAGACTGGGGATAGACACGTAATAGGTTTTGTTAGTTTTCCAATTGTTTGTTTGTTTGTTTGTTTTTTTGTTTTTGTTTTTTTTTTGTAATTCTCTTTGCCTACAAGTTTAGATTTGTTTATTGCATTGTGTTTTTTATGTCAGGTTCAGCTATTTGGTCAATGAATTGAAAGATGATTTAAAAAAACAAACAAATGTACATTTCCGTAGGGGTGCAGTTTACCTTTGCAGTACACATGACTGTACTCGATAAAGTGTATCGTATTCAATTTTTATGACCTCCCACTTTTAACTCACTAGAGGCTGTGAATCAGACTACTATCGCTAGCTTGTTTTCCTCTCCCTGCCTGCGCGCCCTGTATCCGGCCATCAGGTGAGAAGATTTTGGGTAAGCTAGCTAGCCACAGTTTACACACACACACACATAAGCCACATACATATTTCGGGCGGCGCTCGCTATCTCAGATCTGTCTTCCACCTCCCTAAATTCGAATACGAACGGGTCATTAATTAGCGTCATCTCGATTACAAGGATCACGACATGAACCGCTTTTCCAATACCAAAATGGCCATGATCTAGCTTCCTACGATCGCATCATCACAATCTTCATTCGACGTTACCGGTGGTCTTTTCGCCTCGGACCTAAGTGTGTTAGCTCAGGCTCCACAAGACGGCAAGCTCCATCTGGAACGTTCATTTTATTTCCAGCCGACAAGGTTTTGCGTCGGCTGCATGGTTGGGTAGGCACATGGCAGGTCCATGATCGGCACAAGAAGGTGAGTGCTGAGATGGCTGAGCTGAGCTGAGCGAGCTGGGGAAACTCTTCAACTCAAGTCGTGTTCACCTACCTGCGTGTGTTGTTTGTGTTTGCGTAGCCAAAACTTTATACCAGCCAAAGCAAAAGGAGGTATTTTTGCTATAGATCTAAGTTGTAAGTAGGAGTAGTAGTACTGTAGTTGAGAACCAAGTCCAAGCCTCCAAGGAGCAAGTGAAATATTAAAACTAGTGAAGGAGGGATCACTTTCATGAGTTTCAAGGTTTACTTCACTATGCAAGGTTCTTGACCGAAAGATCGGTCTGTCTGTATCTGGTCGTCGGGAAAATGTTCCACGGAGACTGCGTCTGGCTTCACGGATCCCCTCCTATACAGAGGAGAGCGATAACGTCAAAAAAAAAAAAAAAAGACTCCGCCGGACAGACGGATCTTTCTGTCTAGCAAGGTTCAAGCCTTCAGGGTTCATTTGTTTTATCAGCTTGTGCATGAAAGAGACTTTCAGTGAAACGTGGTCGTGTAGGGAATTTCACACGATGTTGCTTATCAATATAACTATACACAGCCCAGTCGACAGTCGCTACAGTGCTTCGCACAGCGTCTGGTCGGGCTAACAGTAACATATCAAGAAACATATATGTTCTACTTCTACACCATGTACAACAAGCCTTGTTGAACAAGGTCAAGTCTTGTTAAAGGTGCTGTGTTTAAAAAAAAAAGAAACAAAATCTAGATGTTAGAAGTCTATGTTGTAGGCCTATGTGTATGAAATGTATTCCAAAGGTTAATTTTGTACCTCTAACTTCACTTTGTTACAGGAAGGTCCATGATCGGCACAAGAAGGTGAGTGCTGAGATGGCTGAGCTGAGCTGAGCGAGCTGGGGAAACTCTTCAACTCAAGTCGTGTTCACCTACCTGCGTGTGTTGTTTGTGTTTGCGTAGCCAAAACTTTATACCAGCCAAAGCAAAAGGAGGTATTTTTGCTATAGATCTAAGTTGTAAGTAGGAGTAGTAGTACTGTAGTTGAGAACCAAGTCCAAGCCTCCAAGGAGCAAGTGAAATATTAAAACTAGTGAAGGAGGGATTATCACTTTCATGATGTTGCTTATCAATATAACTATACACAGCCCAGTCGACAGTCGCTACAGTGCTTCGCACAGCGTCTGGTCGGGCTAACAGTAACATATCAAGAAACATATATGTTCTACTTCTACACCATGTACAACAAGCCTTGTTGAACAAGGTCAAGTCTTGTTAAAGGTGCTGTGTTTAAAAAAAAAAGAAACAAAATCTAGATGTTAGAAGTCTATGTTGTAGGCCTATGTGTATGAAATGTATTCCAAAGGTTAATTTTGTACCTCTAACTTCACTTTGTTACAGGAAGTAAGTTTCTTCGTACATTGCAAACCAGATCAAGGCACTACTAGCTACTGCTACTCTCGGCTAGATGGCGGAACGAAGAGACAAATTTCTCAGTTGCTCTGGAAAAGCCAGCTTTATCCGTCTCTTCTGTCTCCTTCTGTCCATGATGGTGGAGATTGTAGCAATGCATGAGGTGAGAATGAGATGAGTGATTTTTAAAATAAAAAATAAAAATTCTAAATACAGTAAACATAGTCCTTCTCAACGTGGAAATTTCCAAAGTGGAAATTTGTGCTCCACTAAAGTATCTCAAAAGTACATGGTACACGTAATGATTTCTGTTTTTAATGCTATTGCTATTCAATTATCCCCACCCCCCCCCCCCCAAAAAAAAAAAAAACAAAACAAAACAAAACAAAAACAAAATCAACTGCCAAATTATGGAAGCTGCTTTCATGGTATGGTTGTAAAGAACTTTTTATTGTCAAATTAGGAGGAATATATAATATTCATTGCAAGCTAATAAATTGCAAAGTTTTATCCTCAAAGTAGGAAGAATAGGTTATGCTCATTGCAATAAATTTGTGTAGATTTGTGGGAACTTCACAGCAATGAGTTGTGAGGGGAGACGGTTTTGTTGCTGCTAGAGGAATGACCAAAGCATGATATTTGTGAGATTTTTGTGTTATGGCTCAGTATTAATGTGTAAAAGCAAGTTCAATTTAACAAAAATTCCTTACTTTTTTATTCAGTATCTAGTTTACTTACATACGAATCGTGTTATGATACATCATGTACTGCTGACTACTTGTGCTGTTCTTTGCTTGATGTTACCCTTAGAATAATTGCAGTCAGCTCGAGTGGAGTTTCATTCTCGATATCATTAACAAGTCAAATGTCTGTGATGCATGGAGAAAGTACGAAGCCATTGTCATCTCTGCAAAACTTGATAGAATAGAAACTGAACATGAGTGGGATTTGAGGATCACAGGCCCGTTGCTTCATATTGTACAAAAGTATATTATAGATTATGGTGAGACGCAGGTAACATGGCTAAGTACATTGTGTATCTCTGACAAGTTTCAGTAGTCAACCCTGTATTAAAATTATTAAACTAAATTAAGACCCATTATGTGGATGAACCTACACCATGTTGACTTGTTTAAGATCCCTGTATGTCAATCTTTATTTGAAAACATTGAAATGGCATGCCTTCAAAAATGTATGTGTATCATGATTGCAACATTTTTAATTTTATCATATTTATTTTGAGAAACTTGACTTCAAACAACTGGTACCTACCTATAAATGCAAAGTGGATTGGATAGTTTGATTAGTTGCTAGGTTGAGGGTGGCTTCCACAAGCATGATCATGAGCTTGTTTGCAAATTAAAAGTAGTGACTGTACTAAAAAAAAAAAACTGCATAGATACTGTCCTTAATCAGGATCATAATTTCCTCTCTTCCCATTTTAGTCCTGTATTAATGAATGATTTGTGTACTTTGTTAGCTTCTTTTTTTTTTTTTTTTTTTGGGGGGGGGGGGGGTCTTTTTGTCAGACTTTGTTTGTAATGTTTGCCAATTTGTATGTGTTTAAATGTTTGTATTGTGTTGGGTTTTTAACTAATAATATCCTGGGCTAATTTTTACCTTCAATCTTAGCATCTGATAAAGGTTTTCAGGAATATAGATCTCTCTCATGGCCTGAGAGTTAGTTTACTGCTGAAGTAGTTTGCACATCATAATTTAGAAAAAAAAAATACAGTGTCGTTAAAGGGATCGTATAGATTTGGTTGAGACCTAATTTCAGGTTTCTAACATTTGTTGGTGAGATAGTGAGAAACCTCTTATGAAATATGAAAGAGCACGTAATTCCATGAGGAATTCAGCATTTATTTGATGAAAACTGGTTTTGAAATGGCTGAGATATCCAAAACAGAGCAGTTCTAATAAGTGTGGGACCCACACTTTGTTACGATCGCTTTGTTTTACTTTGTTTTTGGATGTACCAGTCATTCCAAACCCGATTTTCATCAAATAAACTTTGAATTCTTCTTAAAATGGTATGCTCTGTACTATTTCATAAGTGTTTTCTTGGTATCTCGCAAAAAGTTAAAAGCCCAATTCTCATCTCCACCAATACTGTACTATCCCTTTAAGGTATTGTGTTTCTAGCAAACAGGACTCAAATGATAGCTTTTGTCTGTTTGATATTTCCAGATGTCATACGGTGCAGATGAGATGGATGCATATCTGCTGTACTACAGAAAGAAACCTGATCCATTTCAACAGTTTGGAGATAGGGAACTCTTCCTCATGGCCAAAGGTGCAGAGCTTTTGATCCTGGACTTCAATCATCAATTCAAGGTAAGATTGAAGGTTTATCTGAGTGTGAACATGATATTGAATTTCTAGAGGGATACTTACAATTCCTTTTTTAGCTCACCTGAGCCAAAGGCTCAAGTGAGCTATTGCGATCGCTCTTCGTCCGACGTCCGCCGTGCGTCGTCCGTCGTGCGTAAACTTTTTACATTTTCATCTTCTTCTTGAGAACCCCATTACTGATTTTCACCAAACTTGGCAGGTAACATCCCTAGGGGGATAGGATCTCAATTTGTTCAAATGGGCACCATGGCCCACCTTCGGGGGCCCCAGGGGGGCCCAAACACCCTAAAATTAAGGAATCTTTAAAAATCTTCTTTTCTAGAACCAGAAGTGATAGGGCTTAGTTGATACTATGAGCAAGTACATTGATGACTGTAGTTTCAAGTTTGTTCATGGGGGAATCAGGGGTGCCCCCCTTGGGACCCAGGGGAGGGGGGTGGGGAGGAGTCCTAATGGGGCCTAAATTGTACATTTTCATCTTCACTTTGAGATTGCCATATCTGATTTTCACCAAACTTGGCAGGTAGCATCCCTGGGGGGATAGGATCTCAATTTGTTCAAATGGGCACCATGGCCCACCTGGGGGGCCCTCAGGGGGCCCAAACCCCCTAAAATTAAGGAATCTTTAAAAACCTTCTCTAGAACCAGAAGTGATAGGGCTTAGATAATACTATGAGTTATTACATTGATGACTGCAGTTTCAAGTTTGTTCATGGGGTTGGCGGAATCAGGGGTGCCCCCCCCCCCCCCCCCCCCCCCCCTTGGGACCCAGGAGAGGGGATGGGGAGAAGTCCTACAGTGGTAATGGAGCCTGAATTGTACATGTTCATCTTCTTCTGGAAAGCCTCATGATGAATTTTGACCAAACTTGGCAGGTAGCATCCCTAGGGGAATAGAATCTCAATTCCTTCAAATGGGCACCATGTCCCTCTTGGGGGGCCCCTAGGGGGCCCACCCCCACCCCCCCCCCCTCCCCACATTAAGGAATATTTAAAGGGATGGTACAGTATTGGTGGAGATGAGAATTGGGCTTTTAAAGTTTTGCGAGATACCAAAAAACACTTATGAAATAGTACAGAGCATACCATTTTAAGAGGAATTCAAAGTTTTATTTGATGAAAATCGGGTTTGGAATGTCTGAAACATCCAAAAACAAAGCAAAACAAAGCGATCATAATAAAGTGTGGGTCCCACACTTTATTAGAATCGCTCTTTTTTGGATATCTCAGCCATTTCAACGACAATTTTTATCAAATAAACATTGAATTCCTCATAGAATTACATGCTCTTTCATATTTCATTAAGAGGTTTCTCATTATCTCAAAAAAATGTTAAAAACCTGAAATTAGGTCTCAATCAAAACTATACGATCCCTTTAAAATCTTCTACTCTAGAATCAGAAATGATAAAGCAAAGTTAATACCATGAGTTTGTACATTGATGACTTCAGTTCCAAGTTTGTTCATCGCAGATCCAGGGCTGCCTGCCCCCACCCCAACACCCTGGAGTTGGGGGGGGGGGGGGGATCCATATGCAGACCTAAGTTTCCAATGTTCTCAGGTAAGAGTGTGCAAGAATGCATGGAAGATGAAATTGCAATACTCAATTGAGCGCGTGACCCCCGGGTCTCTTGTTATTCCAATACACCGTATCCCTAGTAGAAATTGAGATCAAAAGGCAGAAGTTTACATAGATGGAATAGGGAAAGTGTATTGCTTTATAATTGTTGGGAGAAATTCATGAATTGCTTTCTTTGGAATCAGATATTGTCATAAATGTTTGACATGTTTTAGTAAGAGGCTGGTAGTTTTTGAAAATATGAGTCATTGGTAGTCATGCTTTGATTGATATTGTTGTGACATAGTTCCAAAGATGAACAATTTAATGCTGGAGTTTCTGTCCATTATTTCTTGAGAAGTAGTGTGAATTTATTCAAGATTCAAGATTCAATTTAAGAGTGTGTATTGTCTGATAAATTATAGAAAATCACCGTCCACTGGCAAAAGAAATTGGTACAGTAATTCACAAAAAAAGTATGTCTAAAATATACAAAATGTACTGATTAAAAACCCCATTAAACTATCAATTTGAATTGTTGTATCATCTGTGTGTGTGTGTATGAGTGTAAAATGTGTACAAATTATTCATGAACATCTGCTCACTGGACTTTAGTTTGTAGCAGTTCAATTACACAACTTTTTATCAAACTTTGATGAACAGCCATATTTGACTCAGTAGAAAATGAAACTGATCTGCAGTACTGTAAACTAACCGTGCTAAATGATATGAAAAGTGACACAGAAGAGCCAAGAACATAAAATCCATTAAAAATTTGATTCAAAGTTGGACTAGATAAAATGCAAATTTATGTTGTTATGTTGACATCAGGAATGTAAAGAAGAAAGTAGCACTGAGTTTGTTTTGTTACAGATCAGATTGATATGAGAGAGGAAGGGACTAGCAGCATCTAACAGTACTACATGCCTATCACAGATCTCACTAGATATACAAGAACAAAAAGCATTTGATGGTTAAAAGTCTCTTCATGAATGTTGTGAAGTGGAGAAACTTCACAGAATATGGACATTTGAGGCCCACAGGGTTCACACCAAATAAAGATGTATGGAGACTTCAGTTTGAGGAACTTTTAATTTTAGTCTCACTGAATCGATCCAAATAAAAGAAAAGAGAAAAACTTGTAAAGTGGAGAAGCACAAGAACAAAAGCAGTAATTACACATAGTATACTGAACCACACAATATAATTATCAGACTGTCATACAATTTACTGATATGACTACAAGTATATAGTTTATCACAGCTGAACACATTCAATCTAGTTGAAAATTTGTAAAATAATCCATAATTTAGAGAATTGGTTTACTCACTAAGTAGAACTTCCTCTTTTTTAGTAGTATTGCCTTAATTACATAATTTATTTCAATTAAACAAGATTTGCAAATGTTTGAATCCTTGTATGTGTCTGAATCAAGATGCAACAAAACTGTTTTCATATTCATCTGTATCCGATTGATTAAATTCCTTTATCTCGGCTTGTGTCATACAGCAAATTTAAACTAGAGTCAAAGGGGGCCTGAGCTTTCAATCCCAGCAAAATCTTCATCAGAGACAAAATAACAAACAAGTAGAAAAAGCAACCACTAAGAAGGACTACACACAAGCACAGTCAGGGGAGGGCTGAGAACATTGAACAAATATAACAAAAGGGGTGGGTCAGAGGTCAAGGGCAGGGAACCCAACAGGTAAGGGATGGGGATTACAGGGATCGTATAGTTTTGGTTGAGACCGAACTTCAGGTTTCTGTCATTTTTCAGTGAGATGATGAGAAACTTCTTGTAAAAGATGAAAGAGCATGTGATTTCAAGAGGAATTCAACGTTTATTTGATGAAAATTGGTTTTGAAATGGCTGAGATATCCAAAAAGGGTGATCCTAATAAAAGGCGGGACCCAGCTTTTATTACGATAGCTTTGTTTACTTTGGATTTTGCAGCCATTCCAAAACTGACTTTCATCAAATTAATTCTGAAGTCCTCTTAGAATGGTATGTTCTATACTATTTCATACGAGGTTTTTGGTATCTCACAAAAAGTGAAAAGCCCAATCCTGATTTCCAATCTCCACCAATACTACATCATCCCTTTAAAGCATGAGGTGAACAGACAAAAGGCAGAGGTGGGTCAGTGATGATCCCAAGGATTATAAGCAGGCACAGAGAAACTGGGGGGAGGGGGGGGGGGGGAACTGCCCCCGCTTATTTTTATGCCTCCGCCATGAAGTGGTGCCGGAGGCATTATGTTTTCATTTCCTTTTTGCACCGTGCACAGAAATACATAGGGTGTCACCATTTTGCCCCCCCCCCCCCCTAAAGTGGCACTAGGGGGGGGGGGAATGAATCTTTGAAGTGTGAGCGGAGTAAGGTTCTTTCTTTTAGTGGCTGAAGAATTCTTTTTTTTTTTTTTTTTGCATGTTAGCTGATGAAACCCTGAAGTGGCACCAAAAGTATAAAGTGCCCCCCCCCCCTTTGAAAAGTGATAATGGGTCAGCCTGTGAAGGATAAAGATGAATAGGGAGGCAACATCAAACAAGATAAGGAACAACAGAGGGTAAAGACTAGGAAAAGAGTGAAATAGCAACAGCTTGAGTAAACTAATGCAAAATTCAAACCATACTTATTTGACACCATCCATAACTGTTGTACAAGCATACATTGTAATACAATACACTCTATTTTTTTACTTTATAGTATCTGTACAAATACTCTCCCATCTACAATGTATGCTTCTCAACTAGCAAACCTTTGATACGAGTATAATGTGCAAGCGGAATGATTATTGTACTTCCTACAGTATATATACAATTCTTAATAATACAACTTATTTTTCCAAACATGAAATACAAGGTCACCATAACCCCCGACCAACCCACCCCTTTACATTTTCATCACCTTAAGAGTACGATTGATACTCCTACATCAACTACCTGTAATTTTTGTGACTGAAAAATGACCAAAATCAAAATATCTATATATACCTCATGCAAAAAAAAAAAAAAAAATCATATGCTAAGGATACTATTTAAGCAGTTCCAGAAATCAGTGCATAAATAATCACAGAAATACAATACAGAAATCATCCTCTCCCTTTCTATAGTGGGGAAACAACTTGCCTATAGATCTGATTTATTCTTACATAAAATATTTACAGCATCGCTCATGCCTGAAATTATCACAGAAATTTTTGTTGTTCATCAGTTTTAGCTTTTTAGTATGCCAGACAAATCCCACTGCCGTATATGAGTCAACAATAGCTTCATACAAAATTACAACCACTACACTAAACGTAATGGAAGACTGGGCAGCAAACGCTTCTTTCATACTACAGTAATGTAGAGTGTTTTTTTCCCCCTTTGTTCTACAATTTCTCAACTGCTCATAAGAACATTTTATCTGTGAAGTGAACGAGCTGCAATTTGTTGACTAATTACACCCATTTGCTCACTGAAGGCCACTCGCCAGAGTGAGGCAAATCCCTCGTGAGTGACTGGACATATAACATGAATCAACTCCTGTGACCATATCTACAGGACCTTACTTTTTTCTTTGCTACTACTTCTACATGCCACCATCAATCAGACTGTGGTGCAAACTTCTCTCCCTGTCTCTCCCTCACTCTCCCTCTCTCTCCTTGGCTCCCTCCTCTTCTTTCTCTCTCTCTCTCTTCATTGACCAAAGGCAACTCAAAAAGTACCAAAAATAAGAGTTGCAGCCAAGATGGTAACCACTCACTCCTAGTACCCACAATCTTTTGTGGAACTGTAGAATGATGTTATCACTTCGTGGTGCAAAAATTACAGACTTAATTAGGGAAGCATGCTGTCAACAGCTTAGAGACAGATCATTCATCTTCATTTCAGCCCATATGAAGCTTACAAATAATTGGTATAAAAAATATGAGACTAACTTGCATAAAAAAGCATAACTATTTCATGATCAACCACAATCAGAAATGTCACATTTCTTGCTCTTAAATTCTCTCAAAACAAGCATGCAGATGCAATACATTCTTGTACATTCTTTATGCATTTATAAAATGAAATGTTTGATTTGCTTACAATTTTCACCAACATCTTGATGATTATCCAAACTCAAAAATTTCCTCTTGTGCAAAAATTTGTCTTCTTCCTCTGGTCATTTTGAGAGTGGTTATCATTCGGTTATTTTGTTTTGTTTTTCTGTGACTAAGAAGTGTCCATCTACTACTTTCTGGTGTACAGAGTGTGTAAAGGCCCTGTTTACTTTTTGGAACAGTGATTTAAAGAATGTTCAAGATATCACTTTTGATGCATAATGTGTAGGTCAGTTGTATCACAAAACATCCTACCATATAAATTTTTTGCAATGAAGCCTAAAATATAAGGAGATAATCACTATTTTTCTCATTAAACCATAACTGTAGACGGTTTAGTCTGGAAACACTTTTATTATAACCATTGTTCACATTTTGTATATTTAACAACACTTAAAGGACAAGTCCACCTTCATATACATATAAGGATTGAGAGAATGCAGCAAAATATTAGTAGAACACATCAGTGAAAGTTTGAGGAAAATTGGACAATCTGTTCAAAAGTTACGAATATTTTAAGTATCTGCGCAGTCACTGCTGGAAGAGAAGACTACTACAGTGTATGATGTCACATGCGTACAACTATATAAGGAAAATAAAAAGAGAATTTTACAAAACTTTACTTTTTGAATAAAGTGCACAGTTCTTCGACTTGCTACTGACGTATGTTAAGGGTAATATTATTCCCCCTACCTTCTGAAAGAGAGAAGTCGAGTGTTCTTTTGTTATGCGAGAAAAATGGATATATGTTGAATTTTCTTTATTATTTCTTTATATCGTTGTACTCATGTGAGCCCTAATGCTGGGTTTTTGTTTCATCTGCAAATGGTAAATTATGCCTTTAAGCTAAAAAGTGTAGCAGTTGTTTTTGGCATTAAATTTTCAAAGTTGTGGTACTCAGAGATTCGTTGAAATAGCATTTTAAGTCAAACTGTATTTTGAACATTTTTTTTTCCATCATATAGTATGTCCCAATGCTTCTCCACAATAAACCTTTGTTTTAGGGCTCAATTTTTCTGGGATGCACCGTATTGTGAATGAGTTCAGTTGTATTAAAGTATGAATCATTAGAATCAACAAGGGGGATGTGCTTTGATAGCCAGGTATGTATATTGTGTACACATTGTATATCTTTCCCATTGATTCTAATTGTGCCTTTTCTTTTGTGCATGTGTTCATGGCAGACTTCTTATCAACTCAGGGGCATTCAAGACATCAACCCAGTGAACCACACAAACATGGTCAGATACAACATTTTTCTCTCAACTGAAGATGGCAATGCTGCCACCCATATGGCCCACATGGAAGCCACCCTCAACCTAGCAGCTAATCGAACTGTCAAATCCACTTTGCATAAACTAGGTAGGTACTAGTTGTTGGAGTAAAGCTTCTCAGTGTAAACATGATCAAAATGTTGTAATCATGATACACTGTACTTTTTGAAGGTGTGCCATTTCAGTGTTTTGAAATAAAGCTCGAGATACAGGGATCTCACAAAAGTTAACATGGTAGTTTCACCCACGTGGATCTGAATTCAGTTTAATAATTTTCATACAGGAATGACTACTGAAATTGGTGAAGCTATGAGTGAGCAGCAATGATATCAATTATATATGTATTTGATACTATCAAAGTGTTCTCTAATGATTACTCTATCATCTATCAGATCTGTGCAAGAATTAAAGAACCAAAACCCAAATATTAATGTACATCGGGAGAAAGCAACCATATAGTAGAATACATCAGTGAAAGTTTGAGGAAAATCTGACAGTCGATTCAAGTTTCAGTGTCTAGCTGGATAAGAAGACTACAACAGTTCATGACATCGTTATTTCAATGAGACTAGTTGTAAGACTAGTCCTCCTATTATGTCCAGATGTCCAGTATCAGTAAGCTCGGTTCTGGCCACATAAAGTGGAAATTTTCGTGCATTTAGCGCAACCAGAAACTAGCGCAAAAATAAAAGCATGCGAATATTTTTGCCAGTCATATGCTCTAGTAGTTGATGTCTTGATTCCCTGGAATGAAACACATGCTAACCTCATCTGACCTGGCTGAGGGTGAAAAATTACTCTCACAAAATATCCACTTTTACAGCACTGCCCTTCAAGGACTACTGCTCACTTTCCATGTTGGCTATTTTCAGAAGTGTGGTCTCACTTGCAGTAAAGTTGTCATCACATACAATTCTACAGTCAAGCTGGACGGCTCTCTCCAGTGTTTATATACACCTTGCCTTACTATACATATCTGTAGCACTATAGAACATTACAATTATGGATGGCAATATAATATCGAGGAAGTATTAAGGAGAATTCCACAAACTATGCCATCAACTTACTAATAGCTGTTAAGGGTAATGTCATTTCCACCTGTTGTTGAAAGAGGTACATGTAAATCAAAATGCTCTTTCATTATGCAAGAAATGTGAAAAATTGTGACATTTTCTTTATATTTTCTATATATTGTTGTCTATAGTGACGTCATGAACTGTAGTAACTAGCCTTCTTATGCAGTGATGACAGCACCAAAACTTTAAAAGAATTCTTACTAAAAACTTTTGAGTCGATTGTCCAATTTTCGTCAAACATTCAATGTGTTCTACCAATATTGCTGACTTCTCTCAATCCACATTAATACTGGGTTTAAGTGTTAGTTTCCCTTAAAATGATGCATTCAGTAGATTCAGAGCGAATGTAATGTAAAGATGTACACTCCTTATGAATTGATTTATTTGATACCAAATGGAATTGCATTGGGCATGTTCAGCGTATTCTTTGCTCTAGCTTTGCTCACTCAATTTTGTTTCAGAAATTAAAGGGAATGATGATCAGGCCTGTGACAAACTAAGCAGAGAAGCAAAATGCACCAAGGTAAATGTTCTTCTTGTGCTACATTCTTTAAGTGTAGTGGTGTGATTTGTTGTTGTTGTTGTTGTTGTTGTTGTTGTTGTTGTTGTTGTTTTTGGTGGCAGGTTTGGCACTCTTGGTATGTGCCCAGGGTTGCCTTGTTGGTTGTGTATATTTCTGCATACCGTCTTGTCTGGTACGGATGCAAATTGAACCATGTCTAAGTGTAAGAATTTGGCATATATTATTCACTGCAGACAGGTGTAGTGCCTGTGCACTGAAATGTACATCAGCAGAAAGAAAATGTAGCTTGTGAGTGGAAGCGTTATGTTAGGATACATAAGCATAGCTATGTGCATACATGTGTATATTTGTGAAACCACAGCGTCCATAGTAGATTGAAGTGTAGGGATACAGTATCCGGTTTTGATGTGAAGTAAGTTTGCTTCTGGAAGCTTCTCGGGAGTGGCAGAAGACAGCGGGCAGTCAACGAGGGATGAGGCAGCTTGTAAGGAAGCTGAGAGTTTCTTGAGTTTGCTCCTGCTGCCGCTCCACTTCATGGTTAGCTGCAAAATAAGAACTTGATTTGTGTCACTGAAGTTTGGTTGTTCCCACTGTACCTCGGAGGAGAATGATACCAACTGCCATATAAAAGAGTGTGTTATCAGTGCTCCAATTCAATTATCAGCCTGTTAATGGACCTGCTGATGTCTATTGTATGCTGTTAATGTGAACCGTGAAATTGTTAATTTGATGTTCACCATAATGTTTTGGCACCTGATACCTGACTGGAAGTGATGCTTGTAAACCTGTATCCTTCTTCCTCGAACCATTACATACATAAGGAAAATAGAAACTATACAATCAGTGACTTGGAACAAGTCTGTTTGGAAATGAAATATCAGATATCAGAGTATTCACCTTCATTAACAAACTTGAGGATAGCTACCCCATGCTATGATCAGCTACAATTGTATGATCATTGTATTAAAAAGTGCACTCGAGAACTGAGGGAAAGATGAGATCTGTGTATCTGCAAAGTGTGCACTTTGTGCTGCTTCTGTTGAGTAAATGCCTATATACAGCATTATTCTCTGCACACTTTGGAGGTAATATAATGTCTTTGATGTTTTTAAAACCTGTGAATGAGTTCTGTACTTGCACAAAAAGGTACACCCTGTTAAATTTTTTTCACTTTCAACAGTTAAGGTAAACCCTTGTGTCAAATTTTTTCACTTTTGACAGTTTTTGGTTGTTGGTGAAGTTACCTTGACTTGGGAGGGTTTCAAAATAGGATGATGTGTACAACTTATCAATTCACTTTTTTTTTCATTCTATGTTGTTACCTCTGCCAAGGAAGGAAGTTACGTTTTCATCAGCATTGGTTTATTTGTGTGCAAAATTACTCAAAAAGTTGTAGACAGATTTGGATGAAACTTCCAGGAAAAATTGATAAGGACACAATGAACAGATGATTAACTATTGGTAGTGATCCCGGAATTTTTATGAATTTTTGAAGGATTTTTTTTCATTTTTTGGCAGAGCGGGTCAATGAACTTGAGAGTTCGAACTGTGCATATTTGAGGTTTACATGCGCGCACTAAATTAAAAAGCGCATGCTTTGCTTGGGCAGGCGCTGCACAGTTGGAAGCTGATGACATAAACAAAAGACTTTGGTAGACTGTATTGGGGAATTGGGCAATTTTCAACATGCTTGTATGGACCCCGTGATAATGAGCTGTTTGGTGAAGGTCTGTGTTCTCTGAGTGTTTTTTATGCCTCCGCCACGAAGTGGTACTGGAGGCATTATCTAGTTTGTCTTGTTTTTGTTTTTGTTTTGTTTTTTAAATTAAGAATAGCACAAAAGCACATTAATTTTGAGAACAAGCTCATTTTTAGGGTACTTCAGTAATCAGAGAATAAAAAAATGCTTACTGAAGCTATGTAAAGACCATACTCATTTGCACTATCAATTTGACAGTCAGTGTATACTGGTAACTCGTTTAATCATATTTTTTTCTTTTTTCTTTTTTCATACATGAAGTGTTCGGCATATGGGCGATGTGTCAAAGGTCATGTACCAGTAGATCCATGGCTGAATTATGCGCTGGAGACTCAACAAGTACTGCAGGTAAAGTGAGAAAAGCAGATTTCTGGACCAGTTTGCTTGTGTGTGTGCATTTGATGGCATGTGAGTGTGTGCATTTGTGTCGCATTGCATGTGTGTGTGTGTGTGTGTGTGTGTGTGCCTTTATATAATTGTGTGTGTGAATATGAAAATGTGTATTTTTGTGCTTGAGTTTACATATAGTGTGTTTGTGTGTGTATGTAGAGGATGGGTGCTTTTCAGATGTAAACTATGGTGATTGCGCCTTGCTATTCTTTAGACCCACAATGGATATCTAGCAATGCTAAGACACTGCCCTCCTTTTACTTCCAGAAAATACATCTGAAATGTGCACATAGTTATGAGGCATAGGGATCAATGGTAAAGAAGCATCAATTCAGATTAAGCAACAGTATATTCTACGGTCACATGTATTTTTATGCCTCCGCCACAAAGTGATGCCGGAGGCATTATGTTTTCGGGTTGTCCGTCCGTCCATCCGCTTTCATTTACGCGATAACTTGAGTAATATTGACTTGAATTCTACCAAACTTGGTCCAAGTACAAAGTATGATGGGGCAATTAGTTGATTAGATTTTGGGTGAAATCCGCCAAAGGTCAAAGGTCAAGGTCAAATCATGAAATTGTATCCGTTAACGATAACTCAAGACTGGATCGAGCAAATTTCACCAAACTTTGTCAGAGGATGATGTATGATGGGACAATTACTTGTGATTAGTTTTTTAGTGAAATCGGACTGAGGTCAAAGGTCAAAGATCAAGGTCAAATCCTGAAATTAATCTGTTTACGTGATAACTCAAAACTGGATGAAGCAGCTTTCACCAAACTTGGTCCAAGGATGATGTATGATGGGACAATTAGTTGAGTAGATTTTAGTGACATTGGCAAGAGGTCAAAGGTCAAAAGGTCAAGGTCAAATGCTAAAAATGTTGCTATTTCCCCAATATCTATGCAATGCCCTTTAGAAGGTATTTTCTTGAAACTTGGTGCAGACATGTACTACTGCATAAAGATTCTCCAGAGAGAGTTTCATGTCATAAGATCAAAGGTCAAAGGTTAGGTGAAAATGTTGTAATATCACTTTTCTCACAAATGGTTCAATGTATTTCATGGAACTTGGTACATACGCATGTACTGACTGGCAGAGATTATCTAGGGAATTTAGGGGTCATAGGTCAATAGTCATGGGGTCAAAGGTCAAGGTCAACTCTTCAATATTTTACTATTTCCCTCATACACTAGTATATGAAATGCTTGTATTATTAGTTTTCAAACTTATAGTATATATGTGACCCGCTACAACAAAAAGGTCCTAAAGTCGCGCACGGTCGAAGCCGTGAAAATCGTGTTTGAAGTCAGAGCATTAAAATTGGTCAAAACTTACGATTTTCTGGTTTTGATATATTATTGGAGTCTAACATGTCTTCTATCATATGTCGAAATTTTGAAGTAAAATGATCAAAGGAAAGACCAAAAAATAGCGTTTTTCTGAGCCATGTTTTTTGGCGTTTCAACGAAGCAGAAACTGGTTCGAAAATTTGGATTGAGCGCCACAGATAGGTTCCGCCCCTAACAACGACCAGAGTGATCTCATTGGTCAGTTTGCTGCTTGTTGCTAACCGAAGCGTGAAGCTCGCACACTGCCCAGTCGACTGGTGCGTGCGGGCGGGGTGCGCTATGCTCAGCCGCTTCTCACATCCTGGTCACTGATTGGTTGGTGAGGAGACCGCCGACGCTGATGTGCTTGAATGAACTCTTCGGGGGTTGCTAGGGCTTACCTTCTATTGTCCAGAGGTGAAAACTGAGTAGCGTGTTCCTTGATCGCGATTGCGTCGAAAGGAAGACTTTTAGGGCGCTTTTCTCGAAACAGTGATTTTCCAGACGTCTCGACATGCTCTCTTTTAAACATCGATATCTCCGCAGCCGATCATTTTTATAAAATGTGTTATATATCAATTTAAAGCAGAAAGATTAGGGGAATATATCATGCAATTTCCAAATAATCAACCTCGCCTGACTTTAGGATCATTTTGTTGTAGCGGGTCACATATGCAGTACCTAATGGAGATTCTCCAGGAAATTTCCAGCCAGAATGTCAAAGGTCAAAGGTTAAGGGTCAAAGGCCAGGTTTCAATGCCCCCCCCCCCAAAAAAAAAAAAAAAAAATCTATTTTGTACTGTAATTACACTCTTTCTTCATACCTAGGAAATTACTCAATGCATAAACTTATAAAAGGGTCCGTCAGAATTCAAGTAAAAATTTTTAATTCCCTAAATATTCAGTACCTGCACTCTTCGACAATTATAGCAAACCCAGTTCAAGGAAAGTGAACGTTCAAGTCATTTCTGACAAACCTGTCTTATCAATATTTTGCCAGTTATGTGAAACTGTCATGGATCACACATTGTGAAGACATTGTACTATATGCCTATTGTCATGGATCACACATTGTGAAGACATTGTACTATACGCCTATTGGGAGAATCATGCATTATAGCGGAGACATCAGTCGCCGTAGCGACATTTCTAGTTTTTTTAATCATTTGTACCATATGTCTGAGAAGCTGGAGTATACACTTCAGTAAGCACTGAATTTATGGGTGCATTAATGTGTGGATGTGTGTGTAAATGTTTTAAATGATTTCATAATGAAAAATTTTAATTCATTCAAAGAGGCATAAAGAACAAATAATGAATGGAATAGAAAGAATTAAAAGATGAGATTTCATGTCGGGGTTTTTTTTTCACTTAAATGACATAAATGACTTTCAAACCTTCTTACATTGCTTTTTAGCATGTAATTGTCAAATGATTCTTCCTCTTCTTTTATTTCACCACTATCATGAAAAGCTAGTTGTCCCCGCCGAACGAGTTCGAGCAGGGGACTATGAAACGGGCTCCGTACATGTGTGTGTCCGTGTGTCCGTCTGTCCGTCTGTCCGTCCGTGCATCCGTGTGTGATCAAAATGTTCATAATGCTACTCCTTCGCCATTTCTAACCCGATTTTGATTCTGTTTGCTTTATATGATAGCACTACATGGGAGCTTTGAAACTTCTATACAGAATTTCAGTTGTGACCTTGACCTTTGACCTATATTGTACATTTTGCTTCAAAATGCTACTCCTTCGCCATTTCTAACCAGATTTTGATTCCGTTTGCTTTATATGATGGCACTAGATGAGGGCTTCATAACTTCTACACAGAATTTTGACCTTTGACTTCTTTGACCTTGATTTTTTACCTATATTGTACATTGCCTACAAAATGCTACTCCTTCGCCATTTCTAACCCGATTTCGATTCCGTTTGCTTTATGTGATGGCACTAGGTGAGGGCTTCAAAACTTCTACACAGAATTTTGATCTTTGACTTCTTTGACCTTTGACCTTGATTTTTGACCTATATTGTACATTTTGCTACAAAATGCTACTCCTTCGCCATTTGTAACCCGATTTCAATTCCGTTTGCTTTAAGTGATGGCACTAGGTGAGGGCTTCAAAACTTCTACACAGAATTTTGACCTTTGACTTCTTTGACCTCTGACCTTGATTTTTGACCTGTATTGTACATTTTGCTACCAAATGCTACTCCTTTGCCATTTCTAACCCGATTTCGATTCTGTTTGCTTTATGTGATGGCACTAGGTGAGGGCTTCAAAACTTGTACACAGAATTTTGACCTTTGACCTTGATTTTTTACCTATATTGTACGTTGGCTACAAAATGCTACTCCTTCGCCATTTCTAACCCGATTTCGATTCTGTTTGCTTTATGTGATGGCACTAGGTGAGGGCTTCAAAACTTCTACATAGAATTTTGACCTTTGACTTCTTTGACCTTTGACCTTGATCTTTTGACCTATATTGTACATTTTGCTACTAAATGCTACTTCCGGGGGGGACATATATTACGCACCGCATAATTTCTACTTTTCCTTGTTACAATTGGGACTTTTGCTCAGAGTCGAACCTGTTGATTTGTTGGAGGGTAGTTGTAATTGAATGAAGTGAGTTAAATAATATGTCAATTCCGAAGCTTAGTGACGTAAGAGCAGTGTTTTCCGTGCTGAAATAGGATATCTTTACTACACATGTGTTATCAATGATAACCTCTTTTATGCAGTTGTGAGTGGGGCATAAACTGATGTATGCACAGAAACTTGAGCCAGCCTCTGAAATCATTACCAATTTAACATGTTTCATTTCTGTTTCATCTTCCTTTGATACAGATTGATGAGCCGTTCAACATGGTTCAGATGCCTGCTGTGAGTAGATCAAACATTCTAAGATGAATATATGGAATCAACCTGTATGTCTCATGCTATTCTTCATAACACTCGGTGTAATCACTTGGATGACACAAACTACTGACTACTGTATGCACCATATATTTAGCGAGTCTAATTTTTTGCGAATTGGGACTTCCTGACAATTTTGTGAGTGGTCAAATTTGTTATTGTGGAGTACAGTACTGAACAGAGAAATGTATGCATGCACATCACATTCATGTTGGGATTGGAGTTGATTTGTTCACATATTTTTCAATTTGCGAATAACACCCGACTAGCAAAATTTTGGAGGAAAAAAAAAATGAAATATTTGGCATACACTTGTATATGCAGTATATGATGATGTGAAAATGGGTGTTGTATTTCATGCTATACTAATGATGCACAGGATAGAGTGTGTTAGTGAAGGTGCGGCGCGCTCGAGAGTATTGACAATGGTGCGACATGCACGAGGCGCACGCCACGAAATAATCCTGTGCATCATTAGTTTTATAAAATGGGTCGAAAACTAACAGCATTATTCACGTACCTTTGTGGGTCAATACCAGTCAGCTACATGTAGCACTCGCTCAAAAGTCAAGATGTCCGAAGATGTTCGTCCCAAACATTTACGCACGTCGCACTCGGAAATCCCGCACACTCACCTAGTACTGTACGTACGTATAAGAGTATACGTACGCCACGTACTGTTATGCACAAGAAAGGCCGCCGGCTGTTGTGGCAGCCCGCGGCCCAAACTAGAAGTTGTTTACAGGATTGACAGCGCGTATAGTAGCGCGTGACGCACTTGTAACAACTGATTGAGTGCGCACTGCTAGTGTAAAACATTGTGACATACGTCAGGCCAGGGAGGTGGAAGAGAGACTCTTCTTAGTGCTTACCTGAAGAAAATAATGCACTCAAACGTGACTCATTTCAGCGCTTCCAATTGGCTACATTCTTGAACCCATTTTATAAATAGTGTTATTGCATCATGTCATGGTACTCAAAGTGATTTAATCTGCCATATTACAGTAGTTATTCCAGTGCAATTCTACTGCATGTTCATAAAGAAGTTAATCATATTTCCAAAATGTTAGAAATTAAAAAAAAAAAAATCCAACTGAAATTAAATAGAAAGAATATATATGCCAATCATCTGCTGTGACGATGTCATCACCTCACCAGTCTCTGATTGGATTGCACACAAGTGTTTTCGCGTCTATTTTTCTGTTTATCAAGCACAACTCATTACATGCTATGTGCTTATGTTTATATAATCTATCACAATTTATCAATATCTTTCTCTACAGGCACACAATGCATATAACAACAGAGCAGACTCATATGGAGGTAAGTTAGATGATTATATAAACATTGTTTGTTGTTAAAACTATCCCGTGCAACATTTTTATCAATTATCAAACATAATGTAAATGCACCATTAAGAAATAAAATGCATAGGTTTACAGATGCCTGTAATAAGAGTCACAAATGACTGCAGGTTTGTTGAATACATAGTGTACCAATAAGATATGTCTCAGATTTATTCCCAGCTGTCTGTAAAATGGAAATACTTTGTAACATGTAACAGCTATTTGAGTCACATGACCATGACATCATTGACATTCATGACCAAATATGATTTAATCTTAAATTCTTCAGGAAAAATGTTAGGTTATATTCCATAAGAATATGGAGTAATGACAAGGCAAGCAATTCCCAGTACACCTTTGGCAAAAGCTTGTTAAAGAAACAAATTGAACAAATGCTATCTTCATTAGCTCAATTAGCATGAAATGATTGGCTGATATTTGGAAAAAAGAGATGTTTCTATTTTTAGTCTGTATCCTTCACTATAAAAATTTTGATGGTATGATAATCACCCTACATGTACCATAACCAAAAAGGACTGTCTTAGGCCAAGCACATTCTACTAACTTTGCCGAGTTACAGGATCATGAAAATCCAGTCTTTCACCATCCGTCTTGCCTTTGCTTGAATGTTCAGTTGCAGACAACTGCCCCTGGCCCCCGCCCTATAGTAGAGACTGTTTGGATCTGGCCAATCAGGAGTTCAGTCTTACCGACATGCTCAACATGGGCATCAGGGCACTGGAGATTGATGTATGGTGGTGTTTTAAGAAGGTAGGAGAATGTTCCGTAAAGGGTAAACGTTTTCCATCTTTATTTCAACTCTTTCTGGAGTCACATCTTGGCATGATACTGTACAGCCAGAGGCATTAAAGAAGATATCTGGACCAGTAAGATGTTCATCTGAAATAAAAAAAGAGTAAAAGTGTCTGAGCAAATTAATAAAAAATTGATTAGTGTCAGATGAAAACAAAGCAAGCTATCAAATTGTGAAGTTCCACTAAATTTCACAGAACCATTCTTGAAGAGTCAGTTGAATGCTGCTTTCACTCCATCCACATTTATATCTGGGCTTTGGCTTCCTTCAACGTGGCTGCTAAAGAAAGCAGTGACTGCCTGTAAGATAAAGCAGGCGGCTGTATCCTAGTCCCCTTCAAAGGACTAGGCAATGAAGATAAAGTGCCTTGCCTAGGAGCACAACCCCTGCAGCCATGGGACTTGAACCATGAGCATCAGATTGATTGTTTATGGTCTTACCTACAGAGACACAACAGCCCCTTTGAATAGATTGCAGTTAAGCCTGGCTGTGAATCCACAGTGGCAAGTTTCAGCTTTTTCAATTTTATTTGTGCCTTTGAATGTTTCTGCACATAAATGGCGCTATATTAATACTGTTTCATCATTATTATAATCATCAGCTGATTTATGCTACATTTTGTTTGTGAATTCTTTTTCCTCCAAGATACGCATGAGCCATTTAATTTGTGGACCAGTGGACAGGTTGTTTGAAGATGGCATGAAAGAGATAGGAGAGTGGGTTCATCGACCGGAAAATGATGGAAAGGTGATTCGTATATATCTTGAGGTGAGATAATATCCCGTTACTATATATTAATACATTATACATGTATTCAACGTAAATGGCATCAATCAACTCCCTCATCAGTGTACTGTAAAATAAGATATTTTCACGGCACTGAATTTTTGTGAATTGGAGCCGACGGCCTTTTTTGTGACATGATATTTTCATAAATTGCCACTGGCATTCTAATGCATATAGTGTAGAGTGGAACTTTCATGTACATTTTAATTTTGCTAATCTTCGCTCTCGGGAAATTAAAATGCACTCAAACATTTCTGGTTTTACTGTAACCAATACCAAGTAATCCCAGTTTCAGCTTACTCTCATCTCGGTTGATTTTAATGAAATCATAGAGCTTTAATTGGGTACATCTAAGAGATTTTTTTTTCTTGTCATTAAGATCTTAATCCCTTCTATATTTTTTTTTCCCAGGATGGTAAATATCACACCAAGGGCCATGATGACCTAATCAATGGTCCAATCAGGGATTATCTGGGGGACAGAGTCTTCACCCCTGATGATCTGAAGAGTCTTGGAAGATGGCCGACTCTAAGAGAAATGAAACAGGTGAGATAGGCACAGAATCTTTTGGGATGTGTAGCTCAGGGTCAACAGACAACATTTAACACCAGGCCCAGCTGGCCCAACACCAGCTACAGGAACAATAAAATATTTAAGATAACACTAACACCAGTTGCATCAAACTTGAAATCACTCATTCTATGACATAGTCTGATGTATATAGTTGTCAATGAACTATACTAGATATAATACTCCAAATTTTGAAAGAAGGGAAATATGAAATTTTAGACTTTGCTGTTTTTAGTAGGATAATATGATTTTTATGAGTTTTGAACTGGAAATCTAACATGATTTGATATTAAAGATACTTTTTATAATCTAACTGACTTAAAGAAGAGGCAAAATTTATTCTTGTGATGGAAAAATAAATGCACAAATTAACCTTGTTTACCCTTACATAGATATATTTGTGTGAATATGTAGTTATTGACAAAATAAGGATTTACTGTAGGAACATTCTGTTCTCGACTTATAGAAATAGACATGATCATAACAACACGAGTATATGTGAAATTAATGTTACTTCAAGAATCATGCAAATGAACAGTAGGACAGAAGGGGAACAACAGGTTTTGAAAGTGAGACTGTTCTTGTGAAGTGCAAAGGGTGCTACCATAACAGACCTTGTAAGTAATAAATAAAGGCTCATATTCTTTCTATTTGTACAACAAGTGTATATGTCCTAATTCCCAAAATTATACCACCTGTTTCCTTCACTTTACATCTGTCAATCATATTAAGGGTCTTGTGGAATTCAATTCTCCTTTCACAGATGAAGAAAACAGTCTTAATTGCAACCAATGGGAATTACACCCATGGAGGACTCTACATTCAAAATGGATACTGGACAGAAGCCATCAGGAACGAGGTGAGTTTGTCATTCAGTTGTGGTATTGATCCTGTGGAATTAACAATGTTTGTACACCACAGCATAGCAGTGCTCGGTGTGTCTCATTTCAATTTGTGTCAGGTCTTTACAGTGCATCATGCTAGGGAATGGAACAATAACAACCCAATAATCATGCACAAACATGCACTTTGCCTACAAAATGAGCTTGCTTACAATCAAGATAGCGTGCACATGATTTCACAAACTCAGACATATTTTATACCGGTACCTGTATAGAAATTTATTTCAGTAAATAATGAAAATTAGTTCTCACCACAAGTGGAAGAAGTGTAACCTTGTTGAGTATATTTTATTGTCAGCTGTTATAAAGGTAGGCTAGACTTCCATATGTACCCCCCACTAAAATTGGAAAAAAAAAATATCTGAGCACTTATAAATTTGTAAAGTTATGTGTATTTATAACTAAATTAGTTGAGAGAAATACAATATAACGAACTTACCAGGTTCGGTCGTGTACTCCTTGGGAGGGTACAGTTCAGCTGCATCAGCAAGAAAGGTGATGAAGAGATCCTCTCCTCTGTGGTACTGCCTCCACATATATTCGATGAGGTGAAGCCCCAACTTATCTCTGCGTATGTGCATTTCAGATAGTTGACGCTTGATTTGCCACCACAGTCCTTCGATGTTGTTCGTGTGTTCCTTTGAAACGGGATCGACAAAATGTAATGAATGATTGACG
Source organism: Diadema antillarum (assembly GCF_040938485.1). Classification (NCBI taxonomy): domain Eukaryota; kingdom Metazoa; phylum Echinodermata; class Echinoidea; order Diadematoida; family Diadematidae; genus Diadema; species Diadema antillarum. Next base: position 190,566 of record NW_027271621.1, read on the forward strand.
GGTAGATGGTAAAATCCTTGCGTTCCTAGTTGGTCGTATGCCTTCCAACAGTCACTGACGATAGTAGTTCCAGGTTTAATGTGCTTGATGATGAGTGGTTCTAGCATCGCTCGATCCCTCTTGTTGTCCGACAGTCCTTCGATGTTTGTGTGTTTCTTTCAAACGGGATCGACAAAATGTAGTGAATGATAACGGTAAGATGGTGAAATCCTTGTGTTCCTAGTTGGTCGTATGCCTTCCAACATTCACTGACGATGGTAGTTCCAGGTTTAATGTGCTTGATGATGAGTGGTTCTAGCGTCGCTCGATCCCTCTTGTTTTCTGGTAATGGAACAAGGAAGAGTCCTTTGGTATCCCTACAAATCCCCCCAAATACCCACTGTCCGTCAACTGATTTCCCTCTGTTGTACTTGCGCTTTCCAAATTTTGATTCGTCAATCTCGACCACTTTGCCTGGTCCTCCAATGGGCGAGTTGCACTGAAGCTTGTTGAGCACAGCCCACTGACACACCTCTCTGCAGTAGTTGTAGTAGTCGCTGACAGTCTCCGTGCTCGTTGTGACAACTCTTTTAGATGTAGATCTAGAGCTAGAACTACTCGAAGAAGTTGACGCAGCTACAGAAACCAAAGTTGATGCAGATAAAGATATGGAAGAAGATGAATTTGATGTAGAAGGAGTTGAACCAGAAGTTGAAGTGGAAGGAGTATCCGCAGCCATCTCTACATTTGCTTCACCGTGTTCACTTTCTGCAGTAGAATCTCCAGAGGAGATGGAAGTCTTGTGAACCGCTCTGGTATACGGTAGTTTGTGAATGAAACAAAACACAAGAAGAAGACTGCGGCGCAGATTCACATTGCTCTGGTTAAACCAAGTGCCTTTCCAGATTGGCACTTGACTTTTCTTCTGTTAACACATCCTCTTGTTGCACTGGAAATGAGATTCGGATTTCTTTCTTCCTTGGCGCTGAACCTGAAAGTGTGAAGAAGAATAAGACAAGCAAATTAATTATCAGTCATTACAAGTTCAGAATGTGTAATAGCCGACATCGTTTTTAACAATAAATTGAAAGTCTCATTTTTGTTCGACATACGACCTACCGTGTAGACATTATTCAGCTGACACTTCCAGGTGGGACACTGCATGCTGCTAGCAATTTTCTTTGCTCATATCTATCCGGTTTATATTGTCAGCAGTTACAAAGCGAGTCAGCAGCTATACAGCTGTCTTTCAGTGTGTGTTTGTTATCATAAAAACACTACAGAAATTTAAGCAATCACATTGTGTGTTGCTTGTATATGAATGTTTTCATTAGGCAGTGTTTTCACAGAAGAGAATATTCTCCATGATGTTTGATCTTCTCTCACATCTCATGATTTTTGTTGCCATGGTTTCCCCTTAATGCTACAGTTCACCCCTTACCCAGAATGTGGAGGATTTCATGTCCCATCTCCCCTGAGGTTCTACTGTGATAGCACAAATTATGGGTAAGTTCTCCTTGATCCCAAGCTACCCTTGACGTGACTTTCACAATAGCCTGTGTTTTTGCTGGCATGTTTATCAGAAATATTAATACTGTAAGTCACAGAAATTATTACCACCCCTCCCCTTTCACAGCAGTGCCAACATATCTAGGTTTTCAGTGATAATAGCAAGTGGCTGTGTGTTCCACCGTAAACAAGGCCATAGCAAATTTAGTCTATTCTGCCAACGAAAGGATTCTAAAGTTTCACTTTTTTTTTTGTCGTTGTTGCTGTTGCTGCTGCTGTTGCTGCTGTTGCTGTTGCTGTTGTTGTTGTTGTTGCTGCTGCTGTTGTTGTATGAACCCAGATGAATGCTATACCATTTCAGATTCCTCATACAAAAAGAAAACAGAAGCCTTAACTTGCAGTCTGAGACAGGAAGGTCATGAATGAGTCCAAATTTTGTGAGCAAAGAACACATCCCCTTTTGATATTCACCACGATAATAAAAGACTTTAGGATATACTGGTATTTTATGTTTTCATGTGTGCATTCTACACTGTATTCATGCTCCAAGGAAATTGTAAAGGAAAGATGATTTTACAATAATATTTTTTTTTTCTCCTCAATCAGGCCATTGTGGAATGGACCAAAACAAACTGGGGTGATCTTGGACTTTACCGAGTTCATGAAATGTGGGTAAGTCTGCCTGCTTGCATGCTTGTGTTTTCTCTATACTTGGAAGGACGACTATGGATCATGCATGACAGAGAGAGAGAGAGAGAAAAAAAAAAAAACATCCCCACAAGGGAAATTTCTTCACATGTTGCCTACCAATAAACAGAGTTCAACTCCATATGGTTTGTTTACAGCTCCTCATCAACCACATGTTGCCAAAACTGTTAGGTGGTATGTGAATTCCAACTTTTCCTTTCCGTACAAATTTCTCACTACTTGTTGATATCCATCCATTATATGCACATTTTGGTGTGTGCTTCTTCCTGAAATCAACAAAAGTGGCAGTCTGAACAAAAATTCAAACAGACGAACCATGACAGGTTATTCTACGATTATCTGCTCCCTATTTTAGGGTTTCACTGTAGTAAATCATACATTGAGTTTAACATGTAGACACATCTATCAGCAAGCTCTTTTTGTATATATTAAGTTTACTGACATGATTTTATCTTACAAAACAATGTACCACTCTCTTGTTTTGATATGCTGCTTACACTGTGGTCAGTCTACCAAATTCAGACACCCATCTCTCTTTCACCCCACTCAGTGTCCAGTACCCAGCAGCTGACCAGGTCAGTCCCATGCTCCTACGGACAGCTGTGTGGACGTGGGCGGAGGGCCAGCCAAGCGGGTCACTTTCCAAGGCTTCTTGTGTCTTCCTCAGGTGAGACACACCTTTGAAATATCTTCAAAAGTGTGTGAAATCAATCTTCAGAGTGGCATACTTTGCATCAAGAAAGTTCTCTGTATGAACATATTAATTTTCAGGGACAATGCCAAACTTCACAAATGTGTAACAGAGTGTAGCATTTACCAGGCCTGTATAGTACTGTATACACCATATATTTCACGGGGTTTTTGATTTTCTAAATTTTGTGAGTTGGGTGCAAAATGTGAATTCATCAACACGATTTAATAAATGTTAACTGTGATCCCAACAAGAATGTGACCTGTGCGTGTGCATTTCTGTGTTCATTACTGTACTCCATGATCATCAATTTAACCACTCGCAAAATTGTAGGGATTACGATTCGCAAACAAAAAATCAAACTTGCTAAATATGTGGTGTAAACAGTACCCTACTCCAGCAGTGACTAGTTTGGTTTTGCTCAAGCATATACAATTAGGTTAGGTTTTGTTTTGTTTTGATTTGTTTTTTCAATCATATGCCAATTTATTCCTTAACACCGTGCTTGAATGGTGATGGAAAAAAAAAATAGATAGATGGATAGATAATAGGTAGATAGATAGATAGATAGATATATCTAGTTTCTTGGAAGGGTTCTTGAAATGTGTATTGACTTTGCTGAGTAAAGTCCAGCTAATAAGTAACCAAAGGAAGAATCCCTTCAGTCATATGCTTGATAAACTATAAATCTACAGCTATGACAGGCAAAACAAAATATTATAAACCAGCAAGCTGTCACACCACCTTGACCCTTTTTTAGCCGAAACATCTTCCTTACCTCTCCCACACCTTGTGTTTACATGCCTGGTCAATCGTTTGGGTCAAGAATATTATGATATTGATAATGTGTTGTGACAGGAAAACTTTTGTAAAGGTTGTATGGTATCCTGCTTGGTTGGTCGAGAACGTTGAAAATTGATGTGCTACGACAGGAAAATATTTTGATAGGTTGTATTCTATCTAACGTGGTGTGATTTTATTTGTATTTTTTGTTGTTCTTTGTCTCTTTTCAGTGGAGTTGATTACAGATGGTACACTTCTTTGACTTGCTCAACCAAATTGCCTTCAGCGTGTGCCAGGACTGAAAATCCGGATGAATGGACGCTGGGGGTGGCCGCAAGCTACGGTCATCCCAGCGCTTGTCCTGATGGCTTTGTCTTCAGCGCTCCGATCAACCGGTCCAGGCAGCAGAAGGTTCGTTAAATGTCATTTGTAGACTTGCTGGCGTAAATATGTGTGGCAGTGGGCACCGTCCATTTCACAGCTAACCAGGCGGACAAATCAAGTCAGGAACTGGTTTGGTATTTCATATCTCATACTGATTTGGGCAGCCTGGAAAAAGACCATTCAAGGATGAAACATCTGAAACGACAAATCCGTGGGAAAGCAGAATGTTAAACAATGATGATAGGAGGATTATGACTGCTAATTTGTGGTTTGTTTGTTTGTTGTTGTTGGTTTTTTTAGGGGGTCCTAAAATTACAACCTTTTCACAAGATTTATTTTGAGAGTGGAACATTCCTCAAATGATGCACACATGCCCATAGTACTTGTACAAACATATGTTGTGAGGGGGGCGACAAGACCTCGCGTCTACAAAATGTCAAATGTTCAGGAGAGCAAAAAAAGAAATAGAAGCCACGTCACAGCACTATATTAAATGGAATAGCCTTTCCTTTGATATGCTGTGGGGGCTTCATTTTGGGGGTAAGACAGCAAGGATTTGGACAGGACATCACTTAACTGGTTATCTGACCATTAATTTTTAATAGATTATCCAATTTTCCACAAACGTCCCTAATGTGTTCTATCAAAGATTCTTCATCCAGTGAATCCTTATATACCTCATAGATTTAAAATAGATTTAATTTTAACAACTTGACAGAACTGGCAAAGAGACACCTGTTTCTCTATTCTTTTCTTTGTGTGTGTGCTTTCTTTGCAGTTAATTGAGGTGTCTGGAGGCAAGACTATATGGATTAACATCTCACCGTACATTCCACTCCTGAACATGCTCTTCCAGTGACTCGTACTAATTGTGCAATTTGTACTTTATGAGGTACCCATCAGATTTCTCTATTTTTGTACGTGGATGACAGGTTGCTGTAAGATAGTAACAGTAACACACTGTTGGTGCTCATTGCTCAGGTCAGTAGACACTGATGTGTTCTGTTATTAGTGACAATCAAATAGTACTACTGACAGACATGATGTGATATTTATTTTCTGTCAACTGAAAGAACACATATTTTTTAAGACAGTCGGCAATATGCAATATTTATGATTTAAAGGATATAGACAGACAGTAAGTGTTAATGTTTTCTATTGTGAGATTGATGGGATGTTGTGTGTTTCTGGTCTGTAAGTTGCAAAGTTTTGGGATATATATAAAAAAGAAAGAAAGATGAGTGTAAGACATACTATATACATGTATAAGTACTCAGCTTTGTTGAAAGCTAATAGTTGTAAGCTTGTGTGTAATGCTGTTTCACTTTTAAAAGTACATGTGCATTTTTATGTGTCCATCTGCATTTGTGTGTGTGGGTATGTGTGTGTGTGTGTGTGTGTATGTGTGTGTGAGTGTGTTGGTGATCTGGTCAGTTGTATAAAGTCTTCCGTGATACCTCCAATGACCATAGTCAATGTCCATCCCACCTGTGCCTATAGTCCTATCTGGACATCACCTCAGTGACTTCTATAAAAATACCATTTTGTCCAGCAACACATGTATTGAATATGGATATATCATCCTCCATATGTATTTTGGTGGAAAAAGCTGATATATCTTTTGAGGTATTTGTATTTCTCCAAGTCGGTTGTGGGAAAGGGTTAGAACGGCCTTCTGTTTAGCTTGAAGGGTAGAGAGAGCCATTATATTATACTGCACATTTGCAAAATCAACCCCGATTTTTTTCAAGTCAAGTAATTTATTATCATGCACTAAGGCATAAAAATCCTCTCAACAGTCTCCATTTTAAAATTCCTCATATAAAGGAAAATGAATATATATGTATACATAACTGAAAGGCAAGTAACATAACACTTAACAAAGTACATCAAGAACATGTATTCTAATAATTAAAGTATTGCACTTGGTCCCTGCACATGTACATGTGTGATTGTTCGAAGAGATTCTGGCTTCAGCAATTTATCTCAGTAAACTCAGTGAATGAAAATAAAAAGCACACATGGCTCGGGACCCCACCCACCCAGCACTCCATTAATACATGATATATGCAATACACATGTTCTAGCAGTGTGATAAAAATAAAAAGTAGCAAAACGTGTAATGATTATATTCTCATGTACCGCCTTAACTTGTTCAAACCAAATAATTGTGTGTCAGTGAGTATGGGTGCATCTATATGTGTGGGTGTGTGTATGTGTGTGTATGAAAGTCTGTTGTGTGTTTGTATATGTATGTATTTGTGTGTATGTGTTCATGTGTGTGTGCCGTATGTACATGTGTAAAAATGCTATCACTATATAATGCTACAAATGTTGAGAAAACAGTGTCATCTTGCTGCTATATTAGCATACAATTTATCTCCAAATAATTACCGTATATCGCCACACTAATTCCACACATTGGTACATTACCCTTCAACTGTGCAATGAAGAGTCAAACATTGTTTACCAATTGAAGCTGTTGAATACCAAACATGACAAACATTATCCACCCTCACCTAATAAATTTACTGTTATAGAGCATCATTGCACTTGGTAAGAATGACCGTTTCAACCTATCAGTCCGCAGCCTAGGAAGCCTTATCCGACCAGACCTGTTGAAAACCACCTCCCCATATAAGGGGTGGGATGGATCTTTCATGGCCTGCAGTTTTGTAATGACAGCCCTCTCCGCCACATCTTCCAAACAGCTGGCAGAGACTCCCATCACTTTACTCGCATGCCTTACAATCCTCTCCAGCTTGGCCCTGTTCCTAGCCGTTAGGCTATGGAACCATGCTAAGCAGCAAAAGCAAGTTACTGACTGAATGACACTTTGGTAAAAAAGAAACAGTGTTTTTTCCTCACATGAAAAGAATTTAATTTTCTTAAGAAATACAAACACTGGTTCCCCTTAGACTGCAATCTGCTAGTATTACTATGCCAGCTCAGCTTATTGTCAATAACAGTACAGAGATATTTATACTCTGCAACTTGTTCAATAGGATCACCAGCTATGCACAAAGATGCATGTTGTGTTCTAGAACTTTTCCAGAAATCAAAGATCATTTCTTGGATCTTCTTAGTATTTAATACTAAAGATGCTTTTGAACTCCATGTAACAAACTTATCTACCGTATCTGTTAATAAGCAGTTTCATCATTATTTGTGATGAGACCAATAATGCAAATATCGTCTGCATATTTAATTACATGACAGTTTGAGGTAGATAGGCAGATAAAATCACTAGTTAACAATGTGAATAACATAGGTGATAACACGCATCCCTGTGGGGCTCCTGTATTTAAAATTCGGGGATGTGATAAACAGTCACCAAAATGTACCCTTTGTGTTCTGTTTGTTATAAAATCACATATCCATGAACACAATAGAGGATTGACCTCCATATCATATTGCAGTTTGTGAACCAAAAAATGGTCAACAATTGTGTGAAAGGCTGAGGAAAAGTCAACAAAAAGCGCTCTAACATAATTATGTTCCTATTTGCTCCAAATGTTTGCAGATTATATGAAGGAAGTACATGATAGCATCATCAACACTTCTTTTATTCTGATAAGCAAACTGAAGAGGATCTAGAAATTCATGTGTTTGTTATAATACTATATCTTTCAAAATCTTCTCTAGACAGCTCTAGAGATGCTCTCCCATGCTATCTAAGGCTTATTTTTCAACATAGTAATGGCAATAAGTAAGAAATCATTTCAAGCTGGAGAAACAGAGCCAGGGCGGTAGAAATTAAATCTCAAGCGGGAGAACGGAAGATTTTGCAAAAATGGGTTTTCGGCGGGAGATCTCCCGTCGAAAACGGGAGAGTTGGAGTCTCTGTACCGCTCAGAGTACACAGTGCTCATAGCTCAGTTTCCATATTGTCCCACATGTACATATTAGTGTTGGTAGTGCACGATTACCACGAGTGTGGTTATTTCGAGATCGTGCGAGTGTCCCGTCTTGGTTTGGCTATTTTTAAAAAATTTTTTTTTACATGCCTGTTCCCAGCAAAAATGCATTACATGTACCACTTATTCAGCTGATAAATTTGAACAATTATGTGTATTTATAGCTGAAATAAAATGAAGTTTTCTGAGACCGCGCTTGCATGTTTCAAACGGGGGTCAGCATTGGCGTACCACACTACACCAGAGCGTCAGATCGATGCGGTGATTTGTGCACGTGCATGACTGCTGTTAAAGGTTGTTTTTTTTTCAAGTACTTTGTAAGAACGGGTCACCGTGTTGACCAGATATGATCACCGAATCAACCTCTTCAGTTTGCTAACTATCCAGCTCCATATCAAACAATGATAACCACTGCACTGGCATAACCCGACAGCTGTTTTTGCCTGAGCTTATAACCAGCATCAACTAGGACATGTGATCATGAGCCATGACTTTCTTGTTAGATGGAAAAATGCACTGAGTAAACGTTGAAATTCAAGTCTAATTGTATTTATGTTGCCGTACTGATCGTAAAAAAACAATGAAGTACTACAAGTTGTAGCACATAGGCCCTACTAGTCTAACATGTAACAGTGTGAAATTCAAAAACGGCAAACATGCTATTGCTGTACTGCATTACTTACAATATTCATTAACATATAATCACTATCAAACAAACTTCTGCCAATGCAAATTACATGGACACATTCAATATTCTTTTTTTTTTCCCATGCTGTCCTTATTAATAGTTTTTTCATCGTTTCATGAAGTTCATGTTGCGCACATTTATGTATGAAGTTGTTTGATCTGTGTGATTTTGTATACATGAAATAAGCCAAAATTACACCAAGGAAGAAGCTGTGTTGCAAACTTTTGCACTTTCAAGCTTCGCCCTTCATCACACATGCTCTCCAGCAGCTGTGTTTGTTTATGTATGTCAGCCATGGCCTTGTATATAGATATTATATACATGTACCTATATATTGTGTGTCCATGATATGATTTTGACTAGAAGTTCTTCGACCGAAACGTCAGACCAATTTTTCCTGCACCCTTACTTTGACTTTTTCATAGGTACATATATCTACATCTACAGTATGAATATACCAGTATGTATATTGTATATATTGTACACTATCTGAATCTTCACAAAAACCACTAATTGACAAATAATCATCAATACAGAAGACTGACTTAAAAGGAACAATTCAAATACTCTTTTAGAATGCATAGCTTGTTACATGTATAAATTAGCACAAAGTAACCACGACCACATTGTGTTACTGAATTGCTATTGTGGCGGCCTGGGCTGGTGTGTGTGTGTGTGTATAACGCCCTTCTTAATTGTTGTTTGTTGTTCGTCGAGGAAGCACTGTTGCCACCACCACAGAATAAAATATAACCGAGATGTATCAGTAACGTAGATGTTGTGTGTGTTGTCCGGAAAGATTGATCAACTCTGTGGGCTAGGTGTTAAGCCCAAATGTCCGAGCGGTAAAAACATACAGAGTTAATTGACCTTTCGGAAACTAATAGTCTCGGTGGGGATGAGTTCTTAGGTCAAAGTATATGACCGTGGAGGGAAGATGGAATATTCAAGGAGAGGAATATACGTGTTGTGTGTGTATGTGTGTGTGTGTGTGTGTGTGTGTGTGTAGTAGTAGTAGTAGTAGTAGTTACAGTAGTAGTAGTAGTAGTAGTAGTAGTAGGTATGTATGTTGTGTATGGGTTGTGTGGTGTGTGAAAATAGAAACTAAGTCAAGTGAGTCGTACACAGAAACAAAGAAAGACACAAGGTTGTAGTACTCTGATTTCAAGTTCAACAAAAACAAAAATCAAAGTTCAATCTTTCTTTTACAAAGTTCCAACAAGATTGCTATCTTCAAGTTATTCATGCATGCCTATTAAACCAATTCGTAAACTCTAATACAGAATCCTCCATACATTTCGTTTGATTTGTACGTGTGCCTAAGTTCTTCTGTTTCCACTTAGTTAATGACTCGCCAGAATCCCTAAGATCTCCTGAAACTAATATAAAGCATGTCTCTTATATTCTAGTAGAATTCTAATTTGCCAGAAGATACAAAGCATAAGTTCAAATTGTACATAGGGACACAAGGGGGGGGGGGGGGTTGTAGTTGGTGTGTTGAGGAGTGAGCAATCAGTTTGCTCGACACCTGGAGTAGAACTCCAAGAGTCTCCTCTACATATATGGGGGAGGGAGGGAAGAAAGTTTATAGTTATGCTAGTGTGTTGAGGAGTGAGCACAGAGTAGCTCGTTACTTGGACTAGAACTACAAGTCTCCTCTACATATGTGGGGTAGGGGAAGAGGAAAGTTTATAGTTAAACTAGAGGGTTGAGGAGTGAGCAGATAGTAGCTCGTTACCTGGAGTAGGACTCCAGGAGTCTCCTGATCTGAAAAATTTTCCTGCTTATATACACTTAATGCTGACGTCGCGGGAAACACTATGCGGAGGAAGCTACGGTGAGCACTAAGTGCTGAACTTGTACACTCCATAGATTTTGTGCTAGTTTGACGTCGCAAATATCTTATCATCTCGACAAATATCACTTTCCAAAATATGGGATCCGTGTTACAATAATTTGTAAGTTATTTACCAAATAATCAGATACATGTAATAAACCAAATTTCTCTAATATTGACCAGAATCGACAAAATGGCAGTAATTTTTACACATGAAGGATCCAAATCATAAGCTGACCTGGCTACGTCATCGCAGCGATGCGAAGCCAAAGCTCGCATTCGATCTAAAATAATTTTGCAAGTTCGCTTCTGAGGAATGATAAAATTCACTTCTATCACCAAAAGCTAATTCGTGTATCAGTATTTGCACCTTATTTCCTAAAAAATGGTGAATTTAGGAAATTTTGGATATGAATTAAAATGAAAGGCCAGAACATCGAAGATAATGAACGAGGGAAGGTCTGCGATCGCAATCCTGAATGATCACTTACGCGGTACGCGCATCTACCGGCAGTTTTGGATCCTTCGTAAAGACAAGATGTCATGTTCAAACTCCATATTCCTTCATATTTCTGTCAACATGGGGTAAGTTACGACTCAAATATTCGCTACACATACTAAATCCTGCAATTATTAAAATATTCCTGGCCGTCAGTTCATAACAAATGGGTATTCCCTACATTCTTCAATGCCTTATAGAATGTATGGAGTTGCTGAATGCAATGTGCATTATTAAACTGTGTCTATACTTATAACTCGTATCCAAGCAAAACAACTTCAGCTAAGGATAAGTCAACTATAGGTCATGAATGCCCTAAACTTGGATATTGGAATACCGACCAATGACTAAATTTCAGATTTCTATTCTCTGATCAGTTATGCTATGAGTTATATGCTTGTCGTGACTAAAGCAACTGTAGTGACGTCTATAACAATTCATAGTCTCTCCAGGGAGAGCCGGCACTGGTTCATTAAACGGGAAATATGGTCCTCTGGATCGACAGTCTGGGTTGCCTGATCTTCAAAATGTAGCTCCTCCCACTCTTCTCCACCCAAGCTAAGGACATCCTCAGGGACTGGCTCTGGGTCTTTGGGGCTGAAGTCATGGGGCTGGGGACATCGGAAGTGGCTCCTTTGCCACTTCGGCAGGTAAGTCAGCCTCCAAGTCCATAGGTACAGGATCAGGGGTGGGACTTGGGGTGGGGGTCTTCGGGAGGTCCTTGATGGGCGAGATCTTTGGCGGTGGGGAGGGAATGGCAGGGAGTTATCGGGGTTGGCGATAGGGGAGAGCGGGACGAGTTGGGTGATGCCTGGTGAAGTCGGAGGTCATGTGGATGGGAGATCGACTTCGCTCCTGTTGAGACTTGAGAGTAGCATGTCGCCGCCCTTCGTGTTCTGTCATTTTGGTCCTTTTGGCAACTTTTGTAAGTACAGAACCTGCAAGTGAATGGCATTTTGCTGAGGGGGAGAAATAGAAGAATAAGAGTTGCCTAGTAGAAATAATCAGGTGGTTTTCTATTTCTAATAGGATAGCATCTGGCTTTTTGCATTTGAAAGGATGTCACGTCTGTTCGTTCGGGAGGTAAGTTACTCAGAATTTCGTCATTGTCATCATCACTGGAATGGTCTGGAGAAACCCCTTCAATCAAGTCTGTATCTGATGGCGTCTCTTGCCATGGGGCTAGTTCTTCTCCTGTGTAGGGTTTGAGACGGTCGAAGTGTACTATCTTTGGTTTGCTTCTTGGAGAGAGTTGAATTCGGTAAGTCACGTCAGAGAGTCGAGTGAAGACTCTGAATGGGCCTTCCCATCTGTTAGTAAGTTTGGGACTTACACCCTTCCTACAAAAGTCGTTCCGAAGCCACACAAACTGTCCGACTTTGAAAGTTTCACCTGATGTTTGCCTATCGTAATTTCTCTTCTGTCGTGTCATGTTCGTTTTGGCATGTTTGGTCACCCGTGTTTGGATATCTTCCATACGGTCTCTAAGTTCGGCAGCGTAATCTGTGCATAATTCAGGGGCAGAGTGTTGTGCTACCAGATCTACGGGTTGGGTAACCTCGCGGCCAAACATCATCATATTCGGGGTTTCTTGGATCGTTTTGTGAACAGTACCTCTATAGGCAGCATTGGCAAATGGGATATAACAATCCCAGTCTTGTTGGTGTTCAAGAGGGTCGATCATCGTGGCTAGCATTCCTAACAGTGTCCTATTGAAATGTTCTATCATTCCGTCCGACTTTGGATTGTACGGAGTAGTTCATGTTTTCTTTGCACCTATGAGCTTGCAGACTTCTTGAAACAAATTCGACTCAAAATTACGACCTTGATCTGTGTGAATTTCCTTCGGTACACCATATCGGCAGACAAATTCCTCTACTAACTTCTGCACAACGTTATGCGCTTGTTCATCAGGAATGGCATAGGCCTCAACAAACTTAGTGTAATTATCTGCTACCATTAAAATATACCTATTGCCATCATAGGTCAACAGAAGGGGCCCTAAAATATCTAATGCAATCCGCTCCATCGGACTGCCAGATTGTCTCTGTCGCAACAGTGCTCTTCGTTTCTTTCCATAAGTTTTCCGCCTACTACATGCGGCACATTGTCGAATGAAAGATCTAATATCTGCTTTCATCCCGACCCAATAATAATGAAGCTGAGCGTTCTTTAGCGTTTAGGTAGACCTGAGATGTCCACCGAAAGTTCTGGAGTGAAGTTCCTGTAAAACTTCATGTACCATGGATTTTGGCAAAACTAGTCATCTCTAGTAGTCCTATTATCTTCCGATTCTCATTTCCGGAAAAGAACTCCATTACACATATGCAACTGTCCCCAATAACCTAACAACACTTTGGTCCTAAACAAGAGAGGAGACATTTCCTCCTTTGTCGGCTTAATTCCGCGTTCTAAAGCCTCTATGACTGGCTTTAGACTCGATCATCTAGTTGAGCCTTCCTTATCTCAACTGCATTACCATCATCCGACAACTGAATAACACAAGTATGACCGAAGTTTAGTTCGTTAGTGTCAAGTTCACAGTCAGTTTCTCTACCACATTGTGTACAAGGTCGTCTCGAAAGTACATCTGCATTGGCATGGCTACGACCAGCCCTATGAACTATCTCAACGTCATACTCTGATATAACCACAAGCCATCGGGCTAGTTAGCCCTCAGGTTGTTTGAAGTTAGTGAGCCATCGCAAGGATCCGTGGTCAGTTCTCACATTGACATGTCTACCGTAAAGGTCCTGTTTTAAATGTTTCAAGTAAGTGACTACTGCTAGTAATTCCCTACAAGTGACGCAGTAGTTAAACGTTCGGCTTTACTTAGGACTTTGCTTCCGTAAGCGATAACCCGTTCTTGTCCATCCAAGACTACAGAAAGTACCCCACTGATACCGTCTTTACTAGCATCAGTGTCAAGGATCAATTCTCCTCCTAAAGTAGGGTACACAAGGATGGGCGTAGTTGTCAGTCTATTCTTCAGTTCATCGAATGCATTCTGACAAGCAGGACTCCATTTGAACCGCCCGGCACGTTTCTTTTCGGTTAACTGGTGAAGAGGTTTCGCAATAGAGGCGAAGTCCTTAACAAAGCGTCTGTAATACAAGGCTAGTCCAAGAAAGCTTCTGACTTCTTTTACTTCTTTTAGAAAACATCTTGAAATTCAGTTAGCAGATTTGCTACATCTGCTACTGGTGAGGAAGTTCCTCGGTGCTTCTTTCTAATAGATTTCGCAAGTGTTCTGGTACTTCATCAGAGTTTGCTACTTCAGAGTTTGGAGTGGTTTCAATGTCACTCTCATCAACTACTGTTATCGTACCTAAATAAGTTCCTTTCTTGATTACTTTGTTTGAAGGTGATGGATTGAAAATTCTCATTGGGACATTTTCATTCCATGTTCTGACCAAAGTACATGCTACGATCAATCCTGATTTTGTTAGATGGTTCTCAGCATCGCCTACTTCTACAATTCCAAACTTATTTGGCTTGAGTTTGTCTTTGACAGTTCCCTTAATTAGGACCTCATGTCCCGCTGGGGCGGTAACAGTCTCTGTTGTACTAATACGACAGTAAAGTAATCCATTACTCTCTCTTTCACATTCAATGCTTCCCCATTCAGTTGAGAGCTCAAAAGTGCTAAAGTCTAACTTAGCTCCCATTCTGCACAAATTGCCAAGACCCAAGATACCATCATTGCTAATGTCAGCGACTAGCAATCTAGAAACTCCACAAGTAGGGCCTATCTTCAACTCTAGTGTCACTATGCCATTGAGGGGAAGAGGAGAGTTATCTGCTAACTTACCATTTTTGTTTGGTTTCTGCAGCATAGGCCTGTCATTCAATAGGATTTTCTCATATAATATACAAGTTTTTATTGATGACATGTGGGTATATTGTAGGTGACTCATGGCTTGTCCACATATACTACATGGGCCACATACAACTTTCCCACAAGGTTTCACCCCAACTTTTCCATTTCTTGTGTGTTACATCCCTCCACGAGTTGAGGCAAATCAGGATGGGGCTCTGCAAGTCCACTTGGTGGATCTAATTGGAAAACGAAAGAAAAAATTGATGTGAAGGAAAAGATTCAACCTCTTATGGATTTAATTTTTTGTTTCATTATTAATACATCTACAACTTAGAGCCAGCTGCCATCGAACATTGTGGTTGACCTGTTTTAAAAAATAAAATAAAACTCGGGTGCCTGACTCACATAATTATGTTCATATGAAAGCAAAACCTACCAAGATTGCAAAAAACAAACAAACTAATAAATTAAATGAAATGAATAAAAATCATACATTAAATATCAAGATTTGTATGAATTCGTCTATTGAAAGTAATTGTATACCATCTTAATTGTAGCACAGTAGTATAAAGAGATGATCTCACTAACTTTTCGCTATTGGACACACTCAAAGATAATCTTGGACGTAATGTCTTCACAGGTTATATTTAAACACCATCAGATACTGTGATAGCATACAGGCCATCACGCTCTGATTTTTTAAGTTAAAAATGATCAATTATGTCTTTCATGAGATACATTTTTTACAAAATCAAGACAAAACCAAAAAAGGTATTATCACACACCAATGAGTGACAGGTCAGAAGATGGCTCTGGAGGAGACTCTTCATGAAGCACTAGTGGAGGCAGACCAAGACAGGGGAAGTGAGTGGTCTCTATGGTTAGGTCCACTGGAGGTAGATTAGGAGGCAGCTCAGGTGCAGACTCTTCCATTCAATCTAAAATCATTTTGCAAGTTCGCTTCCGAGGAATAATAAAATTCACTTCTATCACCAAAAGCTAATTCGTGTATCAGTATTTGCACCTTATTTTTCTAAAAAATGGTGAATTTAGGAAATTTTGGATATGAATTAAAATGAAAGGCCAGAACATCGAAGATAATGAACGAGGGAAGGTCTGCGATCGCAATCCTGAATGATCACTTACACAGTACGCGCATCTACCGGCAGTTTTGGATCCTTCGTAAAGACAAGATATCATATTCAAACTCCATATTCCTTCATATTTCTGTCAACATGGGGTAAGTTACCACTCAAATATTCGCTACACATACTAAATCCTGCGATTATTAAAATATTCCTGGCCATCAGTTCATAACAAACGGGTATTCCCTACATTCTTCAATGCCTTATAGAATGTATGAAGTTGCTGAATGCAATGTGCATTAACCATGTCTATTCTTATAACTCGTATCCAAGCAAAACAACTACAGCTAAGGATAGGTCAACTATAGGTCACGAATGCCGTAAACTTGGATATTGGAATACCGACCAATGACTAAATTTCAGATTTCTATTCTCCAATCAGTTATGCTATGAGTTATATGCTTGTCATGACTAAAGCAACTGTAGTGATTTCTATAACAATTCATAGCCAAAGCATAAACTTCTAGCAACTTTATTATTCATCTTACATTTTGAAGCAGTGAGAGAAGGGAAGAGGTGGAGAGTAGAGAAAAGAAAGTAGTTATAGCAACAGGCGGAAGGAATAGTGAGAGAATAGGTGAAGAGATATAAGGCGCTGCTTCGTAACTGAACAAAGAAATGCAAGAAAAGAAGACATTTTTATACGGGAAAGCTACTAGAAAGAACTGTAACGAGGTTGGCTCGTTACACTATTAA
The DNA here is from genome assembly GCF_040938485.1 of Diadema antillarum. Classification (NCBI taxonomy): domain Eukaryota; kingdom Metazoa; phylum Echinodermata; class Echinoidea; order Diadematoida; family Diadematidae; genus Diadema; species Diadema antillarum. Next base: position 207,222 of record NW_027271621.1, read on the forward strand.
CAAATTTCACTCTGACTACAGTTTTGCACGAATTTCAAATGAAAAGCACACTGCATCTACTCAAAATAAATATCATTTTGTTACACAACTCCCCCCCTCTAATAAGTTTGGTCCCCAAGCTGAAGTGCAAGTTCAACACTCTTCTCGAGACATAAGATCAATTAAAAAACAACAAAGAACACTTGAAACACATTTTAACTAATTAAGGTAGCTTAAACTAAAGTGAACTGGCAAGAGAAAACAAGACAAAGAAAATATGCAGAATGGAACGAATGTCTTTCACAGAGTTCTTTTTAGTGTCCATTCAACCTATCACTTATAGTCCATGTTCACTACACCATATTTCACTCGATCATCACTCGTCTCATCTCCTCCGAGATAACCTCGATGTATTCTCCAGGGTTGCTGATGTACCGTTCCGTGCGTCGGATGACAACGACGTTGTTGGGAATTACGAATTCCCTCATGCTGTCTTCAAGCACCGTGGACGCGGACATCGACATTCCCCTCAGCTGGTTGACTGCTTCCTTGACTCTGTGCCTGCCGTCCAGCACAGTCTGGGTTCCTGCATCGCAGACCTCTGGTGAGGGACTCTTCCTTCCGGAAGAGGTGGACTCGGCTGGGGAAGCATCCCGGAAGATACTCCCTGCTGGCGACGCAGCCCTGTCTGCGGATGCCTCAGGGGATGGAGACCTCCCACCTGAAGAGGCCGTTTCCACTGGCAAAGCCGCTCGAGAGGGTGTCTTCCCTTCCGATGACACCGACAACGGGGATGCTTCTCGAGGCAGTCTCGCCTGTTCCTCATGAACCGGCTCGAAGGCAGCACTTCTACTTGAACGCTGTCTGAGGGTTTGCTGACTTCTCGCCCAGGCGACGGTGGAGGCGAGGGACTGCGTCGAAGGGGCAGGCGTGTCTGCCTCGGTGGTGACCGACTCCATCAGGAACGATGCTGCCCACTTCTCGACGAAAAGCTTCGCCGTGCTGACCCCTTCCTCTCAGGGGCCACTGTCTTGTGAAGTGACTCCACCAGTCCTATCCTGAAGGCTGTTTCTGACTGCTTTACTGCTCGGCGGCTACCATCCGGTAACAGAACGCTCGCCCATGTGAGTCTCTGCATGGGATATTCCCACAAGGAGTTCGTAACTCTAGTTTACGGCAGTCTAGAACGGCATTTGTCTTGATGAAGAAGTCGAGACCTAGAAGTCCATCATTCTGTAGGTCTGCCACCGTTGCCTCGTTTCCAAATTGAGTGTTTCCCACCTCTATATCCACTGTTGCTTTTCCAGCAATTTTCAGTGGGGAGCCGTCCACCAATTGAACAACCTCTGTGGAAGTTCGAAGAGAAGGCTTCTTCGCCTCCATGATCTTTAATACTGAACGCACTTTTTGAGATGAGTGTGTTAGACGATCCAGTGTCGAGAAGAAATGTGATGGACTGACCATTTGCCTTCCCTTCTACAAAAAGTCCATGTCGTCTCGCATCTTGTGACGTTCTCGCACTTTCTCCTTTTGTTTTGTCTTCAGGCTGTTTCACCTCATTCTTCTTCTCATCCCCATCTCTCTGTTCAGCTAGCATGCGAGTGGTTTCTCCATGAGATTGTTCCGTCATGGCCCGTGAAGAATCTGATGCCTCCTTCAGTTGCGGACAATATCTCTTCAGATGTCCAGTTTCATTGCAGTTGTAACATCGTCGAGTTTTGATAAGACCAAATGCAAAGTATTTCTGAACAACTTTCATACTTTGAAGCGATTAACAATTTGATGATAAATACACCTTGCAAAGTGCATTGATAACCTGTTCAGATTTGTTCGGAGGCCATCTGAATAATTCGAAAAATAATCCAATTACAGTCAAACCTGTCTATAGCGGCAACTCAAGGGAGACGGAAAAAGTGGCCGTTATAGACAGGTGGCCGCTATAGACAGGCAATTCAACTTTGTGTGCATTGCTTACATGTACATGTATCATCGTTGTATCCTTACATGTACATGTATGTGTGTACGTATGCACACATCGTGTGTTTCATGCATATAACCATGCCGGTGTTTATGAAATTAATGCACAGTAGTATGTGTATTGTCGTGAAGAAAGCTTAACACTAGTGCATTATTATGACTGAATGAGGGATGAATGCAGCGGTGGCGATCACTGAACATTGCCCGCACGGCTACAAAGCAGAAAAACATGCTGAATTATTGGCTTGGCTACGGCTCCATTGGGTTTTTGGCCACTATAGACATTAAAATCTACCGCGGGAAACAAAATTTGTGGCCGCTGGCCGCGTTAGACAGGTGGCCGCTATACACAGGATCTTTAACAGGGCAAACCATTACTGCTTGATGACTTGCACACATAATCAGGATGAAATACTTGAATTTCTGCAACAAAAAAAAGTATATATATCTGAAGGGTTTTCAGAGTTACCAAAACTATCTTTGTGCTTTAAATTGTACTGACATCGAACATGAACATACGACTTACCCTCTTCCTCTTTCTCCTCTTCTTTCAACAACCACTTGTATTGAGCTGTTGCCTTCTGACTTTTCGCCTTACATACGCATTTCTGTTGTTGGGCAAGTTGGTTGGCGATGAAGTTGATTTGAAAAACTGTTTTCTGCTAAAAATGTTAAAATAAGGAATGAGGATATGTGATCTGTACTCTGGAATGTGACAATGTGGCGGTAGTTCAATGAGTTCTGGATTACTTTTCAGTGACTTAGATGGCTCCCTGAAGCCATCTGGTAAGTCCACGGGTTCAAGCTTCCACTTTCTGCATCTTGGCGAACCGCGATACTAGGGTCGCTTAGCTTCATGTCTCTTGATATAATCATCCAAATCTGTACTTTTCCAGGTCTTGAGTGCTTTTTTCTTCTGTTTTGGAGGAGTGAAGAGCTTCTTACGTTCAGATGGGATCCAGATAGCTGGTGTTATGGTTGTAGTTTTGCTATTTATTGCCGTTGGAGTTCCTCTCCGGTAAAAGATGAAAGTGCTTTGGAATATTCCTTTGCTCCAGAAAAATTGAAATTGAGTCCATCAGGTTGAAAAAAGAATGCGTCTTCATTGAAAAGGTCGGAAGAAACAATATATAAACAATCCTTAAAGCTTCCATGACAACTGCTCTATGTTTTTATTATAAAGTAAACTGACTTCATACAACGGTTCAGAGTCCCAAGGGGGGGGGGGGGGGGGTAATTGATGAAAATATAACACAGGCAGAGCAAAAAATCTCTTTAACTAAATTATATTGATATAAATACTCTTGACCGTCTCTGTCCCAACTACCACCTCGGAGATAATTCCCATATGAACAATTACAAATTTAATAGAAAAGTTATATGGCTGATTAAAAGAAGTCAAAAACAAATTTCCCAAACTGCGCAGTGTTGCTCCAGGAAAGCATACAGTTATTGCGGTGTCATACAGTTGGCAATGACGGACAATCGAGAGTCACCTACAAGAATTGTGTCGCAGTCTGAAGGCAGATGAGCATGCCTACATGTATGAATGAATGAATGAATGAATGAATGAATTTATTTTCCAATGCAATAACAATCATTGTACATGTTTATAGTTGTATCAGTTACGTAAAAAAGCGAGGATAATAGGAACCAGAAAATAGCATGAATGCTAGTCAAGTCTGGCCCCTTACAATTTATGCAGTTATAAAGTATAATTATGTATGTAAAGAAGAAAGAGATAAGAAAAAGTAATAAATAATTGTCTAGAGTAGAGTTGCATGATATAGGTGAATAAGAAAATATGCAGTAGGTACAATACTAGATGTCCCAGAAAAAGCAAAACAGTGAATGTTAATTTCTTTTCAATTAGAAATCATCCATGTTTTGATTTCATTTTATAAGATATCTTCTTCTTAAAAGAATGACACCATTTACCAAGATCATCGAAATTGGTTTGGTACTTTTGATTCTATGGTCATCTTTAAAAAAAAAAAAAAAAAAAAAGTTTTCCTGAATTTGACACAGATTATGTCAATGAGTAACACAAGTTGTGCCAGTCATACAGGTACGTTCTTTCTTTGTTCTGTTGGCACAGAGTAATGCTCAAGATTCAACAACGTATAAAATGCTGTTCAAGGCACGTTCAGATATGAAAACGGATATGTACATTTGAAAATTACAAACATCCATGAAATTGCAAAAGAATCAGAATTACTGAACCAAATTTAACAATCTTGGTGTCATTCTTTTTGCTACAAAAATGTATTATCACATGCAACTATAATTAACTTTTTTTTAATCGCAAAGTATTGAAAATTCGCTGTGCTGCTTTTTCTTGGACACCCGGTATATATTATGTCTTTATATAAATTTAAGGGCCTAAAAGAAACATTCAACACAACAGCAGAATTAATAATAAAAAAAAAAACATGCGCATGTGAACATGTGAACTCAAGTCAAATGATGATCTTATTAATAAGCAAGCTTCAAGATCTTCCTACAAATTTTAATCAATATCAACTACCACTACCAGTGACAGTGGATCTGACAAATCGCTTGTTGATTAAATAAAAAAGTTTAAAGGGTTATCTTATGCAATTAAAAAAACAAATATGTCTATTTTGTTCATCAGCTAGACCTTTATTTATTGAATTAGTTTCCTTTTATTCTTAAGATAATATTCCACGTTTCGAGACTAGATTACGTAAACAATTTGACTGCTGCTTGTATTGAATCTCACTGCAAACGTGCCCGGAGCGGCCGGTGCGAGAGCATCTGCCATGTTGCCACTGCCACTGGGCAGTGCCACATGCACTGCAGCTCGAAATTCGCATTGACTTAATGCAAACGATCAAATCATGGCATCGGGTGGTCAAATCATGGATCTGTTACGTTAACCTTTTAAAATTATTTCTATTGTACAATAATATCGACATATGTTGGGCATTGAACTTTCGTCTCCCGAAAAAAGCCAAGATCGAGCCAAGTTTTTGTTTAATCGGGTCAAGAACCAAAAATGAACTTTGTACTCATTACTAGTAGGCTTTATCATCACAATCATTATTACTACAAATTGTAGTAACATTGTTAAAACAATACATTATGGTAATGTATGCATGTGCTATATGCTGACGAGCACAGTCTACTCTCCTCAGCACAGACAGTTACGATGGCCTCAACCATGCGGTGGTATACACGCATGCCCTCTGTAGTGAGATGGACACCATCATTAACTGTGCATGAATAGCGCGGATGACTCAACCTCCGGTGTTCCCAGAACCACCGGGAGTATAACAACACCTGCAAGGAGTACGGGTACATTGGCTTGCAGTGACACCAAAAAATCGACATACTTGTCCCAGACAATGAAGGGGTTGGTCGCGGTCAGGTCGTTTGTGCCCATGTCAAAGATGAGAATCTTGTCTCTGTTTAAGTTATTAACTAAATCATTGAACTTAACACTGTAAGGTTTCACCCTATCGAAAGAGAGCCCTCCCACCCCAATGCATCGAACAGGAATATGCTTGAAATCAAGACTGAAGGAAACAGAAAGATAAGACTGAGAGTATCGCCGAACAAAAGAATGACCAAACAGGAGGAAATTGACCATGATAATTAGCACAACGTATCAGAAGAAAAGAGGGCAGAAAGTCTGCTGCTGTGTAACATAAAATATCTTAATTGAATGAAAAGTCTTTGAGGTTGATTTGTCCCGTGTTGCTGTCGGTAGTATGGACGTCTGGATGTCCTAGCACCGCCTCCTGTTCGAAATGTAAAGAATGGTATTTTTGTTGTTTGAATTTTCTTTGATAGTGTTCAGAGGTTGGCAAACCGGATGAAGGACTGCTTCCCCTTCGCCTCCCCAGCCACCAAGACAATTGAAAATAATGAAAAGCCTCAAAAAGAATAGACATATGAAGTTGTTCTGGTTTTTTTTTTCTCATTCAGGGAGGGAGGTATAAACCGTGGGCCGAGCGACAAAAAGACGCTTTGTTTACTTTTTTTTTTTCCTTGAGAAATTTTTAATGTGATAATGTTTTGATACATTGAAAAATACTGGGGCATCAGTTGGTCGGGCCATTACCAATTTATGTAGATTGAACAACTACCTCGTTTGTTTTTAGCAGCTGACAAGCAGTCTGGCACGTGTAATAGTTCTTGCTGTATAGCTAGATTTGCGAGATGCCTGTTTCGTCAGTATCGAGTAACACGTTAACAATGGTAACAATAATTTTTCATGCACTGTAAAATGAAGTCATCGAGTTCATTATCAGAAGATAATATGAAATTACAACAAAAGCCTATTGATAACTAACACAACAGTCAGAGTAGCAACAAGTTGAGCAACTTTGTAATAAGCAGTATTAAACTTAATAAGGGACCGTTGCATGTACGTGCACAACGCTATTGTGCACGTTTTGTCAGTATTGAGTACTAATAATTAGTATGCTAAAAGCAATATTCCCTATTTATAAAAATCACACCAAAATGTTGTGTATCCAACTACTTTCTTGTATGCATGTCACCTTTACATACTATTTGCCTAATTATGATCACAGCCAGCTTCTTAGATTCATAAACAAAATTCTTCTATTTTCATGTACACAACTAAATAATCTTCTTTAACAGATCAAAACAATTTTCTACATACAATAACTAATAAATGAAAGTAACTTTTAAAACAAATTTAATAACCACTAAGGGTAAACTCATTTTATTTCTAATAAGTGAAGTTAAACTTACTTGCGAGACTGCCACTTCCACCGTAAGTCTCCGTTTGTTGTTGTTGTTGTTTTTTGGTGATTTCTTGGCTTCCTCCGCGGACAGCATCTGTGGATGGTAGAAATTCTCAACAACATCCTTCTCCAAGGCAAATTTTGTGGCTACTGTGTAGAGCTACAAGTGAAATAAACAAAAACAGCATTTGATAATAAGCAACATTGCAACAATTTAATGCCATCCATAGCTCCTTCTCCTGATTCATTTACTTCTTCAATAGCCCATTCAATATCAGTACATTTGAATGAAATGCAAAACAGTATTTTTGTATGATTTCTACATAATTGCAACTACATGTAGGATTTATACTTATTTGCCACCCCCTCCCCCCTAAAAAAATACAAAAAACCCTCAAAATAATGATTTAGTTGCTTTGTGCATTACCACTTAACTTGTACTGCTTATCCTGCATCTGATGAATCATACTAACCATAGCCTGCCTCTTTTTGGGCCCTGTAAATGGGGCATGTCTGAAGCTTCTTCAAGTTTGGCATTGCTACCCCTTCTGGTATGCATACCAGAAGTGAGTAAGCTTCTTGGCCTCCTGGCCCCCCTTTCTCTTGCACCCTCTCCTGATTGTATTGGCCCCAATTGCACTGAACTGCTGTAGAGCAGCCAGGCCACCTATGGCTATAGTCAGTCGCTGACTAAAACCTTCTCTTTGAAGTTGGAAGTCATTCTACTGGGAGTTCAAAACAGCAGAAAGAAGTAATGTAGGACAAATAAAGCATTTCATCTCTGGCTCTATTCCTGTGTTACGAACATTTCTTTTTCCCGATTTTTTTTTTCTGGGACACACTGTATGGTTACACCTTCAGCTTACCTGCTCTTCATCTTCATTACTGCTAACAGCAGGATTAGCGCCCTCTTGCGGCTGCCTTTCATGACTCTCGTCTCCATCTGACTGCGAGAGTGCATCAGTGACCGTACATGTAGGTATCCTACCCTCTCTGGCAATTGACTCCTGTTGCTTGGTAACCTCCTGTTGCCCGGTTACCCTGGCCTGTGCCTCCTGCAGATCTTTGTTGGTGGTTTCCTTAGTGTTGATGGGCTGGGCTTCGGTGCTTGTCCTGGCCTCCTTGCTTCCACACCTTATGGACATCACCTATGGATAGGAATTTGTAGGATCAGATATGAATCACACTATTGTTCCACTTGAAGATCACCCACCCCAAACCCCACCTTATTACCATCCCCTTGGTAGATACATTGTATATACTGCTCCTAGCTGTTAATAAAGGGAGTACCGGTAAGTTTCATACATGTAATTACCAAAACTGGATCCAATAGCAAGTGTCACTCCCTCATGGCCTTTTTTACGATCAGTGGTGTAACTTTTGTACTCGGAGGGTCAAAATTTCAAACAAAATATTTTTTCATTATTCTGTTTGATTCCTGTTTGAAAGTATTCAAATTTTTGAAAAAATAACATTTCAGACCTTAAAGCTGAAGGGTTATTGGTGTAATTTAAGGAAAACCATGGCACCTGAAGTAAATTTAAGCAAAATTTTGCTTTCATGAATTCCACCATATTGACAAAACTCTTTAGTCAAACTTCACCATGCAAAGTTTATATGGTTAACAACAATATATAGTTTGTGAATCAAAACTATTTTGGGGTTGAATATAAAGTGAATTTGAAAAAAAATACATGAGATCTATAAATTTTTGCTAAAAATACCAATTGACATGTAATTTTTAAGATTTTAACTATTTATTGGAGGGCAGGCCAGGTCAAACTCTTACTATAAGAAGTCTTTAAGAAGGGCTACCTTCCTATGTAGGTTAAATGAAATTCCAATCATTTCTTTAAAACTTGGATTTTTCACACATGGATGTTTCGGAGGTGACAGTTAACATATTAGAATGTTTCGGAGGTGACATTAACATTAACACTCACCTTTTTTTAGAATAAGTGACAATAATACAAAAACTTCTTCTTTTTATCAATGTTTATAATAATTATAACTCAAGAACAAGAAATTAACTCCTGTTTCAAGCAGATAAACCACACAGAACAAGTGTTTTTTTACACTTCATTAATTAGCATGGGTACCGGTAGTTTGCCTTCCATTGAAGAAACATGGCATTCCATTTTCTACCTTAACTTGAGATGAGGGTGTGAGATCATTTTAGTAATGTTTCTTTACTCTCAGAACATTTTATTCCACAACACCAGGGAAGAATCACTTCGTTTCGGAGGTGACATTCAATGTTAACATTGTGTTAAAATATTAATTTACAGTAAGAATATGACGGAAATAAACTAGATATAGTAAACTTAAGAAACATGGCATTCCATTTTCTACCTTAAATTAAAATGAGGGTGTAAGATCATCTTAGTAATGTTTCTTTGCTCTCAGAACATTTCATTCCACAACACCAGGGAAGAATAACTTTGTTTCGGAGGTGACATTCAATGTTAACATTGTGTTCAAGTATTCATATAGTATGTCCCCCCAAAAAAATTTACAATTAGACTTTTGCATTGATAGCACCCAATATGATTAAATCAGCTAAATTCTACTTTGGGGTCTTAAATTATAACATCTTAGCTCTATTTTGCAGAAAGCCCCAGTCCATTTGGTTAAGTGATCTCAAAGAAATGTGGATTGTTATAAAGGATGTCAGGAGTCTGATTCTTCCAAGTTCAGCACTTGGATGCTCTTGGAACTGCATATTGATGTGTAAACACATGCAGAACTTGGAGGGAAGGGATTCCTCACATGCTGTACAAAAATCCTCAATTCTCTTTGACCTCTGAAGCAAATTGAATGGGGTTTTCTGTAAGGTGTGGGAAATGAGTTATAGTTTCAATCCCTCAAATTGTATTTTAGATTGATTCACTATCTTTAAAGTTATCGTTGCGGAGGGTACCACTGTAATTTTTTGGCGGGGACATAATTTTGTACGGCCGGGATGAATACCAAAAGTAAAAATTCTTATTTGACTAGTGTACATTTTTGTTTGCACATAGTTTTATAAATGGATTAATTCAAGGATGTTCATGAATTCTTCATCATCCTTGATAGCCACCATACAAATTTTATAATACTGGTGAAAGGTGTTTGGTTCATCTGGGATAAATTTTCTATACACAAGATTCATTTAAACTGCTGACATTACTAGAATATATTTTATGCATCGTTCTGAATTGATTGAAAATTACCTGCAAATCATGCATATTTAACAGTCACTTTTGAGAGTAAAAAGTGTAAGATAAGAAAAACCATTTTATTGTTTTTGAGGTGACAAAACACAGAGACAACCCAACTTCTCAGGTGTTAACTATTTAGTGAACATTCATGTCTTTCCTCAGGCTTTAATTTTCAAATATAGGAAAGCTCTTTCTTTCAGTTCTTACTTGTTATTTTGTTTGGGTATTCTCTTTCATGATAATGGATACCAGCTCATATTTTGTTTGTGATTGTTATTCATACTAATCTTTAACAGGTTTTTACAGTTGGGTTAAGAGAACAGTTTGTGTTTCCCAGCTGAAGAGAGCAGCATAATGCTTTTCTGTGAACTTGAGGGGAAAATTTGTTTTTGTTCAGTAATTTTCCCCATCAACTTCACAGAAGGTCCCGGACACAAACTGGTCTCAAATAAACCTATAAGGGACCGAAACTGGAAAAGGACAATTTCACCTCAATAGACATGAGGGTTGAGTAAATACAGCAATATTAGTAAAAAAAAAAAAATCAGTTAGAGTTTGAGGAAAGTAAGGCAATCCGTTCCAGAGTTATGGATATTTTAAGTTTCTGCTCAGTCAGTGCTGAATGAGAGGACTTCTATAGCTTGTGATGTCACATGTGTACAAGGATATAGAGAAAGTATCAAGAAAATTCAACATACTGTATTTTCACTTTTCTTACATTCTACTTCTAACAAAAGAACACATGACTTCTCTCTTTTGGAAGGCAGGGTGAATAATATTACCCTAAAATACATCAGTAGCAAGTTGAAGAAATGTGCACTTTTTTCAAAAAGTAAAGTTTTGTGAAATTCATTTATATTTTCCTTATATCGTTGTATGCATGTGACATCATACACTGTCGTAGTCGTCTCATCCAGCAGTGATTGCGCAGATATAAAACTCATAACTTTTGAATGGATTGTCCAATTTCCCCCAAACTTTCAATGATGTGTTCTACTAATGTTGTTGCATTCACTCAATCCCTGTATATTCAAGTGGACTTATCCTTTTAAGAAGCCATTTTCTTTTCCTTGAAATTCCAGTACTTAAAGCCAAATTCTAAGATAAAACATAATAACAAAACAAGGTAAACACCTACTCAAAATTATACTGAAGTAGAACTACAAATCTTGTTTTTTGATCTTTCCCTTTCCAGTCCTGGGGACTTGTTCCTCTGTTCACTTTAGTTGTCACATAACTTCAATAATCTTAAAAAATACAATGTCATAAACAGGTGGGTCATTTTGGAAAATGTAATAATTATTGTCATATTAAAAAAAAAAATCACATAATTTTGTTTATGATTACCACATTGTACATGGAAAAACAACAACTAAGAATTCAAGAACAAGTTGTGCACCAGCTGTAGGCATGTGGCCTTTTTGTGGAGTTTGACTATTTGATGATTTTTTTTTTTGCATTTTTTTTTTTTAAGATTGTGGACTAGGGCATGCATGAACTGCCACATGTATTACATTGTACTTTGGTATCAAGGGAATTCTGGTGAGCTATGTATACAAAAGTCACTTCTGTTGTGGTGATTTTGTAGATCTGTATTAGAAAATGTTAATAGATAGTGAAAAGGAACTGAAGTCTTGCCTTTCACTATCACATAGCAATATGGTGTTAACAAACAATGTCACCTCCGAAACACAAGAAAAAGCAACCTACATGGAAAGCTGTGATTGGTAAATCTTCACAACTAAATTGCTTGTTGGAAATCAAGCTTCTAAGATGAAAGCATCTATATGTTTACTTAACTAAAGCAGGAGAATTGATCTTGATTACAATATTGTATATACAACAGATGGGTGTATTTTGTGCATTCTCATTGTTAAAAAAAGTGAAAAAATGTAAATTTGCCCTAAAATGTACAGTCTAGTAATAAAAAAAAAGAGTGAGAGTGTGGTAGTTGATTTCTCCACTTTGAGACTTATGTTACTAAAATAAATTAAACCATTGATGTACATGATATGGTTTCTCTTCAACAGAAATGAACAAAAAATCTTGTTAACAGTGTTTTGTCACCTCCGAAACAGTAATTTTTAGTTTTTATTGGATCTTTTATTAATCTCTAGAGAATTCTCACTTTCTGTTGCCATATTACTATTGTCATCCAAAAGAGATTCCTGTCCATTGGACAGAATCAAACAAAATTGCTTTGTCTTCGAGAAATTATCAAATATAGTATGCTTGTTGTTTCGGAGGTGACAATTGTTTCGGAGGTGACAAGTGTTAACGGAAAATTGTAAATTGCTCCGAAATGAAAACAACAGGCTATATTTCTACTACTTTCCTTCAGAGATAATGTGAGGGGATATGTTACGTTTTTGCAAATGTAATGTATAACTGATGTCAAGAATAAAAAAATCAAATACATAAATCTGTTGTCTCGGAGGTGACAGAAATGTTAACGGAAAAGTTACATAAATTTATAAACGCTCACCAAAAAATGATAAGTTATTTGAATTAAATAATCTTTGGATCAAAGTTAAGTCAGGTTGATTACTATTCTGTTTTGATGGAAATTAGCAAAGTTAAATTTTATAATTGTGAACAAGAGCTAACTCAAAAGAGGGGTTAATTGTTAACGGAAAATGTCACCTCCGAAACACAAAGTTTGGACGATTTCAGTATTTAAAGAAGACAAAGCAGAACCTGGTAAACATAATAGTTCTTAATGTTGGATACCTGTCTATCACAACAGCAACAAAAATAATGAAAAGGAATAAACAATTTAATATGCTAGCTCTGACAAAAATACTATGTCAGAGTGAGTACACCAAAAGTGTTGGATTTCAAGCATGTAAGTGCCTGCCACATCTGAAAGAAAAAGAGAGGAAAGTTCATTAAGGTACCCAAGGTAGACACTGTGGGTGGTAAGTTTATGAGAAAAAATAATGCATATCTGTCAGTGTATAAGAAAGTTATACACCAATTAGTGCCAACAATGTGTTTTACACCACTGATTGTAAAAATGGCCATCGACATTTATAGGTTGATCTTAAAAGAAAGAGAGTACTTCTACTTCTAATCAGAGTCCTGTGGGGTGGTCTATTTTACACCCCGACCCCTTAAAACCCCAGCCCGATTTTCTTTTCCCTGGACTGGACCGACCCGAATGGCAATACAGGCCCCTGCTCCCGAAAACGTACCTGTTTTCTCCATGGTAGATCTGTGACACCATAGTCATATCTAATTTCTGTTCCCGCTGCAATATCCGTAAGTGCAAAAAGGCAAAGGTGGACATTTTGTTTAAACATGTTCCTCAATGCCTCCTTTACGACTAATTCATAAGATACAATTATTCAAAATGCATCATGTAGCATTTAGATATATTGAAGTTAATACTGAGTAAGATTTGTGAACCAGTCGGTACTGCGGCAACAGAAATTAGATTTTTAATTTGTAAATATTTTTGTTTCCTAAGCCTTCTAATGATATATTTTTCAACCGTGGTCCATATTTTCTGCTTGAGCTATCAAGCATTTCTTCCATTTTGAAAATTTGCTGATCAAATATTTTGCCGAAATCAGCATCCAAAGGAACATGGTCCTGTATATTTTGCACAGAAAAATGATTCCTGAGTTACTAAGTTGAGACTCTGAAAAGTAATATTTTTGTCTTGAAATTCACACTTTTCATAGAAAAGACATCCAAGACTAATTTTCTGCAATAAAACACATATTAATCTCAAATAGATTTCACCTGATTTTTTTGGCTCTCACCGAGAATCGTTATGCATGACTTAATCCTCATTTCAACGGAGCAGTTCACATATATTCATCATATATAGTCATACATTCATTCTGATAGATCAGAATGAATTCTCTATTTGAAAATTTGATTAACAGCTAAAAAACAAACAAACAACATCAAACATCTTTATTTATGTTTATATGAATATCATTTACAACAAATTTATATATTCATTTTATAGACAGGTACCTGATAAGTAAATGGTGCAATCCTAACGACAAGGTTACTACTGAGGAAAAGCTGATGAACAAAGAGACTATATACACTGAATTGTAGAATGAAATTGCAGAATTAGAACTAGTAATGCATTGGTATTGTACTCAAATACTGATTTGTAGGCCTATTCAAATATTGCGAATAGATATTGAAATATTGCTCCATTATATTAAATGGCATATCTATATATTCGTATTCCATACTGTGTTAAGATCACATAACTTTATTCCAGCAACTGTATTTTAGTAATTATGCACACTGACATAAGTTTAATATTTCTGGAATTGACAGAGGAGTATAGCAACGAAATAAATATGTAAGTGTTGTCTTTGACGGTGTGATAATTGTCTATATTCTATAGATTTTTTTTTTTCATTTAGAATGTGTATAGTGCTTTTCGATTTATTGTAAAATCAAGACATTAATTCAGGTCATTCACTTTAACTATATCATAAAACGGCAATGCGTTTCTAGAATCCTGTATAATTCTTTTACACTCAACACTTTGCAACTCTAAAATCACCAGATATCAAGATTTTCGCCGCTTGAAATCCCAACAATATGGATTATGAAATTATTATACAGTTGAACCTCTCTTATCCGGCCTCCCTTTATCCGGATCTCTCTATTATACGGACGCAATCTCGCCATGATTTGTTTTTTTTTAATAATTACGGGAGGAAAGGGGGATTCCCAACTCCTTGAGAACTCCTACACAAACACAAATGAATTACATATACTTGATACATTTCTTAATAATTATTTAGGTAAATCATCCCAAGAATTTATAAAAGAAAATTATTTCATTCTTGCAAACACAAACCTCTATTTTGGGGTCTGTTACTGAGTGTAACAATGAAAAGGTTGCAGTATACACATTACTACAATATAGTGGTACTACAATGGGCTACATCAGTACATGTGTATGTATATGTACATGTATAAAGCATTGAGTTTCCCGTATCCGGCCAAATCCCTTATCCGGATGAGCCCCGGTCCCGACTTGTCCGGATACGAGAGGTGTTCAACTGTATTACGGAGCAACACAATAACAAGAGATAATCCCCTTGTCACGTGCAAATTAGTCAAACATTATGAAAGGTTATAACATCAACTTAGGTATTGTTTGTGTAGCTGTAGTGCATTTGTATATACTTTACAAGTATGAAATCTGTTACATGAAGTGTCTTAAATAAAAGTGAGCCAGACATAATAAATAGAGTTAACTTTTATCATTTGTGCTATTTTTTCTGGTGTGGAACGTGTCGTAACAATGGGTAAACACATGTTATACAGCCATGAAGCATGGTAGATTGCATGACAAACTGCCAAAGCACCATCATGCACCTCAATCCAAACTACTGATGTGCAAAAAGGGCTCTACAGCCATTACTTTAGTTGGCATCATAACCTACTTCCAGGTCAGCAGCCTGGTCGTTAACCACTAGCTGTTCGAAAAA
Source organism: Diadema antillarum (assembly GCF_040938485.1). Classification (NCBI taxonomy): domain Eukaryota; kingdom Metazoa; phylum Echinodermata; class Echinoidea; order Diadematoida; family Diadematidae; genus Diadema; species Diadema antillarum. Next base: position 222,591 of record NW_027271621.1, read on the forward strand.
AACGCTTCTTGTGTGCTGGAAAGTTGGATACAAGTTGCAAGACTTCATCCTTCTTCTTCTTTTGCACACCCCTTGGCGATTGCATGCAGGGGATACAGTCCACAGGGCTATCTCCTCTATCAACTTTTGATTGGATTTCTTTCTCTTGAAGCTTCCTCAAGAACTTGTATTCTTTGAAGTCGCTGTTGTAACTTGTTTTCACAAACTTACTTGTAGACCCCTTCGAAACTGAGCTACTTTCACATTTTTTAGGTAGAGAGGAACCTTCTTGTTCTCTTGAGAGAAGAGTCTCATTGATTGATGGTCTAGTAGCTCACAAGTTGCCCCCTTCCTCGCCTCTTTTGTGACATTGACGTAGTCTGTGATGTCGCCGAGGGTGGAGTACATGTTGATTTTTCCTTGTATGCTCCCGTGAATGCTATCAGCAGACATAAACGAATGGCCCGCCTCGAAGTTATTGAAAGTGATGTCTTGTGTAGCAGTTTTGGTGTCATTAACAACTCTAGGCATAGCAGAATAGAGAATCCAGCATTTATTTTGTGAAGAGCAGTTATCACAATAAAGAATTATTGAGTTAACATCACGATTATGTCTGGCAAATTCCATGTATGTACTGGTAATATTAAATGCACAATGACCTACTTCACCTTCATGCCAAATAAAGGATGTTGCTTTACTGTTTTTACCTGGCCTGCAAAGGTCTCATTAAAGACCACTAGTTTCCGTGAAAAGTAATAGTCTTTGACTGGCGTTTTAGGCATCATTTCACCCATCAAATTATTATGTATGGTCAGTTGCCCTAATACCTACCATGTCTTAATACCGGACACACCGTAAAAAAGCACATATCTTTGGAATTACGAGGATCGAAAAGGTCAACACAGTTTCACAAGTTGACAGTGATAGTGATACTAGCTTTTAACTATCTACATATTAGATCTGACAAGTTAGTACTAGATCTAGTACTTAACTACTAGGCTAGATCTACTAAATTTAGTCTAGATCTATTTTATCTTGGTCTAATTAACCGAGATCTGCCTAACTTTAGACCTAGGCCTTGATTCTAAACCGTAGTAGATTAGTCTACGCCTAGTCTTAAATAGCAGGATCAACTTGAACATAATATGTTAGATTCAGAGTAACGTTAGACCCCAGGAAGGGTTCTAAATTTACTGTGGCAGCCCGATTGAACACGTAGCACTATCCCGGGCTAGTTATACTTATAGTAGCCTGGTTGCAGGCTAGGGCCTTCTGCCACTGCCAGGTTGCCAAAATATTGATTTTTTTTTCCACAAAAGGGTCCCCGCCCCCCCCCCCCCCCCCCCACAAAAGGAGGCCTTCTAGAGACTGTAGATCTAGATCTAGGCCTAACATTATTACAAGATCTCTCCGGACACATGTACACAACGTCAATCGTTTTTGGTCTGTTAGTGTTATTATAAAGGCCAAGTCCACACTTCAATAAAAAGAAAAAAATCAAACAAGCATAACGCTGAAAATTTCATCAAAATCTGATGTAAAATAAGAAAGTAACGAAATTGTAAAGTTTCGCTTAATTTCACAAAACAGTTATAGGCACATCCTGGTCAGTATGCACATGAGGGAACGGCGATGACATCATCCACTCACCATTTCTTTTGTATTTTAATACAGAGGTATGAAATGTGAAATATTTCAATTTTTCCCCCGTCATGATGTGAACTTGTGTGTGGAATTGCCATTGTTGTAACATTTTGTGATTAAAGGTAGAGCTTCCTTATTGTCAAATCTGTAAAAATTGAAATATTCTTGAAAATACAAAAGAAATAGTGAGTGCGTGACAACATCAGCTATCTCATTTGCATATCCCCCGAGTTCGGCATATAACTGTTTTGTGAAAATAGGCGAAACTTTAAAATGTCACAGATCTAACTTTCTTATTTTACATCCGATTTTGATGAAATATCCAGCATTATGCTTGTTTAATTTTACTCTATTTATTGAAATCAACTTAAATAACTTAATATTAGAGTGGACTTGGCCTTTCAGCCTATTTTTGAGGGGGGGGGGGATGAGAAGGCTAGGCCCTAAGCCGGGCCTATTTTGAGGAAAAGAAAAAAAATCCACTGAGTCTGAGCCAAAACAGAATTCCCTAGATCTGGATCTAAATTCTAGATGATGCTGTAAACTAGGCCTAGCCGGTCTGGAATCTAATGTTAGGTCTAGATGTAGATCTAGGTCTAGATCTCTATAGGTCTAGGCTACCTAGGCCTAGTACTAGGTAATTTGACCCAGATTTTATACCCAGTTGTTGTGTGTCCGGACGGGTTGTGTATCTGGACAAGACGGCAATTTCAAGAATTTTGGAAGCAATATTTCATATAGATCTGTTGTTTGAATGTAATGTCAGACAATATTATTACAAGTCACAAATACTCACAATTATTTCTGGTATTTGATGCATAGTTTTTGTGAAATTCAAAGGCAAAAGAGGCAATTTATTTGTGTTAAGTGTCCGGACACCCAACCCCCCAGGTAACACTAGTAACAGTTAGATCTAGCCTATTATCAATGTAAACAGTAAGAATTCAAGAATTGTAAGAATTTACAGTAATAATAATATGCAACAGGGTGGCCAGCAATTTACTTTTTTTTTAAAACAGTAATGTAGGGTCTGAGTTAAATTAAGAGTTAGATCTAGGCCCTGTTGCATAAAACCCTTACCGCTGAACTTACCGCTCCTTTCCAGCGGTAAGTCTTCAAATTAGCAGTAAATTTTATAATCCTTGATGCTGATTGGCTGTGACACCTAATTTTGACGGTAGTTACCATTGAAATTCAACGGTAAGTTTTATGCAACGGGCCCCTAGTGTCTGGTTAGATCTAAGTTAGATCTAGACATCTAGATCTATATTCACGTAGGGCCTTTTGTGTTCAAGAACAAAGACGTCAAACGTAACCTGGACAGGAATGTTAACTTTTGCTATTTGCTAATAGTTTGTGAGTTGCGGTGCCACAGAGTTTTTGCACCCCTTTCAGTGTTTTGTGATGCTTCGAAGACTTCTCCAAGTAGTAATAGACAGCAGTGAGCATGTCAGCAGGTTTTAAAGGCAACGCGGACGCTCTTTCTCAGCAGCGAGGTGCAGACGGTGGCAGGGGCAGCCCAACACAAATGCATCTGGGTTTGCTTTCAACACATAGGCAATGTCACCTTTATGCACTCCCATCATGACTGATGCGTTATCGGCTGAAAAAAATATGCAGTTCTTCCATGGATTTTTTTTTTTCATTCAGTACATTCTCAAGAAATTGGTTAATGTTCGCTCCCGTGGATCTCTCTTCTGTGGTAACAGAGGACATTGATTTAGCTTGTTCTGCTTTGTAAATTGATAAACATTGTTGAAGGAAATAGTACATTGAGTTAAAAAAAAATGAAGAAATTACCACACAAAGAATAATTTTGTTTAATAGTAATTTTGAATTCTGAGTGTGAATGATTTTGTACTATCCAACTGGTAGAAACATTTTGGTTTCAAAGAGTTTGGCATAGTAGACTTTGACATTGCAGAATTCAGACTTAATGACAGATGGGGAGAGATCACGATTGCCAGAGGCCTCATTTCTCAGACCAAGTTGATTTTGAAAGTTCTTGATTACTTTGGCCTGGTACTGTATGGTACCTGCTACTCTTTCCATGTCTTTTGGAAGTCCTCGTGATAATACCATTTTGCTATCCTTGTTTATCAACATTTCATGGGCTTCATCAAATGCAACTGATGAATAATTGACACCTGTAATGCTAGAGGCAAATGCACCATTTTGAAAATGTTCTTTGACATGGGCGGGTAATGCTTGAAGCATGCTGAGGTGCATTGGTATCATTTTGGCATAATTCTGATGGTCACAGGAATGAAAGAGAGGTACCATGCTCTTAATGGCAGCATTGTGTAATTGCCAATTACGTGAACGTATAGCAATATACAAATTCAAGTAGGCCATGCAGTCTTCATGTACAAATCCATGCCAGAACCGGAAAGTCTCAAATTTATCACACATATCCCGACAATAGATTTCAAACTCTTCCCGCATCTGTGTAAATTGTAAGGATGCCAAAAATGAAATTTGCTTTGACTCGAATTCACTAGCTTCCTCCGAACACTCCTCCAGCTTACACGACTGAACAATTGATGCAATCTCATTTAAGAAAGAAGCATTTGATGTATGTTGACCCTTTTCTCGATAATTCAGACAGGAGTTGATTTGCAACATGAAAATTGCTTCATGAATCTGGAGAAGAAACCTATGAGTGCACTTGAAATTTGAGCAGTTACCAACACTTGTGAGAGTCACATTCTTGGGAATACTCTGGACAAGTGTTTTTAATCCACCATCCCAGAAAATCTTCATTAACACTTCTGGAAAATTTTTGAGAAGATGCCAGTCCCCAATATATGGAATCATCCACTGTAATGCATCACCATATTCTCGTTTGATGTCGAGAAGGATTTTGAATGTGGCACCATCACCACACACAACAAGATGATTCACATGCACAGAAATGTTGAATGTATCATACAATAGCTGCATACAAGTTTTCATAGTTTGGGGAGAATCTGCAGGCTGATCGATCCAAGATATTAAGATATGAAAACATAGACTTTTCAGTTGATTTGTTTTCAGTATCAAAGAACAGTTTGGATTTGAAAGCAGGGATGATAGTAAGCGATGAATCTTTGTCATTCAAGCAAGCAAGTCTTTCGAAAATGTACAAGAGAAAATCTTTCCTACAGTTCAAGAGGGCATCCTTTTCTTCTTGTGAAAGAATAAGGTATCCCATGTAATTTGTGAAGGAACATATGTTTTAAACAAAGTCGGTTTGAAGTACTCTTTTGAAGGAATCTGAACAGGCTCTAACATTTTTAGTCTCTTCCTAGCCGAGGGTCTCCCACTCCTATGTGTACTTTGTGATGTGCTTGGTATAGGCTTTGAGCTAATTTTTCCATTGAAACATGAAGACTTTCACTCTCAGGTTTGGGCTGCTGGGCCATAAGGGAAGTTCCATGCCAGCTCCTTGGTTGGTCTGGTCTTACAGCAGCATAAGGGGCAAGTACATCTATATTATCTACAGACACATATGTCACCGCATCTGGGGATAAATTTGCAAGAGGGCCAGAAGACTGACGCTCATCGGCAACAAACTGCATGAACCGTTCCAATGTGCTCTCAGAACAACATAAACCTAGACGGTTCATGAACTGAATCAATCGAGAAGAATGTGAGAATCTCTTGATGACATTGGCATTTAAAATCTGCAGTGGATAAAGGCATGACTCATTCATGATATAAAAGTAAGAAAACAACGACTGCACGTCTTATTTCTTTGACCTTGTTTGATTCTTCAAGTAAATGAACTCTTTCATTTACTACACTGATAGAAGAATCCATGTATGTGTTCAGTTCTGGAACACTTGAGGTAAGGAGGGAGACCATGTTCCAAATAAGAGGATCAAATGATGCAATACAAGCATTTATGTCGAATGCATCAATTGTTAGAGGGTTTTCAGTGTAAAAGGAGTTATTGTCCTTAACTTGTTGCCTTAATCTTGAATTTCCTTCTTCCATTAGTTGTCTAAAAGCAGCATCTATCTGTAAATCTTTATCTACACATTCAGTCTCTTCTTCCTGACTGAAACTAAATTTACCTGTTTTTGATTTCAACCTTGACAAAGACCTCACCTTGCTTTGTGCATCATGTAAAGCATTAACTAGTTGATCACAACTTGCATTCGACAGACATAGCAAAATTCCCTGTTTTTTGCTAGATTAATGAACAGAAAGTACATTCCCAAATTTGTTCAATATTCTGCTCAGCAACCAGCGACTAGACCGTGAAAAGTCATCATACTCGTCTTAATCAGCCTGATATTTTGTTCCTAATTTACCCAAGTACTTATCATAAGCTTCAGCTAATAAAAACGCACAATGATTCCGACACCATGAACATATTTCTTCAAAGGTAATCACACATAATTCATTTAAGACTGAATCAGTCTCTTCATTCCCATCCTCTTCAGCAAGTTCATCTCTAGTTGAGCCTCAAAATCCTTTATGGTTAGATTTTCACTTGCCCCCCTTGTGCAAAAATTATAACATTGTTTACATAACAAGTCATCTGAAATGACATAATTTTCATTTATTATGAGAACTTTCTGCAAATCTTGTAATTCCTTAACACTATATATTTTTCTTAAAACAGAGGGTCTCATGACATGGCCACAGACAGCACATTCTTCACAGTATATGTAGTTAGAAATTTGTGTTTGTTGCATCATTCACAGAGGTATGACATCAGGAATTTTATCAAATTGCGTACCAAAAAATTCATTAAATTTATCTACTGGAATGCATGGATCTACTTCAGAAGGATTCAAACAGAGGGATACACTAGAGAGAAAACACGCTTCCTTTCTTTCTTTTGTCTAGATTTTTGAGGGGTGTATCTAGCATCTTTTAGTTTATTAGTATATTTGATTCTACAGGCATTGCAGATGCATTCAGTATCTATTACTTGAGGATTTGCACTGCGAATGAGTTCTACTAGTTCCTGGTTTTTGATAGTTGCTAAGTGCGTGTAGCGTGTTGAGGATCTGGAACAAAGAACACAGAGACCACATTCCTCCCTTCTGCATGGTTTCACCCCTGCAGCTGGCTTGAATGACTGTACTGGGCGATGAGGTAATCTTGTCGAAACAAGCGTTTCTGTTGAAAAACAACAGGAAAAGGTGCACAATGTAGGCCTACATGTATGGGTAAGATGATAAAAACTCAACTATTCAATATTACATTGCTTGCCACCAACAGGAGTACTTCTGCACTCCCACAGGGTACCCAATTTGATCAAATTAATCTGACAAATTCTGTTTGTTAGAGCACATTGTGCCAATACATGAACAGTACTTTCCTTGATATACAAATACATACAATGCACCAAACATACTATTTATCCAATAACTTTATTATGCAATGTTAACAAAAGTAGCATTGAAAATATCTGTAAACTTTTGAAATGGAAGCTTAAAAACATTTTGCAGGGGTTCTGTAAGCATGATTCAGGCATACCTGTATAAATTTTATGCAAAATACTACATTATTGAAAGTAAGAATTTAATTTCTTTATGACAAAAAAGACAGACAGGCATGAAAACATACTTTTTTTTGATGTCTCTTTCGTTTCTGTGTCAACGTCCAACTCCGCTTCTTCTTTCCTTGTCTCTCCCTGGAGGTTCTGGGTAGGAAGGGGTCACAACGATGATAGTTGCCTTTGCTGCATTCTGACCTCCCAGATGAAATGTCAATATTAGGTATGCGAACCCCTTGGAGGGATTGGAATGTTGTCAAATGAAAATCAAGTGGCTTTGGAGGATGGGCCACCCTTCTTGGAGTGATGAAGCCTTCACTGTCCACTCTCAATTTGTTTGGTTTTTCACGATTCCTACAGAACTGTAAAATGTCACTCTCTTGAAGAAGCGCTGATTGGGGCACATCAGGTGGGGGCTCTGGAGGTGGCTCTTGAAGAAGCATTGGAGGTGGCATTGCAAGACCAGGCTCTGTTTCGAAAAGAAGAAAAATTGCACTTTATCAATTAATAGAGATCAAATTTAACATATCGTCCAAACTTACTTTGCAATGCAATAAAAATTGAACAAATAACTGAATTGTAATTTGAAAATTTACTTATGTTGATACAAAACGTTCTGTTTTTTCTGAGAGAGAGAAAATTGTAATTTACAAGTACTTAAGCTGATACAAATTCTTTTTTGAGAGAGAGTGAGAAATAAAAATACCTGGCTTTGCAGTGGGTTCTTGAAGAAGCATCAATGGGGGTAGATCAGATGGGGGCTCTGGAGGTGGCTCCTTGAGAAGCATTGGAGGTGGCATTGCAAGACCAGGCTCTGTTTCGAAAAGAAGAAAATGCACACTATCGATTACAGTGTTAATGTAATGTATCCAATTTTGATGTGCAATGCATTAAAAATGAACAGTATTGCTGTCATTTATAAGTAGACATGTTCATACAAATCACTTTAAAGTGAGATTTACTTGGATTGCTTTGGTTTTTTAAATATATATTTTTTTTAAGAGTGAGAAAGTGAGAGATAACCTGGCTCTAGAGTAGGCCTCTTCGAAAGCTGTGATGGGGGCAATTCAGTACAGGACTCCGCAGAAGGCCCTTGGGGAAATTGCTGTTGTGACAGATGATGGCAAGCACTGGCAAGGGGCTGATGTGATGAGCCTAATAGAAGTGAGAGGAGAAAAATAAGATTAATAATATTTACAAAATATGTGATGACATCCTCCACACATTTACTATTACACCAAAAACATTCATACAGTATACTCATCACTTTGCTACCAGTGAAAAGTTAATCCATCATAAAAGGGATAGATACACTGTAAATAATACAGTCAGGAATGAGATCAGCTTCACATCTAATGGTTTGTATACATAAGAAAATAAATGTGCATGATTTCTTTAACGCTTGAGCTTTACTTCTATTTCTGGGAGATTGGATGTCAAAAATGGAATAAAGAGTGATGTACCGTAATTGATTCTTTCTTCATAGTACAATAAGCACTTCATAAGACGAATAGTCAACTAAGGATCGGTCAACCAGGTGATACTATGTAATAATTTGGTGAATCTGAAAATACTACAGTGGGCCAAATAACACTAAGTCAGTTTACTTCTTAACTAATTTTTCTTAACTAAATTTATCTTTACTTGACAAGGAATATCTTATATGAAGTTGTTGCCCCATATGAAAATACACAATTGCACATGATTTCTGACGAAACCTCAAGACCACTGAAGACTACTGCTTTAAATAAAGCAGTACCCTAACTTCACTGTATGGCAGGAAATAATTACCCATTTTTGGAGGAGTTTCTGTATCTTCTGCAGAATCTGGTGATGGTCTATCGAAGAATACTGCTGGGATCACATGTTTGAGAAATGCTTGCATCCCTGGTTCCGGAAGGTCTGGAGATCTCTGAAATGGAAATGGAGGACATTTGTTAATTGCTACACTTGTAAATGACTGTACACAGAAACAAGGTGTCTGAAACAGAACTTAAAATTGAAATCAGAAAAAAATTGCAATTCCATCCATTTCACATAATTCAGACACTTTGCTATAAAAAAGTAACAACTAATGAAATAAAAAGTACATCAACAAACTCTATACACAATGACAATTGACTCACAGATGAAACAATCTCCAAATAAAGCTCTTGAAAAAAAGGTATGCACCCCTGAATTAAGTTAACTTGCATTATGATACAAAGTTTATTCCATTACATGAATGAAATGATGCTTAACATAATTACAGGGAATAATTTCCAAACTCAAATTTGATTAGCAATTACAGCTGATGAAAAATATCTTCAATGATATCCTTTACACTTTTACATTTGTATATAAGAAACCCTTAGCAGTGGTGTAAAAATGCAAAGCAAATTGCCATGTGATACCAGGAAAATTATTCCCTGTAAATGATATCCATTTATGAACATGCATCTCTACAGATATTGCAAAATACAACCTTGTACTTTTAAAATCATTTTCATAGGAAAAAACAACAGCAAACAAACACAAGATTACCTTTCTGTGTTTCCTTTTCCGCTTCAACTTTTCCCTCTTTTGCCTCCTTCTCTTTTTTTCCCCAAGCTGCTTCTTAATGATGAATTTGCTGGGTGGTGTCGGAATGGGTGTGCATGTAGATGAAGATACTGGCGTATGGCTGGATCTCCTGTACGGTATGGTTGGAGGTACTGGTGGAGAAATATGCATGTTTGGTGGGAGTTGTGGTGTTGGAGGAGGCCGGTACGGGTTTATTGGGTATATGAAGCCATCATCTGTTCTCTGCACCTGCCTCGGCTTCTTGTCTTTGCTCCTCCTGCGTCTGCTCCTGCTCTTTTGGGTTCTTCCGTGTCTTTATTTTTTCTTGTCCAACACAGAGTCGAGGTTTGTTTCCTTCCAAGGAAGTATAGTTCCTTTTTGGGTTGCTTTTTAGGTCTGTGAAGTCTTTTCAAATTTGGGTGGAATCCAAGATGAACGACAAGCACGCCCTGAATAAAATCTATTCAAGAAAATTTCTATGTCCTGGGCAAGGAATGACTTCCCAACAGTGTTCAAATGCAGTCCATCCTGTGCATACAAGCTGTCTGACAAATTGAAATCTTCACTGCAATCTAGTATTTGAAAATTATACTTCACAGACAATTCACTAATTTTTCTATTGAAATGGATTCGCTGTTCATTTAACAATTCACAGTCCCAGCGGGGCAAGATGGACGACACAAATATGTTCGCTGATGGAAATGTCTCCCTTAGCTTGAAAATTAAAAGAAGGAAGTGTGGTTCAGTGATATCCCACACACTCCGGTGTAGGTTGTTAGTTCCTACATGGATAACAACTGGAATATTCTTGACCAAAATCGGTTTTCTTCAAATATGTTCTAACTCGTTGATATGTCGCTCCTGGTAAACAATGAACGCTGACCTCAGGCGAAAAATGGTTCCCAATATCTCTTAGGATCGAATCACCAAGGAGCAAAAATGGCAGCAGAGGCCGGGAAGACCTAATGAGACAAAAAAAAAAAGAAAAGAAAGGATTTATTCATTTGGTAATAAAATATACAGATGGCATAATTTCACTGCTTGAAGATTCAATGAAGAACTTGACTGCATCCCCCTAAAAACAAACAAACAAACAAACAAACAAGGCCAAATCCATATCCTCTGAACTCTGTTTGGGGGATACATGTACAACAAACTGTACCAATGTGAGATTTTTACCAAAAAAATAAAGTTGCTGAAAAAGAATATTATTCATGTAAAAGGAAATTACTTTTTTTCACTCTAACTTCAAAATGTAGCTAGAACTCTGGTACATGGAGACCTAAGTTTAAGTAGATTTCTCGAAATGAATTTAGAGATCTACATGTAGTGAGATCTGATGATGGACCCACTTTATACATATAAGCACGGTTCTGAAAAGAATACAAAATCACCACAACGTCCTCAAAAATTTGACTGCATGCTTTATTTGCTACATGTAAATTCTATTCTATATGAATCATGCTTTCGTGCACGGTCAAACATTGGCATGTGGCACTGGAGGTTGAGCCTTGTCTTGCTGCAGGTGACGTATGCGTACATGTGGTACATAGTGGGGGGGGGGGGTTGCATTCAACATATCAAGCTCTTTACTGGTAATAACAAGCAAAACTAGTGGTAGTCCTTTGCTAACGTTAGTTGTTCACTGGTCTACTCGTTCTTATACTTGCGGTAATGTAACTTAGATTTGCCAGCTACTGTCTGTCTGTTAACATTAGAACTTGAATTGTGGAACGTTATTTACATTCGTGCATTCCATAACAATCACAAGTAACGTTTACTTACGAGAGAGGTTCTACCTATCTATAGTATTACCTGATTACAGTTTCTACAGTAAATTTAGTATAAGATTTAGTAGTATTAGTGCAGTGTAGTAAGTAACGTTACGGGTTAGACAACAAAGTACAAAGCACTTCAGCATTTTCATAGTAAATTTACAGTATAGATCTAAATGTATTTACCGGTATTGTACATTCCAGCTTCTCATTATTCTGGAGTCATTTGAGTAACATTTTTCGGCATTAGAATCTCTCCAGAGCTCCAGTAAATTAAATTTAGAATTAAAAGTAGACTCTACATTTCTAGCCTAATAATTTGCCCCATCTATGTTCTGGAAAGACAGCTCAGTAAATTAGTCTTGAGAAAAAAAAATAAGAGCAAGAAACACACTTACATTGTACCCTACCATCTCGCATGGTACCAATGGTCTTGTCACCGACGCAACTTGAAGGATGGTTGACATAATTTTCCGTTGAATGCGATGGAGATACAATGTACGTATGTACTGTCACAAATTCAGTCCACTTTTTAGCTTTACATGTACAATGTATGTACAGTACAGTACATTGTACGTGTACACGTATAAGTACATGGTACACGGCCCATTCTCAGTAAAAGTGTGCAGATACGGAATTTTGGTGTCGCCGACATTCCATGACCGTTTGCGGTTCCCTGAAACCTATTAGATACTATTTAAATGTTTATAATATATCACGAGGACATTATTTGTTAAAGATAAACACGATCAAATGCGGTTGTCTGCCTTTTTGTATAAAATTTTGCTGTTAAACTTCGTTAAGACCCCCAAAACGCAGTGTCGCCGGCTATTTTAGAATTATGTTTTATTGCTCCTCTCCGTCCACAAACACACTTTCCAAATATCATTTGCATGGACGATAAGCAAATCATATGTGCTAATCACAATACTCGAAAAGTTCCAAAATTTCTATTGACTTTTTTTTTTTTGCCTTTGAAACCTGTCGCCAAATTCACCGCCAGATACGTTACCAGTTTCTTTAGTGTTACAGCATTGCGAAAATAACAAGACTATGCACTGACCCTGAGTATATGAAACCCTGAGGATATACTTCATACATTGCAAGTACTTAGATTTTTTGTGCAACAGCTTTTTATTGAGAATACGGTACAATGTTTGAAATATCGGTTTTCTACATTTTTATTTGGACAGATACGTTACATACATTTCACGCCACCCACTGCGACAGATATTGCAATGTCAGACAAATTGTATATTATACGCTACTCCTCGGAATGACGCATCGATTCAACATTAAAGTTTAGTACAAGTGAGAAATATTCGGTAGATATCGCTCTCATAATATCATGATTGACCATATACGTTACCACAGATACGTTACCGCAGATACGTGACCGAATTTTGTTCATTGGTCTTGTGCTTCCACGGGATCAAATCTGGTCAAAATTCATCCCTTCACATTACATGCTTCGTTTTGTTGGACCTCAGGTTTATATTCTTACACCAAAAGGACAGGAAGTTGAAAAAGAGCAACACTTCCACATGATTTTTCTTTCTGCGTCAGTGTCTCACAACTTAATGCCAAGTTTTCCGACAGATACGTTACCACATAATCAAAATGCTGAAAAAAAAATTGTACATGTTTTGACAAACAAATCTTTGTGTGTTCACAAATTCCAAAGTTCTAATCTATAAAACCCAGCCACTCTCATATTCTATGCAACAACTTTTAATGTTTATTTTACAAGACGAAGCTATGATTCAGCATAGCAGTTTTTTGCTTTTCAGATTTAGCAGATACGTTACGTATTATTCAGGGCACCCACGGTGACAAATAATGTTATGTAAAACAAAGTGTTTATAAAACAATTCTGCATAGAATGATGCTTCTATAAAAAAATTAAAGTTACGTTCAAATGAAGAATATTCAGTAGATATTGCTCTGTAACTTCACCGACGGATTCATTTACGGTACGCCAGATACGTTACCTAACTTTGAAAGAGTAAAAACTAGTTTATGAAAAGCTTCCGAGAAAAGTTTCAGTGTTCTGTTGCACAATTATTCTAGTGTTTTTCAACATATGAAGAACTACTCAAGATTCATTGATAAGTTGAACAATTATTTATTCATTTTCATTAAAAGGGGTGAGCCAAATACGTTACCATAGATAAAACAACGTTTTAGTATATCAAGTTCATAGAGACTGTACCTACTTCCTTCTAAGTGCCTGCAAAAATATATTTTTTAAACCTTGTTTGCATTATCCATCAAAACTTAATGAATATTTATAGTCAGATGGATAAATACATTCAAACGTAAGATGAGAATATTCTGTGAATGAAGAACTCGGCTCTCATATCTAGGGCTCTTTTCCACTACATTTCATAGTTTAAATATTACGTACAATGTTTAAAATTGTTAATTTGGGCTTACATCATTCATTTTTACATCAATTCATAAAGTAAATAGCTAAACAGGTAATATTTATTAATTCATACACAACTAAAATTATTAGTTATATTTTACCAGATACGTTACCAAAGGCAATTCGATGTTTTTCAATAGTTATTTCCCCAGGAAAGCAATTCATATTTGTTTCCTGTGCAAATTCCAGATCGGATCGTTCCCTTTGCATGATTTGTGGCATTCAAAACTTTATTTGTAAGCGAAATTTGTTAAAAATACAAAGTGAATCTTAAGGTTTTATTTTATTTCAGCAAAAACATATTTCAACCTACCACGCAGAAATAATTTCTACCAACTAGCAAGGGATGACAACGTCTTTACCTCTTGAAAAATCCCAATATCTTTAGGGGGGACAGATGTCTTTTCCTGAACAGAAATTGGATAAAAACAGTAAATTTAATTCAAAGTTAGGAATCCATTACAACATGTAAATTTGCGGTAACGTATCTGATTGGTGATCAAAAATCATATATGATGCTCTATTTCAATCCATTTTTACTCAATGAATGGCCATCATTTAGAATGTTCCACTTTTTGTTTCGTATTTGACTGGTTTTGAAGTTACCAAAAACACATCTTTGAATGTATTACTTTGTGGTTGATTTTTCGGTTTTACTCCCGTGGAATTGAACACTTAATCTGAGAATGGCCCACACAACAATACAGTATACTTAGCGTGCGAGCACCTCACGCCAACCACAACACAGTCAGAATTAATGCCCAGCGTCAAACAGCTCCAAATAGCCAGCTACATGATGTAATGCGACACAAACCGTAGAGTTACTGTGCGGAACCCGTGTAGTTTCGAAAATTTCGCGTCACTTTGAAGGTAAGTAACAAAAATTTTTAATTTTGTAGCCCAATCCAATTTAGTATTAAAATCTCCGCTGAAGTTTCGGCTTTCCAATGCTGCAATTAGTTTTGTCGTCCAGTTTGTAACAGGGTCAGGATCCAGCAAAGTCTGGAGACTTAAAAAATGCTTTTAAAAAAAGTAGGACATTTTTCTCCAAGCATAAATTATTTTCTGCTTTAAAATTTTTCTTTAAAATTGTAGATCTTTATTTAGAAGGATATTGTCTAAATATTTGTCTAAAAATAATGCGATCAGTATACTTGTAGAAGACATGAAGAAGCAATCTCCCAGAGCATGTTGCTTTCTCCCATAATCTCGTGCAGCGAGATCTGTGAGTTCGCGTAATACACAGAGCGAGCGAACGCTGCCGCTAGGCTGAATAGCTGCCATTCTCAGATCTGTACTGTATCGCCATACTGTGGCACCAGACTGACATGTGATGGCACTGTCACATTTACAACATCTGTTATAGTTGGGTTATTAACTCACATCTTCTAACACCCTTCCTTTTTTAAGAAACTTACCCAACTTGGTTTTCTGAGCTTTGAACATTCAAATAGCATTCTAGAAACAAATCACATTTCCTCTAGTGCTCAACCCTTAACATAAATTGCTTTTATAGAACAGAACAAACTCAACATGCTCAACAACTTAACCAAGCAATGCAACTTGTCAACAAGCATAACTGTGCTCATAAACTTTGTATAACAACATGCAAATTGTACACTAAAACATTTATCAAGAATTTCTTGTGCATTACTTGTCTATCCAACTTGTTTCTGTGGTTGTACTCTGTTTTGATACCAATCTTGTGATATCATACCAAAACCTTGCTTGTGGACAGTTCTTATCAAATAAACTTCTTAAATCTTTTAAGAAAATGCTTGCATTTGTCTTCATTTAAGTTGTGAATGTTTATCACTTAGATTTCCAAGGTTATAACAAGTCAGCTTCTGATACCATTTGGCAATATTTCTAGTTATTTAAGATAAAAACAAAAACAGAAAATTTCTAAAACACCTCATAAATGGAACGAGAAATATAACTGCTTTATAATGAACTTTCTTGTAGCAGTGCTTTCATGACGAGAGTTCAATGTATACTGTGTGTGGAAAAGAATGATATAAAGCTGTATACAATTTTAAGTTTTCAAACACAAACAAGCATTTATTTTTCAATGCTCAATAACAGCTAACGGAATACAAGTGGGTCTTTCCTTAAATAAAGGGGCCATTTTGTGACACATACAAAATAAAAAACTAATTTGCTTACAGTTGTGTTTTATGAAAAGGCAGCTAAGAGAGACCTTTTCAAATGAATGTGGACTATCATTTATTTGATTTTAATTCCATCAAAATTGCATATGAAAGGTTTTGAATACTTTGAGCATGTAACAAGAGAAACCAAATGATAAAATTCATACTAAAAGCTGGACACTTATGACAGTGCTCATGTTTCGTTATTTTTCAATAAAACAGTGATTTTCGATGTACATTAAGCAAAAAGAATTGAAAATATAAATGAAAGAATAATTTTTGTGCTGGAAAAAAGATTTGCTTGTGTAACGGTTTCCACTTGAGAAACCAAACCTTAAATGTGAGAAATAAATCATTACAGTTGGAGAACAATCCATAGGTCATGTGATCTTTATATAACTCTGTAAGATGGTGCATTTATGTTACATTTGCCACCAAATTGATTTCAAGCAAACTGTATGAAGCACAATACAAGCATGAATGTGTAACATTTTTGTGAGAAACCAATCTTGGAATATTTGAAATTACTATATTTCTTCTAATTTATCAACTGCAATTCTTATTCCTGTGTGTTCAAGTCTTTGGAATAGAAAGCTATCACAATGACTTAAAAGCAATTGATACTGACCATTAATTGTTGCTGCTCCACCAAGCACAACATTGCACCAAATGTTACATGTCCAAGCATGTTTAACAAATCATATTACAAGATAAATGGCCATTTGTGGTCAAAGTTTATTGAATGCTTATCAATGAACCTATTTTGTCATAATTTTCTACTGAAAATTAATAAACAGTATGAAGTTAGGATTGAAAATATGCATTAAGTGATATCTAAGCAAAATGTCACAACATTTTCCCCAAAAAGCCTTAAATTTAGCATATTTTAGAGAAAATAACGAAAATGCAAAAGTAAGTTTAACCTCCAATAATGTTCTTATGGTTGATTTGGGTATGGGCAATATGATTCTAAGAAGAATATTGCTGAAAGTGTGGCAATTAGGTGGCAATGCTCCCTAAAAGTTAGAAAATCATTGTATTTACCACTGGCCCCTTTATTTACGGAAAGACCTATGGAAAGACCCAAATGGCAAGATATTGTATGATGTGCTCTTCCAATCACAAGTAAATCTGTTCAGATACTCTTCTTTCGTAAAACAGAGAAATGAGCCTAAAGATATAAAGAAATTTAAAAAAATGATAAAATAAACATGCACAATAATCACTGGCACAACTGAGTATAATATAAATGTACTACACTAATACATTCAGTAGTGTTCCATGAGTCAAAACACATGACTATTCAAAATAATACAGATTTTAAGGGCCTTCACATAGGCACAAGGATAAAAAAAAAGAAAATAATAATAATAAAAAACGATGCAAGACGCAGAACAGACAATAAAGAGCAATGATTATGGTTCACTTGTGCCTTTGGCTCTAGTGAGCCAAGAATATGATTTGAGATGGGCATGGCCTTACATGCTAGCCATCTGTAAGGACCAGGTCTTTGACTTTATACAAAATGCTTCAATTATGACAAATGTTAAGCAAATCTAGCTTGACAATTGTGTGACTGCTGATAACATAGCTAGCTCCACAAATACATTTTGAAATTTTGACATGTAGGGTAACTTAAAAGTTGATGTGTCCCTTTTGTTAATTTAAAATTTGGAATCACTACACACAGAAAAATGTCTTCTTTATGACAAACAAGGACCAGTTTGCCAGACAAAGAATGGTCTGGGAAAGTACAGTTCAATTAAAATGTCTTTTACACATGAGATAAAAGTGTTCTCATTTCTCCTTTACATAATGCATCTGTCCCTTTACATGGCTGCCTCCTGCTTTCTAATTGTGTTCCTGACATAGTCCTTAATTTGTGTCCATCTTCTTTGGGACAAAACTGGTTCTGCATGCATGCATGTTATTGTAGCACTTTTTCCTGGAAGTTTTCTTTCCTTAAAGTACCTATGCAGGTGATGATGAACTGCACTCTTCTCTGCTGAAAACCACGTTTTGCTTTTTACAGTAACCTTGCGTCTCTTTTCTGCAGAGGCAACAGTGTGGCTCACTGGCTGCACTGAGGAATCTGCTGAATCCACAGCAACCGCATGTCTCTTCTTTCTTGCAGAGACAAAAGCGTGGCTCTCTTTCTGCTGACTTTGATCATCTGGTTGCACAGAGGAATCTGCTGAATCCACAGCAACCGCATGTCTCTTCTTTCTTGCAGAGACAAAACTGTGGCTCTCTTTCTGCTGACTTCTATCATCTGGTTGCACAGAGGAATCTGCTGAATCCACAGCAACCGCATGTCTCTTCTTTCTTGCAGAGACAAAACTGTGGCTCTCTTTCTGCTGAATTTGATCATCTGGCTGCACAGAGGAATCTGCTGAATCCACAGCAACCGCATGTCTCTTCTTTCTTGCAGAGACAAAAGCGTGGCTCTCTTTCTGCTGACTTCTATCATCTGGTTGCACAGAGGAATCTGCTGAATCCACAGCAACCGCATGTCTCTTCTTTCTTGCAGAGACGAAAGCGTGGCTCTCTTTCTGCTGACTTCTATCATCTGGTTGCACAGAGGAATCTGCTGAATCCACAGCAACCGCGTGTCTCTTCTTTCTTGCAGAGACAAAAGCGTGGCTCTCTTTCTGCTGACTTTGATCATCTGGTTGCACAGAGGAATCTGCTGAATCCACAGCAACCGCATGTCTCTTCTTTCTTGCAGAGACAAAAGCGTGGCTCTCTTTCTGCTGACTTTGATCATCTGGTTGCACAGAGGAATCTGCTGAATCCACAGCAACCGCATGTCTCTTCTTTCTTGCAGAGACAAAACTGTGGCTCTCTTTCTGCTGAATTTGATCATCTGGCTGCACAGAGGAATCTGCTGAATCCACAGCAACCGCATGTCTCTTCTTTCTTGCAGAGACAAAATTGTGGCTCTCTTTCTGCTGAATTTGATCATCTGGCTGCACAGAGGAATCTGCTGAATCCACAGCAACCGCATGTCTCTTCTTTCTTGCAGAGACAAAAGCGTGGCTCTCTTTCTGCTGACTTCTATCATCTGGTTGCACAGAGGAATCTGCTGAATCCACAGCAACCGCATGTCTCTTCTTTCTTGCAGAGACGAAAGCGTGGCTCTCTTTCTGCTGACTTCTATCATCTGGTTGCACAGAGGAATCTGCTGAATCCACAGCAACCGCGTGTCTCTTCTTTCTTGCAGAGACAAAATTGTGGCTCTCTTTCTGAGCACTGGCTATGATCACCTTGCTGCACAGCTACTTCATTTGCACCTGGGTCCTCAGCATCTGTCAAAGGGTTTCTCGGAGGACGACCACAATGATAAACTGAACACAGTGAATTCTTGTTTCAAATCAATTGTGTCATCCGACTCTTTTATTCAAACAAAGTCGGTGCAATGTGGGATGTTGTCTCCCAAATGTCAATACAAAGTCACGGAAAGAAAAATGTTTTTCGGGAAGAAAAAGGCAAGACAAAATTACCTGTTTAAAGACAAATTGTTTCCTAATATCCTAATTTCTGATAAGCCCCGATATGAGCCTGTGCAGTTCTACGAATGAAACCCCCCTATGAATACAGTCCCTACATATCAAAGGCACTTTCCCGTTATCGCTCTTTCTGAGCACTGGCTTTGATCACCTTGCTGCACAGCTACTTCATTTGCACCTGGGTCCTCAGCATCTGTCAAAGGGTTTCTCGGAGGACGACCACAATGATAAACTGAACACAGTGAATTCTTGTTTCAAATCAATTGTGTCATCCGACTCTTTTATTTAAACAAAGTCGGTGCAATGTGGGATGTTGTCTCCCGAATGTCGATACAAAGTCACCGAAAGAAAAATGTTTTTCGGGAAGAAAAAGGCAAGACAAAATTACCTGTGTGGCTCTCGTTAAAAAGAAGCAAGATTCTCACAATAACAAGTGATCAGTAGGATACTGCAGATCACCTAATGAAAACCACCCTTGTAGAACCATACATGTATGAAATGAACCTACCTGCATATTGTACATGTATGTGGTTCTGCTGAAACAGGAGGTCGACAAGAAGATTCGCAACTTCTTCTCTAGATATGATGCCCAATCGATATCCTTCAGTGATTAACATCAAAGCATTGCGTGCGCCCTCAATCTCAACTACAAAGAAGTCGTCTTCATTTGTTACAGGCATCTTATGTCCGTCCTGTGGTATTTGAAGATATCAACCTGCAGCAACAATTAAAACAAAATACAAGACATATAATACAAGACATGTGTACCTACATGAAAATATGCTCACACATGTCGAAGTCATATGCATGCACATATTAATATTCATGTTGATGATGTTTGTGTTATGCATTGCTGTATTATGCATGAAAACATTAATGCCATCAATTGAACATGATAATTTATTAAAGCAATGTTCACAAGTGCTACAAATCATCAATAGTACCGGTATATTAAACTGCAATCATGGAGGAGGGATTTCAAGAAAGAGAGGAAGAGCCGGGGTTCCATTAAAACCTGAACTGAGACAGGTCTTAACCAAAGCAATTCAAGGGCAGGACACATTTTAATTTTAATGCATATAGGGTTGAAAAACATGACTGAATACTAGAGGTGTCAGTGAGTCACAGGTACCCGTGTCCCGCCCAAAAGCTTCGAGTCCCGGGCGCAAAAAATTGATGCTCGATACCCGAAAATATTTTGCATTATTTAAGTACAAAATAGATCTTGCCATGATCCAGGGATTCCCTATAGCTGCAGAAACAATCTAGCCAATTACCGAGCTCCTTATTTCGCCTGTGCTGATCGCGATATCTCTGGTTTCATTATTGCGAAGTCGATACATTTTGCGTTTTAGTTGAGTGTGGTGAAAGCCGTTTAGGAATCCTTCCATTCTTTTCTTTGCCACCTTCTTTATTTTGCAAAGTACAGTCGTAATTTCTGCAATTTATAGGTGAGTTTTTGTTCATGTGTCGTGCGTGTTGTGAGGCACAATGTGTATTCAAATTACCAACTGCGTAGTTGTACCCACATATGTCTTTTCGTGTTGGTTTCATTTCTTGGATTTTATTTTTCTATAGTCTGTGAGTCTCATGGGTACCCAGATTCCGTCCGAAAATTAGCACAGGCACCCGGGTGCAAAACATTCCCGAAATCAACAGCCCTACCGAATACTTGTTTAGGATTGAGTAAATCATTGTATTTGAAAAAAAGGAGTCCACTAATCGCGCGATACGCCGCAATCCTAACGGCGGGGGTCAAGGGGCTTCAGGATATTTGGGAAATCTTACCTTACAAAGTAACCTCCTGGAGCCCTTTTTATGCCTTCTCCTTTCTCTGGAGACCTTCATAGGTGGCCCTTTTGGCACCATTTACAACCTCTCGAGTAGGTACAGGTGTGGCATATACTTTCTGTCTGCTCTCCATAGCCAATCTATGCACCATCAGAGAACTTAATGTTCTAGTGCTCAGGCTTGCTCTCTGTTTTGTTTTGTTCTTTTCCACAACTGAAAATACTCTTTCACAATCACTGTTGCCATGAAAGATTAGCAGAACTGCTTTCAATGTTTTACACAGGAGGGGGTACTTCATTGTGTGCCTTGTAATATCCTTAATTCCTCCTATTTTGTGCCATTTCTCATCAATTCTGTCGGTAGTTGAACTTGCAATAATGTCATCAACATCTTGGTCTATCTGATAGAGACTGAATTCTTGTTCAAGTTTATCCATGTCTTGTACACTGACAAGGCCGAACTTCATTGCAAAGAACTCCACTGAATTGGATTTGGCTTGGGTTCTTCTTTCAATGTCCAAAACCTCTGCATGCAGCAAAACAGGGTCATTGAATGGGTATTTCTGGATCATGTAGTTTGCTGCTTGAATGTAAAAGTTGGTGGCATTCTGATAGAATACCTTCAAATCTAGGCATGATTTGTTCTTCTCTATGTATTCCTTGCACTGAAAGCCTATTTGAATTTCATCATTAGGCTTATGATTCAATGGGTTGCTCAGATCTATCTTGGTAAGATGGTATGTAGCTTCATGAATAGCATCTGGTTTGAGAAATCTTGACAAGATGGTAGACAGCTGACTGAGCAGGATCTTGTGAACATGATGGATTTGGGGCTCATCCTTTTGGAGAATCTGTATATTAGAATTTTAAAATATTTCTTAACATTATTTCTATTTTTCTTTAAAACACAGCCAACGCTGATGATAATCATGATCAATATCAGTATACTGTGTGCTGATAATCATGATCAATATCAGTATACTGTGTGCTGATAATCATGATCAATATCAGTATACTGTGTTCTAATAATTACCCTTGAACAGTCTGATTCGAGGTTTTGCTGCCATTATCAGAGTCTGATGTTGCTTTGCGTTTTGTTGCTGCACGGCCGCTGGTTGTTGATTGGGTGTTCTTCTTTGTGTTTCTCTCACTCTTGAAGAATTCTTCAATGGGACCCCAATTCTCAAGAAGCCTTTCTAAGGCGATGCCAAGAGACAGCCACCTGGAAATATTTTAGGAAATAACAAAGGGTATGTTTGTAAGGTTATGTTTACTTTTAATCTACATTGTTTACATACATGTACAGTTACAGTATTAAATTTATTTTTGTATTTTTTTCAAATTTACAATATAAATAAATTTTATTGTTAATGGTCAAATTGTGGAATTCTGAAATATATTACAGAAACTCTTGAATAGGGCTTTCTAGCTTTCATTCCAAAAGTAAAATTAAAAAGGTAGTTTACCTTGTAGGAACATGTTTAAGAATTTTCTTGCTCTCCAATCCATGCTTCTGTTGAAGTTGTTGTAGGCTTTGATGTCTCAGTTGACTTTTGTCCAGGTAGTACCACACATCTACAAGCAAGTCATCTAATTTGAACTCCAGGCATTTTCCTCCTTGCTTTGCGGCCAGATGCATCAAATGGCAAGGGCATCTGAGAATGTAGATTTCAGGGTTTGCTGCTGCCAAGAATGCGGCTACTCCCTTGTATTTGCCAGTCATTACAGAGGCATTATCTGTGCCAAAACTGACACATTTATCCCAGGAAATTCCTCTTGAGCTCAAAGCATTATCTAAAAGTTTGAATATATGTTCTCTCCTGTAGATCTTTCATTGCATTCTTTCAATTCCAAAAGTTCACTCACTACACGTCCCATCTCTTCATCAAAGGAATGAATCAACACTGGATATAGTTTCACTGCTTCACTGTCTGTGCTACCATCAGTAGCTATACTGAATGGCGCATTCTTGATTGCCCTTGTAAGATTAGATGAATCACAATCTGCGAGGTGACCAACAATGTGTGAGGTCTTTGTTCTGGCACAACTGTATTCTTTTGCAATATTGGAATCTGGGAACATCTGACGAAACAAAGGCCATGCATGATCTGCTGCTGCCAGTGGCAAATTATGCTCCACTAAGAAGTCAGTAAATTTCACTTCTGCGTTTATTGTCGCAGTATTTGATAAAGATGAGGTGAAAAAGGTAGTTACTTTCGTCGAAGTTCGAGCTGCTTTCTTTTCAGCTTCTTCACTTTGGATATGTTTAGTTGTCGACACATGGTTATCAAGGTCTGTTATTCCTCCATGAGCAACTTTAATGTCACATCTACATATTTGACAAAATGCAAATAGATCTCCCCTTGTAGATGATGTCATACAAGGATACTTCTCTTTGTAGGCATCACGAAACTTCTGACAGAATTAAATCACTTATCTAGTCTATGTACAGCTGACTAACTGACTGATAGGGATTCGCAGAATGAAACCATGGACGCTGAACTGAACGAGCAGTTGAACTGATACGATGGCGGCAAGCTTCGAAGGACGGCGCGTGCAGCCTAGCCTATAACTAAGGCCTAGCCTGCATACATGGACTGTATAGTACTTATAGCTAGCTGCGCCGCGCCGATTTTCGCTGACTCCAGAGTGTCTATCATATTGCAATATACGATCACCACAAGGGGGCGCTAGACCCGATTACTGTACACAAATTTCCCGCAACCAATAAAATTGTGTCTGCTGAACTTTTCAATCGACTATGCAATAGAGGACAAGTTCCAGACTATTCTCAAAATTCGCTGATCCGTAAAATCGACTTCTCTTAAGCCAGGGAATGCCTTGATAACCAAATCGAGGACCGTCCTCGATTACAAATGTGTCCTCTGTTAGAAGGTGTGTAATTAGGTACATGTCCACGATTGCGGGTGTTTACAGACTCACACACACACACACATACACACATGTGCACACACACACATGCAGGCCAATTTTCATACCTCCAACTTAGGTGAGCACTGCTGATCGGAGCATGACATTTTTTCCAATTTTTTCTTATCATATGAAGGTTTGGTCCTTTAGCTTTCCATACCTATCAGCATTTTCCCATAAAATTATATGCTCAATTTGGCAACCAATTCAACAGTGTAACTTTTTTTTGAGACACACGGTACTCGGTAGAGGCCTCAGCTAGCCAAGGCTAAGCCTAAACTAAAGGCGCAGACCTAGCTAACATTGGCACTGTCCAAATCACGGTCACGGCCCACGCGTCAATTAGATCTCTACCCTACTGTAACTAAGTTGAAGTTTGTCTTTACTATTAAAGTGTAACGTAACTTAAAGTTATGCTAGGAGTCCACTGGGCCGGTGCCAGTTGGTGCCAGTTCGCACCAAAGATTATGTGATTGGCGCGTAGTGGCTCGCTGTGGCGCCGAATTAATGTTCGCTCAGCATGTGTGTCGCCAAGTGGAATAAACTGGGTGTCATATGGCGTGTGCCAAATGCCACCTGCCTTGTTTCAAAATGGTGCCCAGTTGATCGCGCCATTACACGGCCATTTAATTCCAAATTTCACCATGTTGGCGCCATTTGCGCCGATGGACGGCTACTTTGCGCCACTTGGTGATTAGCTGCTGCCAAAGGTCGCAAAATTGGTTTAAACTTGCCGCCACTTTGCGCTACTTTCCGACTATATAAATGTTGGTCATCGACTACCTGGTTCAGAACCTCCTCAGCTGCCGTATGAACAAAATCTCTACTAAATATTTACAATTTCGATATGTCCGAGGCTTTTGATAATGTTGGAGTGATGATGCTGCTCCATCAGAAGATCATGAGAGATGCTGAGGTGGCCACTGCCTATCAACTTATGGTGGCCAATCCTGAAGAAGAGCCTCGTAAGAAGAAAAGGAAGCACAAATGGTGGTTTAGACCTATGCTCCACCCACAGCTGAGGGCCGAACGTGGACAGTACCATACCCTCATGAATGAGCTGAGGGAGAATGACAAGAGGAAGTTCAAGAACTACACCAGGTTGTCCCCAGAGATGTTTGATGAGCTGTTGATCAGGTTTACACCCCACCTGCAGAAGAAGGACACCCACTTCAGGAAGGCCATTCCCCCTGGTCTCAAGTTGTGCGTCTTCCTGCGCCATCTCGCCACTAGGGCCACCTATGCCGAGCTGGGTTACAACTTCCGAGTGGGCAAGGAAACCATCCAGAAGTTTGTCCCTGATGTAGCCAGAGAGATAGTGGATGAGTATGCTGCAGAAGTCATCTCCCTCCCCACAACCAATGAAGGCTGGCTTGAGGTTGCAGGTGATTTTGAAGCCAGATGGAATCTTCCTCACTGTCTGGGAGCCTTGGATGGAAAGCACATCCGTATTCAGAAGCCCAAGAACTCAGGCAGCCTTTACTTCAACTACAAGCAGTTCTTCTCGGTTGTCCTGATGGCTCTCGTAGATTGAAAGTACCAATTCCTGTGGATCGATGTGGGTTCGGTTGGCCATCAGTCTGATGCCCAGATCTACAACAACAGTGAACTGAAGGAGTGCATTGATGCTGGCACTTTAGGCATCCCAGATCCAGCTCCTCTACCCCTTGATGATGATGACCACCCTATGCCGTACTTTTTCATGGGAGACGATGCCTTCGCCATGAGGATGTACATGATGAAACCCTATGGCCGTCGTAACCTTGACCAACAGCAGAAGATCTTCAACTACAGGCTATCCAGGGCAAGGCGTGTTGTTGAAAATGCCTTTGGTATTCTGGCCTTGCGGTTCCAGTGCTTCCTTGGCCAGATGAGACAGGAACCAGACGCAGTCCGCCTGCTCGTTGAAGCTGCCATCATGCTGCACAACCTCATCAGGAAGCGCTATCAGCCAGCGCCACCACGCGTAGGTCTTCATCCTCTTCGTCATCTTTGCTGCTTGCAGGGGGCCTCGCCCTGGAGCTCAATTTGAGCTTCTTGGGTTAGGGGTCCTTCTTCTTGGACTGCTCAAGTTTGTCATTCTTCCTCTTGCTACTGCCTTTGTTGCCTTTTGGGGGCATCTTCTTTGAAAATTATGTGAAATCTTGCAGAAATTGTGAAGGAAAATCTGCGTCTACAGAGGTGTTGTCGAGTCGAATACTGAAAGTTGTGTGAGAAAGTCCCGTGATGCAGTCATGCTTTCGTAGGCGGCAAGTGGCGCCGAATGGCGGAAACCAAGTGGTATTTGGCGGAAACCAAGTGTTATTTGGCGCGAAATAGTCACCAATTAGGTGCCGTTTGGCTCGCGCCACTGTTGATTTGGAGCGCTTTGGCGCAGACTATCTGCCTCTGTGGCGCCAAGTGACGCCACGTGGCACAAAATCTCATTGGCGCAACTTGGCGTGCGTCGTTACATTCCAGTGGATTCCAATAGGCGGATTGTTTGTGACATTTGGTGCCACTTGGTGGACACTTCGCGCTCATTGCTTGATGCAAGTGGCGCGACGAAAATTTCAAACATTTTGAAATTTTCTTGCCGCCAAACTCAATCTTTGCCGCCGTTACGGGCCACCACAAGCCAGTTGTGAGGCAGTTTGAGCCACTGCACGCCACTAGGCACCTTATTGGCGACACTAGGGGCCACAGCAAATTGCATTGGCGCGAACTGGCACCAACTGGCGCCGGCCCAGTGGACTCCTAGCATTTAGATTTACTTTTAGAAGTCGAACTCGGAACTTACATCATCTGTAACCGTCAGTGGGGGAAATGCCCCAACCGGCAGTGTTGGTGCCGCCATCTCAACCCAGGTCCCAGGCTATAAAGGCTCAAGATCCCAACACTAGAGGCCTACCGGGCAGGACCGGTTTACACAGATTTACAGTCTAGTAGTAGTACCAGTACAGTACAAAATTTTACAAGTGAAGTACTAAAGTTGAAGTAGTCAGTCAGCTCCACTCAGCTCAGCGCAGTGCGTGCAGTGCAGAGCCTGCAGGATGGCCTACAAATTACAATACATATTCTATCGGTGTCTACTTCCAAACAAAATATCAAGACGCAGCAAGCATGGTCACCTGCTGTTTGCATTTGGCGTTTTGTACAGTACCCGTACTTATCTGCCTGCATGCGTGCAATAATTGTACTTGTATCTGCGCGGTGCTGCGCCACTTACGACGGCGGACGAATAATTCTGCTTATCGATAGACATAGTTTTTCGCAATAAACAAACAATGTTTTTCGGGGATAAATTTATCACAAATGTTAGTTTATCAATCAAAAAACATTGTTTATCACCGATAAACAGTGTTTATTGGCGATAAACATAGTTTTTCGGAATTATTGGGCAAATGGCGTGCCATATACGTATTCATGAACTCTGTATGTCTCATGCAGAAATGTGACAGATGAAGGCATTTGTTGTGAGTCAAAGAACAGTAGCCCCAAAGGGGTGGGGCCTAGTATTCCTTCGATCCTTTTTTTTTTTATCGCTTCACTCGAATGACTCCTTGGTCTTTCAATGATTCTTGAAGCTCTTCCTCAGTAATCAACTCTGTGAATGATGCTTTTGCTACTTACCACCTTCAATTGCATTCTCTCAATTTTAACAGAGATTCCCGCAAACTCACTCATCTCTAAGGCTTTTTCACCTGTTTTTTGTCTTTGCATAAGATTTTCAAGAACCGTGTTTCTATCACTGTGTACATTCCCCTATTTGTCTATGTAACTGCTGCACTAATTTGACTGGGTTAATCTGACAGACATTTTTCCCTTCTAATCCGGCTATGGCTACTGTCATATTTGGTCTTTGCTTTTGACTCGTTTCTGTAGTGAACTGTCTTGAAGTGTCTGTCTCATTGCGGACACTGTCTTTTCTAATTCTTTTTTCTTCCTGACTCTCCACTGTAGATTGAGATCTAGGTCTAATCTTTCTCTTCCTCTTTACTATATACCTCTCCAGCCAGACTTTATCTTCGCTATCTGTTTCATTAGTGTCGCATGGAATCTTTCGTTGATGAAATAATTATTTTGTAACGAAATGACAACATTTTGTAACTAAATGAACATTTTGTCCACGAAAAGATAATATCGTTAACGAAACAGTCATTTTGTCGTCGAAATTTATGATTTTGTAAAGAAATATTCCGTGCGACGCGTGGCGCTCCATGGTTTTTGTCCATGGTTTAAACCATGGTTTCATTTGTACCACCTTCGTGAATTCGATCCTTAATTTTGTGTAATAAACCTCAAAATCCCATGCAACTTGTCCTGATGTAGCTGATAATCATAGATGAAGATCCATGGGAGCATACATCCAACACTGGCAAGATGTCATTCCCGGTTCCCCCCGTGGATTGCACTCGAGTGTATCAACCATGTCACCATATGAACTCCAAAATGCAAATGTCTGCCACTGAGCATTGGCCTCAATGAAATGTTCGTATGAACCATTCAAAGTGATGACTGTTATGATATGGTTGACCAAGTTGTTGTATTCCAGTTTGGGGGAAAGCTTTCTGCCGTATTATACCTGTATGTGGGAAGGGGGCTTGAGCTCTGTCGCATCTTCAACTACAACCAGTAGCTTTGATCTCGTCAGTGGTAGGAGCTCATCTATATCAAGCCAGTCATCCCATTCCAGGTTGAACACTTGAATGGAGCGAATTCTTGACTTTTCCACTAGGAAGGCTTGCGAGATTTTGTTTTGCAGGTCTTGAATAGTAGAATCATCTTCAAGCAATATAGCTTTCTTCAAGCTATTGCATGTCACATGGTAAACCAGCATTATACATGTAGAGAATGAGAGAAAACATGGGCAAGGTAACACTCTGGTTCCAAACATGTCAAGTCAAAAAACACCTATAGTGTACGTGCACCAATGTGTATATTTTTGGTAAATAAAATCATAGTTTTCTTCTTAGATTACGTGCTGTCATGTTCATTGTCTTGAGCTTTAAAATTTTATGCACCTGATGTTCTTCACTGGATGAATAACTCAACTGTAAATCCACGTTTATCGAGCATACATAGTATTTCACCACCGAGTACTTGAGCAGTGAAGGATTCACATTGTCAATTAAGATCTGAAAGTTAATGCTTAAGTTATGTTAATTTCTTCTGGGGTTTGTTGCAGTACAAGCAATAGGCCACCTTGTCATAGGCTCTTTTTTAGTCCTGATTATGTGTTCTCATCACATAGACACCCCCAGTGTCAGCACTGTGAACACTTTGCACAAGTTGTTCACTTACATTTCCTTGGAGGGTTCAGCTATAGCTGTCGATGTGCGGGCAGAACTGCTTGTGTTATCTTTGTAAAGTTTCTCTTCTTTAGATACAGGTCTGCTTCGAAAGCATGGTCATCATGGACAGTCCCTGTGCTTTCCTTGGAGGGTTCAGCTGCAGCTGTCGATACACAGGCAGAACTGCCGATATTGTCTTTGTGAAGTTTCTCTTCCTTTAATAGATACAGAGGCTTCTTCAGAATCATAGTCATCATGGACAGTCCCTTTGCTTTCCTTGGAGGGTTCAACTGCAGCTGTCGATACACAGGCAGAACTGCCGATATTGTCTTTGTGAAGTTTCTCTTCCTTAGATACAGAGGCTTCTTCAAAATCATAGTCATCATGGGCAGTCCCTTTGCTTTCCTTGAAGGGTTCAACTATAGCTGTCGATGTGCAGGCAGAACTGCCAGTATCATGTAGTTCTTTTTGAAGTTTCTCAATCAGTTGGGCATAATAAGGTGAAGGGAATTTGAAATTTCTGGGAAGTTCATAGTCATACAATATTTCTTCGTTCATCTCCAAGTCCCTCATAGCAAACAGGCACAGTCTTGGCACTCCACTGATTTCGAGAACTCTTACTGCTCTGCAGTTTGCTTTTTTTTTTTGTCCCCGTGATTCACCAGTCTTCCAAAAGATGGCACATCTGGTTCTTTTGTGGCATCAACACTGAATATATATCAGAATAAGAATGGTAAACAATAAAACACAGTGTTAGCTTAAATAATTTAATTTGTGAAAAAAATATTTTCAATTTATATGGGTGAATAGTCAGAAATCAGAAGGGAAATCCAAACAACTCACCCATGATTCCTATTAGTGTTTTTATATTGATACCTATCCCTGAAAATGGAAAATATAGTTTGGCACGCTATCTCTGGGGACTAAGCTACTATATTTCTGCTCTTTTCACAACACTGTCTGAATTTGAGTCAGCTCCGTCACGAAAGGTCTGCACAAATTTTTTTATTTGTTTTTATAATTCAGTTTATACATCACAGTCCTTACATTCCATGTACAGAAAGTAATGTACTTCTATAAAGACGTAATCAAATCACGGTCGATAGTTTTCTGTTTGTTAATCTTTTACGTAGATATAAAACCATGCCACAGCACTAAATTGCGAATTTTACGAAAAAAATGTCTTTCCATTCACTTTCATGAGCACATGCCATTGAGATTGAAAAAAGTTTGATAAATTAATCAAAGGGTGGTATTTTAATCTCAATTTGTGAATTGAAATCTTGTCAGTCTTTTAAGTCTTTACCACATTTTTCAAGATTAGATACCACCGTGACGGAGCTGACACAGCGTGACGGAGATGATGGGGGATTGCAGATCAGTGTGACGGAGATGATGGGGAGTTGCACATCAGTGTGACGGAAATGACGAAGTTGGCAGGTCATGCAACAGGACTTATTTTTCCATTGAAGACTCAATGAGAATATCTATTCTAACTTACATTTACTCCCTTCTCTTTTAAATAATTTTTCTTCTCTCTTTTGGCGTTTGGCTTTTGTAGCATCTGTCCACGTATGATCATTGCTTCGTGTGAATTTATGCAATTATGCAATCATGTACATATATGATCATTGCTTCGTGTGAATTTATGCAATCATGAATTAATTACTCTAAGAATTTTATAGTTTCATTTTGTAATTACTTTCATTTTGCTTAGTTTTAATGAATAAATAAATAAATAGAGTACTTTTCACTTCATGATAAATCAAATTTATTCAAATTCTGCAAATCACTCTGATGTACATGAACAATGTAACTTTTACAATTCCATTGCAAACAAGTTTCTTATCTTGGAAAATGAATACATGTAACTGACAACAAATGCCTCATGATTTTGCATGTATGGGACTGTGGAATCGGCCCATGACATATTTGGCCCCAAGTTTGTGGTTGCTTGCCCTTTGACACTGTGCTAATCGCATTCGGAGTTACATTACTCAGTACGTTATTGTGGGTAGCCTAATTTTTTTTTTCAAATAAATTACAATCAATTTGAAACCAACTTTTAGACAAAGGTTGGGGTATGACATCTTCTTACTCAATGAAAATCCATGTCCTGTCATCTGTTCAAGAATTGTTTTGTGAACCAAATGTGAAATTTCAAAACTCCCTTTTTTTCAAACTTTAACATTTTCATCAAATTTTTTACTCTTTCTTCTGATACCAATTCAAAGCTCATGTGGAATAGGCTTTAAATTATGTTATTAATTGTAATTAATACATTTAAGAAATTTGATTACCCAAACCTGTCCATTAATAAATTTGCCACTCTTCGAAAAGGTAATACATGTACCCAAGTGCCTCAACAAATTGGCAGCATGAACAGCAGTTCATATCATTTAAAATTTTGTTTTCTAAACGTTGCACAGGAATCTGAAAAATCTTTTCTTTTTTTTTCAATCCAATTTTTTATTCAATCCAAACAAGGACATACAATAGAAATACTTGGTATTTTCAAAATCATCTTTTTGTATGTCTTCAATCAAAACATGAACATCAAAAGGTAGTCCAAGTACATTATAAGGCTGAAAACCACTGTGCCAACAGAGAACTCAACTCCTCATCAAATCTTCTCAAGTTTGAAACATTAGTAACCAGCAAAAAACATGGCTAAGGTCTCCGTTTACAGTATTCTAGATATTTCACAACAGGAGCAAGCAGCACCTTCTTGTGAGTGTACTGATGGCCAAACATATCTACACGTTTCTTACGATTACTGCTCAAGGAATTGTAATTGTGAATAAAAATGTTTCCAACAGTTAACCAGGAAACCTCAAAAACTTGTTATTTATTTGTCTTCAATCCTGACCAGGAACATACAATACAAATATATAAAATATATATATTTTTTTTTCAAAATACAGTCAAAGCTCATGATAAGACTGAACCAACTGACTGTACAATAGAAACTCCTCATCAAATATTCTTAAAATTGGAAACATTAATAACCAGCAAAAACATTGGCTAAGGTCTCGGCTCACAGTATTTTCAGATATTTCACAACAGGAGCAAGCAGCACCCTATTGTGTGTGTACTGATGGTCCAAACATATCCACATGTTGTTATGACTTTGTTGTACATGTATTCACTCAATGATACCCATGTCCATCTGCTTAAGAATTGTTCTCAACATTAAACAGGAACTTGTAACATTTTTTTTTTTTTGGTATTCAATTCGGACAGGAAACACAACAATACAAAGACATATTTTTCAAAATACGCTCTAATTATAAGGACTGAATCCACTGTGCAACAGAAACACAACTCCTCTTCTAAAGTTTCTAACCTTAAAAACCCAACAGAAACATGATTAAGGTCTCACTTTATTTATAACATTTTCAAAGCAGGAGCAAAACAGTACCTTATTTTCATGTGTTTTAAATGGTCAAACATATTTACACATGTTTATATTTACTATGTTTATATTGAACTGTTTCTTATATCAGAAATGGCCCAAAAATAGAATACAAATTTCTGAGGATTGAGACCAAAAAAAAAAAAAAAAATACTTTGGTACATGCAATATGTACCTATGAGATATATATGAATCCATGTTTTATTTAAGAGTTTTCATGCATGTTGTTCAGTAAGTTTTATAATGGAACCCAAACTCTTCAAATAAAGCTAAATGTTGTCTTAAATCTTTATGCTCATAAAAGTGAGTTCCATAGACACTTACATGGCAGCAGAGTTGAGGGACAGTGGTTATGCAACTCACTTTTGTGATTACATAAGATGGACAAATGAAAAGTGATCTCCTAAAGGCCATATAGTATAGGTAAACTGTGAATCTTAAAAAACTGGAAGGTGATTTATAATAAAGAAACTAACTGTTCAATAATACATACCTATTTTTGTGTTTTATGTTGAGATGAAATCAGTACTTCTTTTGAACACTTTATTATTTGATCATTGCTGATGCATAAAGATTTTGATTGTATAATTAGCATTGTGTTTTAGGGTACCAGTCTTCATAATCAAAATTCAATTCTTCAATTCAATAATTCCATTATCAATTATAAAAATGTATGCATGTTGAATTTATCTATGAAATAATTGAGTATTATACATGCATACACAAAATAATCTTGGGTAAACATACATCGTCCAAGGTTACATACATCTGCATGTCTTAGATTGAGTCCAAGAGACATATACATTGTAATAAGTATGTCAGATATTAGTGTTAGTTTGTAAGTATAGGTGAAAGAGCATGTGTGTGGTGTGTATGTGTATGTGTTTGTGTCTGTCTGTGTGTGTGTGTGTTTTGTGTCTGTGTTTTGTGTCTGTGTGTGTGCATGTTTTTAGTGTAAATCTGTGTCTCTGTGTGTGTGTGTGCGCATGTGTGTGTGTGTATTTTAAGCAGTTGTATACAATGTAACCTTATTTTGAAGTGGTCAGATATAAACAAAACCCTCATATAAAGTCCATTTTGCTACTCCCAACTCCTCTATATTTGTTTTTTTGGTTTTTTTTACCCAGATGGAAGGAAACTTCCAATGTCCCAAGGTTCTTGTTAATAACAAGGATCTACTGTGTATAGTAGTCATAACAATTTCTCAATTTTGAGTTCTTGTGCCAACAAGAACTTGAAAAATCAATCAGAATATCCCCTTCAATCAAGAACAATCAATGACTGTTTCTTTTTTATATCAGGGTAAAAAAAATGGGTTATACAGAGCTTGTTAGAAGAGGGTTTTGTTATAAACATCCAACCTCTTTATAATAAGGTTCCACTTATTACAGAAAACACACAACCTACAAATATAATGAATCTGGCAAAAGGCTGTCAATGGTTCACCTGACTTCAGGTAACCTATAATTCCACACCCATCGCCTCATCAATAGCTTGCCCAAATTATAGGGTCCACTTCTTGGTGCCTATTCGTCACTTTTTTGGGTTCTGGTATCCATGTCAAAATGTCCGTCATATGAGTACCATATGCAATCTTCGTACCGAGGCCAAAAGAAAACGGTTTCTCCCTATTCTTGCCATGGAAATTACTTCAACTTCCTCTTCGTCCACATCTCTTATCCTCCCTGGATAAGGCTTTCCATCATATCTCACAACACAAAAGTCATTGACCTTTGCATTACTGTAATTGAGTGGCTTAAGAATTGAACCCTCAACAGCTATGGGTAAGTCAATTTCTTTTTGG
The DNA here is from genome assembly GCF_040938485.1 of Diadema antillarum. NCBI lineage: Eukaryota > Metazoa > Echinodermata > Echinoidea > Diadematoida > Diadematidae > Diadema > Diadema antillarum. Next base: position 257,324 of record NW_027271621.1, read on the forward strand.
GATGTTTTCCATCTTGCTTTTTGGTCCGTTTTTTTTTTATTTTTCTCTTCAGTCTGGCTTCTTTAGTGTTGTAGCATTCGCAGGTGTCGGAACAAAAAGCAGGTCAGGTCACGGTCCGTTTCACGGTTTTCTGGGTCATCAGTGAAACAGAAACCTGTATATTAAATGAATAAAGAAAAAAACAACCATATTTTTAATTTTCAGGAATTTTCAGGCCAGCCATAATCGGCCGATGCTTCAGCATTGGAATAATCAGAAATGACATCTCATCTATACACATTAACTCAAAAAAATTCTATAGTTGGGACTACAGTATTGTATTATGGCATACCCCTTGATCTCAGTGCACTTGGCTTTCATTTAGAAAAGCCCCCCAAAAAATGTTTCAAATGTTGCAAAAATGTTTTATAAATGTACAGATCATTGTCACTTCCATAGGTACACATGTACCAAGTTTGAAGTTGCTTGCCCTGGCCCCAAACCATTCTTGAGCTATTATGAAAAAAGAGCTATTTTCATGTTAAATTAGGTCAAAGGTCAAGGTCAAACGGTTTGAGGTCATAGATCACTGTCACCTCCATAGGTATACATATTCCAAGTTTGAAGTTGTTTGCCCAAACTGTTTCTTGAGATTTTGCGAGAAAGAGCCATTTTTCATGTGTTTTTATGACCCATGTGACCTTGAATGACCTTTGACCTTTACCTTTCAGCTCAACCCTCAAAAACAAAAAATGAGCTTGATATCAGGAAAGTCCCCAAGGATAACCTATACCATATATGAAACTTCTTTGAATAACTCGGAGCCAAGATATAGATCGATGAAAAAGTGGATACCAAATGATGAAAAAAGTGGATACCAAGTGATGAAAAAGTGGATACCAAAAAAGTGGATACAAAATTGTTTGACAGACAGACAGAGGGTCTACCTCAAAACAAAAAATGAGCTTGATATCAGGAAGGTCCTCAAGTAATACCAAATATGAACTTGTTTTGGTTAACTCAGAACCAAGATATAGATTCGATGAAAAAGTGGAAACCAAAAAGTGGATACCAAATTGTTGACAGACAGACAGACAGACGGACAAACATGATGGCGTAAGGTCTTTCCTTCGGACGACCTAAAATTCTACTGTAATACATGCACATGTATATCTACAGCATCCCCACATTACCTGATGGAGCCTCATGGTGCCCTCCACTGGAACAAGTTCAGAAGGGACCTCTTCATGAAACTTTGTTATTTCCTCCTCTGGAATCAATGTGAGTTGTACAGTTGTTTCTGGCTGTAGTTTCTGGAACAGTTCTCTACCAGAAGATACATCTTTTCCCTGTGCAACAAGGGCATCAGCTGTCTGCTTCAATACACCTCCGAACACCATCTGGTGCCCCCTTCCCGTGGCCAGCCTCCAGATAGTTCCAAGTCACAGTGATGAAACCTAGGCTCTTTAGTATGATACCCGCAAACCAGAAGTTCACCTTGTTGCGGTATTGTGTAGTTGGACCATCTGAGATGAAATGGACTTTTGTAATGTCCGGATATTTTAGTTCTTATGTCTTGAAGTACGGGCTCCAAATGTCCCCAGATGGCTGACGCATCGTGACGGGTACATTCTGACATTGTACAAAATGGGGTGGTCTCCTTGCTTGTATACCACACACCAGTATGAAGTGACGCTTGTTGATGAGATGCACCAAAGTGCACACTTTGAATTTCTTCTGCATATCTGCACAAATAATTTTCACTAAAGTCAACATGGACTACAACTGTTGAGTCATCAAGGTCTTGTTTCAGTTTACGCAGTTCCGAATATTGATGCGTGATGTTCACTCTATGTGCCAGAAATTTAAGTTTCAGTTCACTTTCAAATTTGTCTGCTAAAGCTTCAATGTTTAGTCTCCACTGTTTCTTTCACTGTGACCTTTGTTGTCTTGTTATCCCCATAAGTCTTCTCTTTGGTCACCCATTGTTGGTAGCTTACTTTCTTGCGTCGGGGAAGTTCAGTGTACTCTATTCTTCTCCTTTTGCAGGACTCACATTTCCCATACATACATTCCACTCTCTTTGTGTCACATACTAAGGAACTGATGCAGTCTTCAAAGCTTAATGTAATCACTTCCTCGAATTTCAACTTTTTGTACATCAGCTGTATGTTTGAACAATGTTTAATACACATGCAAGTCTCAGTTTGTGAGGGCTTCACCACCCACCACGGTTTCAACTTGCAGAAAGTGGCATAATGCATGCTGATATGTGGGTTTTCTGACAAGAACTTGTAGTAAAGATTCTTCAAACTGTCATTCCGCAGGCGCTTTTGTTTCTTTATTTTTTTGCGGGTTATCGTGTCCTTTTTCCCTGGCATGAGCCGGCTGTTGTCGTCTCGCTCCATGAACTTCTGCACACGATTTACAGTAGCATAATTTTATACTGCTTTTCCTCTTCCTATCTGTGGGACCATTACCTTCCATCCCAATCCGGTGAGGATTGGCACCAAGTAATTTAGATACTTGTGACTTGCATCTGTACTTCTTTGTTACACTGTTTATGACAATTTCCCTCACTCTTCGTTTCTCCTGATACATTTTGCTGGTTATGTACTTCTCCCTTAACTGCCCTGTCGATACATTGTGCAGGAACAAGTTCTTTCTTACTGAATCTGGAACATACAAGTTTTTGAGAAGTTGTTTAGTGTTCGTGCGAGGAGTAGCCCTGTTCTTGTTAAACCGTTGTTTTAATCTGCTATGCCTTTTTTTTCCACCTCTCTAGTAATGTGGTCTGCCTTAATCTTTCTTCCTTTTCTTTTTGAAAGTCTCTGTAGACCTTTGCCCTGTCGCTTTTTACCTTTTTGCGTCCGGATATCTTCTGGTAATTTGCAGGGTTTGAAGGAAGTGACAATGAGGGGTTTAAATTAGGGGTGTTTGCTTTGCTAACTTTACAGTCCCTCTGGTTCTTCCTGTACGTTTTGGAACTTTGGCGCCACTGCCGCCTTCTTAACCTCTGGGAGCGCTGAGTCCTTTCACAGATGGGTTTGTAAGCCTCCCGCTTCCTTTTGTGTTCTCTTTCCAGGTACTGCACTCTTCTGGTGGGATCAAGATTGATCTTTTGGCGATATTTTTTGGCTCTCTCAGCTGCCGTGAGAGCCATTCTGAAAGAAACAAATTGATGAAATTTACACTTTTAGTTACACTTTTAATTACTTTGAATTAACTGGTATTAAGGAATGTCTGATGTGAAGTCCTACAACACACCTGTGGATGAACATACTGTGCAGTAGGTTATACCTGGGATTATCATTCAGATTTTGAGGTTTTTTACCCATTAAGAATTAATTCATAGTAAGATCATGTAACAATGAGTGGCCTTAAAAGAATAAAAACTTTATGCATTTCTACATTTCTAGGCCTTAGTTCAGGGGTCGGAAGGCTGAAATACTAACATTAAGTTTCCAGTAACAGTGAATGAGCTGCATCTTGTTGATACAAATTCTTAACTTCAAAATTGTTTTACACTGTTGGATTTTGTTTAATATATTATAAATATTAAACAAAGTGATACAAAACAAATCTGTATTAATAATGACACAGGTGAACTCGACCCACCCCCGTCACTACATTGGAAGGTCCCCTAGAAATCTCATCAGGGAAAGTGTAAATTAGCTAAAATTACTGCAGGTTTGATCTGCTAGTTCAATGTGTGTAATTGATTTAATTTAATTCAACATGTTCAATTATTAAAGTACACAGTAATTATGACAGGCCAGACGCAGAATGTTCGGGCTGTGTAAAACCACATATCTGAAGTTATCTCAAAGTGAGGCATGCCGTCAATCCCTCGTTTGAGGCGAGACCCCAACTTCCATGAAGAAAGTGGGGTGCTATACCTCGTTAAAGATTTTTCGTTTGGGAGTTGGGAGTCGAAGTATTTGTCCATTGCAAATAAACTTTCTGCTCAGGCGTGACAAACCTGGAGGCCAAGCCAGGGTTTGATGACTCCAGCAGCTGTCGTATTACGTAAGAGCATGATAAGGATATCTGCCTGTGGCAGACCATTCAAAGTGAACTCAATTTTCTCTATCCTTTCTGAAGTTTTCAATTTTATATTCTATTGAGAAATTCTATGGTCATCCATTTTACGTTTCGAACGAAAAAAAATTGACCCGTAAATAACGAAAATACAGGAATAAGAAGGAGAGCATTGCCAGTTTGCCGGTGCTGACAATGTGCTATTTGGCAATGAGTTACAACGGGGAGGTGAGACTACCTCCCTGGTTACAATCAGCCTGCTGACTGGATCATTGAGAAAGAGAGAGAGAGGGAGAGAGAGGGAGAGAGAGAGAGGGGGGGGGGAGAGATGGGGGAGGGAAAAGGGGAGAGACAAAATGGAATGACAATAGTTCCGGTCACTGCAGTACAGGCTTGCTCTGTCTGCATACGCTGAATGTCTACACTCACACACGTACACACACACACGCACCATGGAGCTACATAGCCCATGCCAAAACCAAAACAATCTCCTCCTCTCGCGGTGCCCCCCCCCCCCCCTGTGGCGCTGTGGCAATGACTGATGCTTAGATTAGGCCAGGGTCAAGAAACAGGTGTTTTATATCTTTGATTTTTAAGTCATTGATTGCCAAGATATACACTGGCATTATTTACGGGGGTGTAGCCTCTTCAAACGAGAGATGTGCGTCATGGTTCCCCTTATTTGAAGAACAGTTCCTACAAAGAATATACATTTATATATGAAAAAATGAATTTAAATCTAAAGAATCAGGAACTAATAACTTGCCATAGATCTACTCCACTACATCTTGTTTAGTGACATGCTAAAATTTAGATCTAGATCATGCCATTGACATTCAAATTGATATTTTTGTTCTTGAAGTTTCAGTTGCAATATGCATGCGCTTGTAAATGTCACTTCCATGCCTAATTAATAAATTTTCAATGTTGAGGTTTGCCAGCCTGACCAAGGGTAAACTGACCCTGATTCATTACAGATATAATAGGCACTGAATAAAAAGCGGCTTACCCAGTACATGCATGTTTATTAATACGCAAATCAAAACTTTCTAAACAAGATGAGAAAAAAAAATGACTAGGGCATGATCTACATGGCAAAAAAATTTTTAATACACTGAACCAGATTCACTGGAGTAGACTCCCACTATACATATTACAACTTACTCATTAATATCTATACCGAAATACTATATTAAACCAAACTCTCTGTTGGCGCATAAGTTATAGTTCAGAATACTTTACTTTTTAAAGACTCTCTATAGATCTTTATTTTTCTTCAGTGGAATTTGTATTTGTGTATTTTTCATGTTTTTTTGTGTGTGTGTATTTATATGTGTTTTTATGTAATTCAGGGCGCCTTACTCTACCATTGTAGCTCTACTGTAGACCAAAGTCTAGACCTAGAGGCTAGAGCTAGATAAAGACGCACATGCGGTTGTATGAATTTACACTGCCTTAAAAGATATGTTCTTCGATTGAGGGGAACCTCATTCTGACTTATGAGATTAGTGATTTTACACTGCCCAGAACGCTCTGCATTTGGGCTGGCACAGCTGGGTGAGAAGAGGCATTAGAATTTACATAGACAAACTGACAAGCACCAAAAAATAATTCAGTTCACCTCAAGGTATGTCTTCTACTTTTTTCTAGTCAAACTTTTATTCATAAGTCATACCTACAGAATAACAATTAACAATCTATGAAATTTAATAAATATATCTCATCAGCTCCGTCACACAATCGTCATCTCCGTCACACGACGGAGATTGTGGAGTGTGACGGAGCTGACCGTTACGGAGCTGATGCCCAAGCGACTCGTGGGGAGAAAAGCACGGGTTAGCGTATAGCAGCTGCGAAGCGGCTGTGTGTGGTTGCAGTGGGAATTGATCGGTTTCGGAATAAATCAAAGTTAAATACAATAAGCATAATTTAATATGTCAAAATACATGTTCAGAGGTGACGCTGAATAAAGGTACGCACAGACTTTTGAAAGGAATTTGGTATTTTTCACACCTACCTGTAAATATTACAGGAACCTTGAAGAAGACTCCGCTCCGCGAGGACTGCGCGGACCCGCCATGATAGTTTTACTCGAATAACTCGATTATTGATAATCGTAGATGGCGCAATAACATAACGTGACGGAGCTGATGCCAAACATCGGGACAGGAAAGAACCATATTAAAAGTGGCAATTTTCACCCTGCATTCGAGTTTAAAGGTATTAGTTTCATGAGATTATACAATTTACATCATTCACGCATTAAAAAAATGAAAAATTCTTTCCAGCATAAATTAGAAATGCTGTCATGTATTTTAATTTTTTGCATCGGGACGTGGGGTTTTGGGGGGGGTCTGGATATAAAACTAATGAAATTCCTTTAAAAAAGAAGATAATTTCACAATTGCACTATATAATTTTATTTAATACATGTTCAAGACTATAAATACAGAAAATTCAAAGTTAAATGCTCAATATCTGATGAATTATATTACACGGAACTATAGGGACACGAAAATACACACTTTCAGAATATTGACCCATAAACTTTCTTCTCCGCAAAAATTGTCCTCAATTTTTTTTTTTTTTTTAATGAAAATAAATATCAGTGGTTTGCAAAACCAGAAGTATGTTTTTTCAACAGTTAAACGCTATGTACATAAAGTAATATTAAATGACTAAAATATAAAATTACAAATAATTCACCACAAAAACAACTAAATAAGTTTATACTTTATAATAGGCAGTCATCAAATTGACCAGGGGTTTCATTTATAACTGAGGTACAATGATTACAAATTTCATGAAAAATCCAATGTCTGATGAATTTCAAAATCAAAATCATGCAATCACATCAAACTTGAGTCCAAAATGACCGTAGAATTTTTTTTTCCAAAACAAATTAAGCGCTAACACTAAATTTGTCTGTGGTCATGTCATGAAATAAACTACAAATATCCCTGGATTTTCTTGTAACCAATAAACAAGAACGCATATGAGAGCATAACTTCTATACGATTATAAATTCAAACACATCACTAAATAAGATTTAAATGTTTCAAAGTTGTAATGGCAAACTTGACTAAAATGTACTCTACCAGACATCAAAATTATTTCATTAACTGAAATGGATAATTTAAACAAGAGTTTACAAACAAATTACAATCAATTCTGCGATAACACCATTTTGATAAATCAACTGCTTAAAAGTAACGGTCATTGCAATATAATTGGCGGCAACTGAATTACACATGTAAATACACAAATCACATCCAAAATTCAATTTTCGTGAATAATTAAAAGTATGGTTTGAAACCCAATCCAACTGATCTCCACAGTTATATAAAAAGCATAATGATATAACTTTAAGGGGAGCGTAAGAAATGTATCGTTCTCATGATAGACCTGTTCATTCAAGATAGAGACCTTTGCTCCAACATCAATGAGAAGAGGTAGTACATTTCCCCCAATCTCAACATCAGAGCGCTTAAAGTTCCCTGAGTTTGCATTGTTATTGATTGTGTAGACACTTTCAGGATAGGCAGGTTCATGACTTTCAACATGTTTCACTGGTTTTTGCTTGTTCACTGACTTGCATACTTTCGCGAAGTGATTAAATTTCCCACATGCTCCGCATTTTTTCCCTTTAGCAGGACAGTCAGCCTTAGGGTGATGTGATCTACCACAGTTCCAACAATTACCTTTATTGTATGTGGGGGTCTGTCCTTTTGTCTGTACACCCTGTACTGGCTGCACTTTGCTAGATTTGCTTTGTATTTGCCTCCGAGTAGCATTCAAACATTTTGCATCACTGATTGCAGTTTCGATCCGAGTCGCCAGTTTCACCGCTTTGTCCAATGTTAAGGAGTCATCCTCCATAAGCAACCTCTCCCTGACCCGAGGGATTGAAGTTTTTTCGATCAGTTGATCCCTGACCATTTCATCTGTTAATTTGTCAAACTTGCAGTCCACTACAAGGCTTTTCAGAGCCGCTACGTACTGGGCTATGGGCTCCCCAGGTCCTTGGACACGTTGCCTGAATTTATACCGTTCAATAATGGTGCTTGTCTCGGGCCCGAAATGACTATCAAGTGCTTTTAGGGTCTCACTGTAACTAGTTCATGTACCTGCAGGGTCAAGCTGCGCGAAAATCCGCTGCCCTTCTGTCCCCCAGGCAATGGACGAGTATTGCCCGCGCCGCTCATCGCTGACGGCTGTACCATCTAAGGCGCAGGCGATCAGGTAAGTTTTAAACTGGAAACCCACCTTTGCCAACTCACTGGAGGCTCACCCGGCATCGACAGGGAAAGGTGTGGGTGTAGGAATACTAATTGTAGCCATCTTTGTCGCCATTTTATGTGGAGTCACTCGAATAAACAAAACATCAGGCCTTTTTTGAGAGGATAGTGTGAGGTTTATTCTGGGTAAACATGGCTCCGGTGTCACACGCTTTTACATATAGGGGTAAGCGCCCTCTATAGTAATAAACATTATAATGTGTATATGTCTTAAACACTACACAGGCATTCCAGCCCAGTCTATGACCACTATGTCATCTACAGTAGATCTACCTGTATGTCAATAAGACTGTATGTAAAATTTTAGTGTAAGAAACAAATCAAATTTAACAGTAACACAAACACTGATTTCCCACTTTGTTTTAGAATATACACTCTACTCCTAACACTACATCTAAAAAAAACGAAATCTTACCTTAGAGTCCTTCGTCAGACGAAGGCTGTTCGGGTACTTCAACATACTGGTCAAAATGACTTTTTGTCTCACGGCAGTCCCACCAGCTTCTCTTTGACTTTAACAACATTCTCGTCAGCCGTACAATTAACGAAGCATGAAAGTATCTTGTCATGAATGGTTCTTGTCAGACGAAGGCTGTTCGGGTACTTCAACATACTGGTCAAACTGGCACCAGCCACACTGCAGGCCGGCGACTTTTCGATTACCATTCCCACCAAAAAGGAGTCAGTACTGCCAGCCCTCCTCCTTTCAGCAAACCTTTCGACTATCATCACCTGAATTGTTTCAACACCCATGATTGAGTCCTAATATAGAAAACCGGCAATGAGCAAACCAATTCAACAAGGGAAGGAGAATACTGTAATTTTTACTGTAATTTAAGCTCCTGAACGTTGTCACAGGGGACTTTCCTCCAAATGTGGGGAACGAAAGTCCTCCCTGCGACTGGGATCTTTTCTATAGTCAAAGGTTGACTTTCTCAAAATGCAGCAGATTGTTAGCAGACCATTCATTCAATCAACTCTTTCGACTTGTGCAACTCAAGTGCCTCGAAGTAAGTAGCCACTCACACAGTGTTCTAATACAATATAACAATCAATGTGATTTATTATACTGGTCTCAAATTGTGGTCGTTTACAACAATAACATAGTACAAACTTGAATACAGATATCCAATTCCACTTGATCTTGAGCTTGGTTGCTCTGCTCGTTGGTTTATTCTAGAAGCTCCCGTGCTTGGTTGCTCTAGGCTGTTGACGATGCCCTGCCTGAAGTAGCGGGTCGTCTCCCCTTTCTGATCGTTGGCTTCCCAACTTCTGGTCCTCTCTGGAACCCCAAACTGTGGCTTTCTCTGGAACCCTAAACTTGGTCCTCGCTGGAACCCTAAACACCCTGTTAATTTAATAACATGATACAATACCTCCCTTATAATTTGTGGTCTTTGGTTATTCCTGATTCTATTCATATAACTTAAACAAAACACACTTATATTCCATCATATTACCACTGATTAGCCACACATACTCTTCATAATAATGTTTCACAATGCATCATTATCTCTCAATGTTGAGTAAGGGATGATTAATCAGCCCATTAAAATCTAAGCGTTGTTCTAGGTCTCTATTTCTTTCACGATACAATTAAAATTCAGTTTGACATACAAACATCACACATACAATGCAATATCGGGAATTACATAGGAAATTACAAGGCACAAACAACTTCAATTAAATAATCGTGTACTTACAACAGTTGTTGGTGTCTAAACTTGAATCCTCCTAGATTCTCTTCTGGACGGTCAGGCTGTCCTAGCCGAAATGCAACAATCTCTGAATCACACTGATTCCAAATAACACTCTGCTACTCTCAAACTTCGCAATCTCGAAGTACCGTAGCCTGGTCCTAAGTGTTCTGCAAATTATATGGCATCTGAATTTTGTGCCTAAACATTGCCTATTTATACATTTGTTGGACCATAGGTCTCCATGTAAAATAGATTAAATGAATTGACTTCCTAGAAAGTTTTTTACAGAAGTCCTGCCCCCTTTTCTTATTGGCTGGAGTTTCCTGCCTGTCAAAACTTTCCCCGAGTATCTCATTCTGCATTGGTCAAGCCTCTGCTTGACGTCATCACTTCCTGTCCACGGAAACCAAAATTCTTTGAAGTGGTCCTGTTTTGACCTAGCTAGAAACTTGTGTTTGACGTCGTGAATGACGTCCACATACCAGATAGTATGAGGCATACTACCAGGGATGGGTTACGCCATTTCCTGACCCACTTCATCTGACACACTCTTTCTGACACACTTTTTTTGCCATTCATTTTGTACACGGGGCAGTTTTCATGAGACGGCCTCTGTTATTCGCTACTGTGCTAATGAATATTCAACAGCCTTACGATTTTTTTTACATAATGAGTCACTCGGTCTGATTCTGTGTCTGTGATTGGCTTTTGGCTATTGAATACCTAATACAGTGTACTCGTAGTTATCGGCCAGCTATACCTAGAGTGATAAACACGTTGCTGTTCAGCAAATCACGTACGACTACTAGTAACATGTTAGCGAGAGTGTCGAGCAACTCATCGGCCAACCGGCCGACGGCCGTGGGCCAGCTCCAAGGATCAATAGAAAGTGTGCACGTTCCCAGTCGATAGAGTATTTATATCATGCACATACACTTTAACAACTGACGTTGGTCAAAGCTTTATGTCGCAAGTTTCAAGGTCCCTATCTATTGTTAGATTGAAGGAAACATTGATAAACTGATGATATTTATTTGAGATATCAGACCCATCCGGACTAAAAACTTGCAAAATTTACTACTTGTACATACCTTCTCGTGGAGTGCCTCACGTCATAATCGGTCTGTACGGGATCGAAAGTCATGCAAGCTGCAGTTGCTGTGACGCGTTTTCCCCGTGCAGCCGTCGAGTGTTCCCCCTCACTTCTTTACACTCGGATCGTTGTTTTTTCAGTGCTTTGTAACATTATGCTGATCTCTATGTGTAATGTACATGCCCTGTCGAGTACCGGTAGTCTATGGACGTGCGATTTGCAATTGCAGTTCATTATCTGTAAAAAGCTTGTACTTCCAAATAATAGATTAGTTAACACGTTGATCGCCACTTAAAGAGGAATTCCACCCTAGAAATAAATAGATTTCAAAAGAAAGAAAACATTTCTGTGCAGAACTATGCAAAAATGACAAAAATCGGATAAGAAATGAGGAAGATATGACATTTTGAAATTTCCCTTTTTTCCTTTATGAATATTCAAATGAGCGAGTTGATGATGTCATTCCCTCACAATTTTTCATGTATATTTAATATGAAATTCAGGAAAAAAATGGTTTTTAGCTAATACGGGTAAGAGCACTTTCCAATACTATAATATATCAGAAATAACATTTGTTCTTACTTATTTTGGGTGGTTATAAGGCAAGTTTTAAATTCATACAGCTGAAACATGATATTTTTGTCATTTCTGTATATAAAATGGATAAGAAATTGTGAGGGCATGACATCAACTTGCTCATTTTAATATTCATAAAGACTGGTCAAGAAGTGTTTTCCGAAAAATTGTGAAATTTCAAAATATAACTTCTTTAGTTCTTATCCGATTTTGATCATTTTTGCACTCTTTTGTAGGCAATTTTTTTCTCTCTTTTTTGAAATTGATAAAATTCTGGAGTGGATTTCTTCTTTAATGTACATTAGGCCCTATGTGGTGATTGTATAACCCTTCCTTACAAAAATGTTCAGTGATACTCAATTGGTCTCTGTATGGTATACCATAGAAGCAATGATAAATTTACATGTAGTCTAAGACTGTCTATGCGAAATGCATGTTGACTTGTCGTGATTTATACTACCATGATCCTCACCTACAGTGGTCAAAAGAATAATGAACCAGGGCCCCGTTGCAAGAAAGTTGCAATCAATTGCAAATAATTGCTAATTTTGAAACAACCATTCTTATTGGCTCAGGGTCTGCCCTATTAAGAAGACATGCATGCAACAATGATTTTGATTGGCCAGTGACAATCAGTTGCAAGTTGCGTTTAAACGGAAAGTTTCTAGCAACGGGGCCTGGTTGAATTACCAGATCACAAAAAACCAACAACAACGAACAAAAACACACCTTCCAAACACAGATTTCAGCTGAGGCGCAAATTTGATTACTAGTATAAGATATTGTAATGTATTTTACCGCACATAACTTGTTCCTCGCTTGCTATGTCTTATGTTGATCCTGATAGGAAACAGTGTTCCTGAAAGAACTTCACAAGATGGCCATAATTCAACTTGTCCAAAGGACCCATTACATTTAAAGCGAATATAAAGCTGGAGGGTGCCTCACACACTCCATGTGTGTGTGTGTGTGTGTGTGTGTGTGATTTCAAGATTCCAGATGCACTCGAGTACACTTGAATTCTCAGGCAAATGTGGTTCTCGGTAGCCTATTGCATGGACAGTTTTGAACAGCTACGAATGCAACGTTTGGCATACTTTGACTTGTGTGACAGGCCTTTAATAGTCAGAGACTATGTTTGTCATAGAGTCTATGTTTGTCAGAAAAAAAATAAATACATGTTCTTACTTATCACATCCACTGTACTTCAAATGATGTACTTGTTCAATAATTCTTGGCAACAGTTCTTCACATTCACACTCCAAGGATGTCGGTCCACGAGTCACATAGAACAATCAAAACTCCTATAAACAAATACTTAACTTTCAATCTCCGCTTTGTAACTGATGTACCTTGCATAAAGTGCACACTTCAAAATCACAGCTATTGCACCATTAAGGGAGAAAATAACCAGAGACTAGAGGTATTAAGTGGTGATGTTTTTATTACTGAGCTCAAGTCAGCTCTCCAACAATCGCCTACAGCTGGCGTTAACAAAAAGCAATAAACCCATAAACATACTGGCATGACTGCCTTTTCCTTCTCTCCTCTTAACAAAAATATCTATACATGTACCAACATAATGTGTCAAAATACACGCAACTTAAACACTCAATATAACACTTGTAGCGCAAGAAAAAAAAACCACTACATTCTTACTGTGCAATCAACACCTGGGATGTAAAACCCTAATGACTGGTGCTTACAACGGCATTTATTAACACTTAAAACTGTAACAATAAACTGTGTGGGCTAGCGTAATATCCAGGCAAAGATTGATCCACATGCATGAATGTGAATTTGCAAATACATGTACATGTACTTGTACATAATAGTACCTTAATCATTGTTCTACCATTACAAACAGATAATGACAAATCTTATTAGCACCTTCGTTACAAAATAACGCAATCAATCCTCAAAACTATACCTCCTTTCTTATACAATATATAGTGTGGCACACGCTGTAAACAATACAGACAGCCAATAAACACTGAACTACTAAAAGCATGACAACCCATATGCCGGCACACCGAATGCCGCATCTTCCACCATACCACGACATTAACATTACCCTAAATACTAATATACACTGTCTCAGCAGTGCTTGAAATAAGGTATAACCATATGACATAGAGGTGGATTAATTACATCTCTACTTCAGAAAAGAAATTTTTACCTGTTAATAGAGTACTTAAGAATATCACATCCAGTCCGACAAATGAACCAACAAAATCCTACAAACAAAAATAGACACAATCACTATACCCTCACTACAGTATGTATGCATAAGAAATGAATGATCAAAGCAGACTGTAACCAATGCAAGTTACATTTTTGTAAAAAAAAAGTGAGACACAACCTTAACTAACAATAGGTACAATATTACATGTCTGACAATTGCTTGAAATCCAGCACACAGTGAATATGATACTCGAAATGCAAATGTATATCAAAGCCACATAAATATGCATGGTATTCGTAGATAATGTCTGTCTGTGAGTGTGTGTGTGTGTGTGTGTATGTATGACAGCTAAGACAGTGGGTGTGGTAAACAAACTTTAAATCAGCCTGGTTGGGATATAAACAAAAACAACCAATACTACACAAAAACTATACTATAGACATACATAATACATAAAAACTATACTATAGACCTATACAATACATAAAAACTATACTATAGACCTATACAATACATAAAAAACTATACTACAGACCTATACAATACATAAAAACTATACAATAGACCTATACAATACATTAAAACTATACGATAGACCTATACATTTAAAAAAAAAAATCTTCTTATGTCATACAATTTTGTGTTTTCTGTCTATGAACATTAACAGGTAATAGACTATGGTCAACTCTACACTTGTGCATGAGTAAAGGCAAATTTCTTGTGCAGCTTTTTGTGTGGCGACAGAAGTTAAGAGATTTACCGATGTTACATGCACACCATGTCTCCATTACACAAACAGAATGGAGACCCTTTTAAATAAGAATGCATTCTACACACATGATTATAATCTACCATGCTGAGGTCGATTATTTTGGCTTAAATGGAAATCATTCAGTGGCACTACAAGGCAGTTTTTCTACAATCCATCATTAAGGAGAAATATGTACTTCCATTGTAGATCTCTGTCATGTGCTATGCTATAATTCTGCAAATTATTACCTATATTACATGGACACCATGTCTCTGTAATATCGGTATTACCAAATGACATGAATAATGCTTCTACTGGCATCTCAACACGACACTCTCAACTATTGATTTGATAATGAGAGATATAAAATGTAAAACCTCTCAAAATGCATATTAACTGGGAACAGTTCAACAGGAATTTATGGAGTTCTATGCAATTTGGTCATTTCAAGACAATACCGATGTTACACTGGACACCATCACAAAAATCAATGCCACACAAAAAGTATTAATGTTCAGTGTCCTAATAACTGCATACAAGCAACTTTAACAGTCATATGGATACTTTAACAACTTATTTTAGTGAAGCTGCCCTTCATAGAGCTGGATAATTAACAATCTGAATACCAAGGTTACGTTTTGTGTGGTGGACACCATCCCAGCACAGCAAGGTTTGACCAAGAAATATGGAAATGACAAAACTTTCCTGCCATTATGCCATATGTTTTTAGTATCATGAATAAAAATGCTATTTCAACCCATACCCATGGTGCCCCTTCTCAGCATTGAAATAAAGATACCAAGCAAAATACCGATGTTGTATTGTTACATCCTTTTTTATAATGTGGACGCCATATGTAACCTTGGTAATGACAACTTTGTGACATCTCTCTAAGAAATATGAGTTTGGAAGGTACAATTTTTATTGAATAACAGCTTAGGAAAGTACTAGTGTGTGCTTAAATCATACATAGGTAGTAACTCAATACTCTAATAAAAAAATATACTGTTTCAATGTCACACAAAATGATGGTAAAATGACAGTGGACACCAACAAATAAATACATTTTTCCACCAACTTGCTTACTTGGGAATCATGTTTAGTGTCCCATGGTAATAACCTTCTGAGTACATTCACACATTACACAAATATCGTCTGTAAGAACAAAACACGTTAACAAAAAAAAAATTGTGGAAGTTGAAATATGCACACATAGTAGCCTGGATCCCAACTTCTTAGAAATACCCATTTATATACTACTTTTGGCATGGGGATTATCATGATATAAGTTGCCAAACTCTAATCTATGTAGACTAACTGAGATTCATCAAAACCAGGATTATTACCTGCTTTGATGCATTCTGTTTGCACATGGAAATGCTTGTTGCCAGTGTATTTAACCCACTGCCTCTGCTGCTTGTTGTACACCAAGTAAGTCTGTCTGTGTGCAACACACATATCTGTCTTGGTTAGTGTGCCCGCACATCCAAAGCATGTGCGGATGCTTGTCCCTGCTACTGGTTTCACAAGAAATGGTTCACCCAAGGTTGGTGGGCAACTTGGTTTTGGTGGGGTTGCTTTGAGAAGTGGTTGCGATTGTGTAAAGGTGGCTCGCAATGGCCCGGTCAACTGGACATCATAATGTGTGCCAGCAGGTTCAATGTCATTGATGCGCTCACTTAAGGGGGTTCTGTTGTTATCGGTGCTTCTTCCTTTGCGAACTCTGACTACTGACGGCACTACTGCTGGCATTCATATTCGCAACACTGTCTGCATCACTATCCTTGTGCGACACGAAAGTAATGAAGCGTTCAAGATTTCTGTCCTTGCTAGCATGGACCAATGTGTGTTCGCAAAGCTTGTAGGCTTTGAATGTTGGACACTTGCAGATGTATGTGCCTTTTGATCTTGAAGTCACCCAAAAGGCTTCTTTCGTGCCTGCCCCCGATTTCTGGAAAATCAAATTTTCCTTGCTGAATCCTTCTCTGAAAGATACCTTCTGGGTCCTGCTTATTATCAAGTTTCGCTGAACATCACTCATGTACAGCAAAGCATCAAGGCATCCCACTTTTATTTCATCAGGGTCTTGCTGCTTGGCCCCAGCACTAGTTCCAGGGGATTCTTCTTGTGTTGTCACAGTGTGATTGCCTTGCTCTGGCCTGATAGGGATCTTGTTGACGTCAATGCTCACATTGGCTTGCTTCCCTTCACCATACAGGATCTCCCTTTGCACTGCTTTTTCCTGGTATTCATGACGGAGGGAGTACGGACCAGGATTGCCAATGAAAGCATACTTTACGTTGATTTGTTGCGCCTTCACTAGCTCACGCATGTCTTCCACAAATGTGGGTATGTCCTTTCTCTCCCCACTTTGCCAACGGCGCATGGCAGCATGCATGGATTCTGGTGCATTGTTGTCAGGAATCTTGCTAATTAGGTGAAGGTCTTGGGATAGCTTCACCCTGCAGTGGTCATAGATGATCTGAGCCATGTTCTTCACAAAGTAGTTGAAAAACTGTGGGTCTCTGTGTCCCACCTCCAGCTTTTCCAGCATGTCCCACTTGGTTTGAAGTTTTCTGACATTGGTGTTGTATTCATCGAAAGTTTCTGAGTGAATAAGTCCTTTGTTGGTTCTATCACCAGACAAGTCCTTGATGACAGCATTGTGAAATGAGAGAGACAGTGCCAAGTCATTTCGAACTTAGTGCTTGATATTTCTCTCTATGTGGGTGAGGCATCTCAGGAACAGGGCACATGGAAATGCCTCTGATGCTGCCTGTTGCAGGGCAACTTCCCCGTCACTTATGAAGGCCTTCAGATTGTTGGCCAGTTCTGGTGCATCTTGTGTCATGGCATCAAACAGAATGCGATAATTGTGCCTTTGGAGTCGGTGAGTCACCATCATTGGTCCCATCAGGGTTGGGTATGTGCCTTTGCTGGTTTCCAGAAATGGATGCCTATAGCTTGTGGTCACCACATAGAATTTGCCAAACTGGAAAGTTGTATCAATTCCAAGTGCACTACAAGGGTAGTCATCATTACAGCAAAACTTCTTTATGTCATCAAGTTGCGCTTCGTTGAACAGGGCAATGGATACAACATTCCCGCTCACATGATGGCATTTGATAAATGAGTCCTGCTCCTCTGCCATTTTGTGGCAAATGTCAACAAATGCACTCTTCTTCTTCTGTTCCTTTTCTTTCATCCATCTCACATGCCTGTATGTTGGAAGCTTGCTTGGGTCTGGAAGTTCATCATCACTTGGTACAATCTTCTTTGTCACATTATGTACGACACGTTTCAAGCTTTTGACATTCTTCATTTCCTTTGCAACCATTTGAGATGTACTTGGCCTTACTTGTCGGTGCCCCAGTTTGAGCTCAGATTGGTTGTTTAAACCGATGTACTGAATGAACACCAGTGGATTTCCTTCGATAGAGATCATCACTTTTCTGCATCCTTTGGCTTTAGAATGAACCCATGTGCTCTTCAGTACTTTAAGAACTTTACAGTTTTTGAGTGTCTGTTGGGTCTTTTTCCCTTTAGGCCACAATTTGTATGGCTTATTGAACCGCTCTTGCATCACATATGGTTTACAAACCTGACCTTTTTGCTTCTGCCATGGCATCTCATCACACGCACAATCACCTTCATCAGGAAGCTGACTTTTGTCCAACAAGAAGCACTTTGATGTCTTCACATTTACAGGAACTGATGTACAGATACAGTCCTGCTTGGCAAGTAGAATGAATGTGATTGCCTGTGGGATGTCAACACCTTCCCTATGGAAATGGACGCACTGTGATGAGCACTGGCTGCATCTGTAAAACAAAGAATATGTACACATCGAAATGAATAGCAAATATGAGATCAGAATGAGGGTGGAACCAGGTCATCCTGACTTTAACAAGAGATCCAGTTGGTCGAATGCTCACCTGATCACTATTTCAACAACTTCCATGCACTTTACTATTATATGACTATCCTATGAGAAGGACATAGCAACGTGGGGGGGGGGGGATGTTGTTACCAATGAAACCTGCCTACCTTGACCATGTGTACTCAAAAAAAAAATTGTAATGTGACAATTGGCACCCAATGTCGTCCGAACCTACTTCTATCATTTTGGATTAAGAGAAGAAAATATTTCAAAGATTATCTGATTTGGATCTCTATCCTACTGATACCTGCAAAGTCTGGTGAAAATTATAACCACATACCTGGTATTTCTATGAAGATCAAGCATGGAAATCGATCCCTAATTTGCTTGTTTTTATTGATAGCAAAACCTTAACAAGGCAAACACGAAGCAATTTCTCGCCAGCCTGCATATCGCAATTTGTGTTTATAGTGTTTTCCACTGAAGTTCATTGAGCTTTTGAACTTGTCAGAATGCACTACAGATCAGGTGAGCTAATATGAACATTCCAGATTTGGCTTTTGACTTTGAGACATACACTTTGTGTCTATAAACATGCATGGCAATACACATTCAGCAAGTTAAGATTCATCAAAGGGATTTTGCAAATACAATGGTAACTCATTGTAAAGAGCACTATATAACAAGGCTATTTTGCCAGTTCCACATCCTCATATTTTACTGTTTGTTTGTTTTTTGCCCCAATACAAAAAAGGTTTTAATCAGTCCAAGCAACTACCCTGTAGAGGAAAACGCAAAAATCCCCTATACGGGATAAAATTTGACGTCCGCTCGAATCATGTCGAGTCTGGCTCAGTGTGACCGAAATTGCTTTCACGTGTGAAGTCTATGGCGACAGACCGAACCGCTTTGACATGCCTTCGTATAAACACACACGGTATTTTTTGCACACCGCGATGCATGCTCATTTCTTCTCAGATTGAAGATTAGTATTTTTTCCTTTTCTAGAAAGTTTACAGGATACTCGGCGGTGTGCTTAATTCACACGCTCTCTTGAAAGCGTGATACCGGTATGTTCTAAAATTTTGTTCATCTAGACTCATTCAATCCGTTCTGAATTTGGCAGGATGTTGTTAACGGACCAGAGAAAAACATGCACGCACTGCACACTGCACACTGCACACTGCACACAGCTAGCCCACCCAATAGAGTAGATTGTGTGATCTGTGCGAAGACTGTGTTGCGTAAGTCTCCGGCCGGTGTGTTGGTTCGGTCGGATTGCAAGTTTGTGTGTAATTTCAAAATACAGTGCGGACTCTGTTCAGAAGGTACAACCAGGCAAGTAACGCTTGCACAAACCTGCAAAATTGGCATATTTGGGTTAATGAATTGGAGCGACCTGAGACGAGAATAGAGATAACGATCATACCGCTTCGTTGAGTCGCAGAATCGCCCAGTGAGGCTAATTCATGTTACTCCTCTATAGGGTAGTTGCTTGGACTGCTGATATGAAGAGTTACTTTTATCAGGCTGGAGGAGTCCATTATAACAAGGTTCTCTTGTATTATATATTCTGCCAAAATATGTAAACTAAATGTAACATCAGAAACTTAGTCATCTTTAACCTACTAATGACCAGACTTCTGTGGTTTTAAGGACTTGTGAGGTAATAAATATGACCTCTTGACTTGAACATTCTCAAACAGTAATCTCAGATGAGTACATGCACAGTGTAATGCCAACATGACAATACGTGCACCAATGCATTGATCCATTCACAATGGAAAGGAAATTTGTCTATCCGTTTTGACACTATTTTGAGGGGTAAAACAGCAACAATGTAGAATCACACACTTCTAAGCTTTTATTACACCCAAAATTAATATATATGTACATCATTTCCAAATTGCAGCACATCAAGCTATCACATCTAATTTTTTGCCTTTATTTCATGACATATTTTGCAACTACATTTTGTATTCAAATGCATGATTCTATGTTCTTCAGATGTGACCGCCCCATGAATTCGGAATAATGTACAGTATGTGTAATACGTTAGTTATTTTTATACTGCTTTGATTACTTACACTTCAACTGGTGGAATTCGTTCGATAAGACACTCCCAGGCTTGTTTTTCTTCCTGTTAGTAAATGCAGAAATAAGTATACAGCAACAACCTAATCATATGGAGTGCTTATGATGACCTTTGACCTTCAGGTGACATGCATCTACAACCAAAATATGGCAATCCCCTTGTACAATTGACCACAAAGTTCAGTCCACATTGAAATATTACTGCTAAGCTTTTTAAGTGTTTTTGGCATTAAAACATGGAATGACAGATGGACAACAGACTCCAGAGTGATCCATTCATTTCCCTCCACCTCGATAGGCTTGACAAGAATGCACCAGACAGATATTTCATCATATTTTCCTATCACTTTACTACACATAGATTAGGCAAAAAAAAAAAAAAGTTGTATTGGCATAACAGGTCATATGAAATAGATAGGGTATTTAGGTAGTTGGGTTTTTTTTTAACCCCGGAGATGGGATATGTTGACAGTTAATTTACTATTGTGCTATCGTGATCGTGATAGCGAAGAATTTGTATTTTTGAAATCTCGAGGGACGGGAACATAAAACAGGGTCGGTTGCGTTATGCCAATACAATTTTTTTTTTTTGGGGGGGGGGGGGGGGGGGGGAGGGGGGCTTATTTGGACGGACCCCCCAAAACGCCAAATGTTCTTACAGAAAAAAAAAAAGATCCTGAGATGATATCATTTATCTTCACCATCTGGGAAAAATCATAATTTCAAACAGACAAGGCAATGTGGGACAGCCAGTGCCTATAAAGGGTCTTCTAACACTACCATTCCACAAATACACCTTCACTACCTTTCTTTTGCAGGTGTTTTATACTATTGTAACAGAGCACTTAGCACTGACTATTCCTCACAAGCATACCTTTTGAAATGCTGATATTTACTGGACGGTGTTAACTTCCCTTTAATCTATAGAATGCTGAGATAACTACATGACTCTGCTATATTGCATTATTTCTCTGAAAAGGTTTTGTAGTACATCTTGACAACATTAAAAGGCAGTCTAAGATGACAAATGAACAAGGAATTGAAAAGAAAACATCTTTAAAGCCACACCCCAAAATGTGTTGTGTAGGCTTAAATTCCTTGTATTACGTCTCATGTATCTTGCAGACTCAGTTCCAGGCAGCAAGATACAGCTGTATTTCAAAATGCTAGGATGCAGGATTTGACTTGACCTTTTTGCCATTTTACCTGAACATTATGACTGTGCAACACTACTTCATCCACTAACATATGCCTTTAATCCATTCTAAGATGAAGGGAAAATCAGTGAAAGTGACAAGAACTCTGTCTGTAGAGCTGTCAGTCAATTGCACACAAAATCTAATCAAGTCACTGCCGTATCATAATTCATCCTTGTATCAGGGTTTGTGAATTAAGCTTCATGTAGTCTCCATCTATTGCATGAACAATACAATTCTAGGATTCTGTCATGATTTCAAATCCCTGGCCATCAGCCAATCAAGCAATTGCGTCATATTTCATCCTTGTGAAATGACTTTCACAAAAACAGTGAATATTTGGGATTTGACCTTGACCGTTGACTCTTGCTTACAACACAATTTGCCGAAAAAGAAAATGTAATCAGGTTGGACAAACAACCCAAAACATAATGCCTCCAGCACCACTTCTTGTCAGAGGCATATTTATGCTAAGTAGCAAAACACAGGAACATCAGAGTTGTAATAGGGTATTCCCAGACAAAACGGAATCTTATACTTTGGATATATTTTCCAAAGGGATCCTCCTTTTCCACAAAACAGTGTGCAAGACCAAGTCCATGTAACTAAAGTTTTAAATGTGTCAAGAATGTTGGGACAGGTGCTGCTCTTTGGAAAAATTAGTAAAAACAAGCAGATAACTCACGAGAATCACTTGCTCATCGTCACTGTCTTCACCATTACTATGCTCACTCTCAAGCGTCAAATCAATCTCTTGCAATGAATATATTCAGTGAAAAGAAACTTGACATCACCTATCTTCAGATAATATACAGAGTGTCTAAAAAGAAAAAGTTTTTAAATGTTCCCTCACTGAAAAAAAAGGACAATTTTTGACAAATTAAACACTGTATGTGATTAAATGTTTCTTCTTTGATTAACATACCAAGATGTCTGAAAATTCACTTTGAATGTTATGCATCAGTATACAGATGACACACAGGTCTGAGTGCGTCAGTGTGAATCGTGTGCATATAAAGGTAACTATGGAATACTTAACCCACGAGTCGAAGCCAAGTGGGTTTAGCCTTAATTCCATAGTTAACGAATGCACACTATTCCCACTGACGCAGGAAGACATGTGTGTCATCTGTTTTATAGAATGGAGGACATTTTTTTTTTTTGCCAGATTTCCATTTACTATCTAACCTTGGATGTGTATCTTTTTGGCGTGCCATAGACGAAAATCATGCATTCAGTAATTACTGGATGCACAGTAACTTTATTGGATGTATGGTTTTCTAGCCAATAGGAGTCTCCTACTGAATGTGCAAATGCCTGCTTCATGTGTGAACTCATTGTTACAAGTGCGCGAACGTTTGCTACAAGTACATGATAACATGTTACAGTAAGCTATCGTCATGAGGCAACTTGTAGCCAGTAAAAATCAACACACAGCTCTCGACCAATGGCATCACAGGATTTTCTCTACCCATTCTATAATGAGTATTGGCCATATTTGTAAGGGGTATAGGTATAAGGTTGTGCAGGAATTGGGTGTCCATTTTGGTTAAAGTACAATCCCCTGGCTTCAAAATTGCTGATTGTCACGAATTATGAGCAGTTTGTGCAATGTAAGGCACGATTCATGTCATAAAGAGTTCATGCATGAGAGATCATGATTTACATTCTTATTTGTTTGGTTGTTTTTATACCCCCACCTACACAGTGCGTATGGGGGTATATTGGAAACACTCTGATGTCAGATGGCCGGGCGGTCAGTTGAGCAGGCGGCTGGTCGGTCCGTTTGTCCATTACAGAATATTATGGCTCGAACCTCTCGCTCATGGACGAAAATATGGCAAGTGTGACCGCTATCATAGGTAGATGTGCAAGACACCTTTTTTGTTGGTATCGAGTAATGCGTTGCCATGATAAAGGCAAAGTTTCATAAGAATCATACCAAAATGTTGTAGATTGTCATTGTAATGTGTAGTTGTAAAAGACACCTTTTTCAGGAGTGTTAAGAAATTGTACAAAATTTTTTGGATCGAACTACTCCCACAATTTTTGAGCTTTTGAGTTGGAATTTTGGTCATCTGATTGCTATGATATGTTATCATGCAAGACAAAGTGTGGATTTTGCTAACTCCCTAAGTTATTGAGCATTTGACTTGAGATCCAGCGGTAGCACCAGTATGATTTTTAGATATTTTAAGATACTGTTGAACAGTGTGTTGTCATGGTAACAGCATTTTTTTTGTAATGAAAATCACACCAAAATATGGTGGAATGAGCTAACTCCCTCAGTTCTTGAGCTTTTGACTTGAGAATTGGCACCTTGGACTAATGACATGTTTTGTCAATACTTGGCCATGGTAACAGCATTTCTTGATAAAAACATGCAAATTATTGTGGATAGAGCTAACTCCCTCAGTTTTTGAGCATAACTGCTTGAAATTTGGCACATGTGACCGCTTCAGTATGTAGATGTGCAGACTTCATCTTTCGTAAGTGTCAGATGGTTGGTTGCCATGGTAACAGCATTTTTTAATGAAAATCATACAAAAATGTAGTGGATTTTGCATTTGACCTTAGATTTGGCCAATGTGTCATGTGCCAAACAATTTTGTCAATGTCGAAGTATGTGTTGCCATGGTAACAACATACATTTCATAAAAAGCATACCAAAATATCATGGATTGACCTAACTCCCTCATTTTTTTTTTTAGCATTTGACCCAAATCTGTGCACTTGTGACCATTATAGAATGTAGATGCTAAAGCTTTATCTTTTGTCAGTGTCAAGCACTCTGTTCTGAATTGATCCAACTCCCTCAGATCTTTGAGCATATGACTTGAGACTTGTCACATGTGACTAATATAATTTTTTACATGAGTGAAACACATTTTCATCAATGCTGAAGAATGCACTGCCATAATATAACAACAATTTTCTGTAAAAAAACATTGTGAAATTAGGTAATTCTCTCAGATTTAGGTGGGAATATTGATCACATTATATATATTGTGGAAGACACTGATAAGGTGGAATATACTAAGCATCAAAAAATATGTTAATTGCACTTTACCACTTCTTCTTCATGGTCGTCATGGACAGCTTCTCTCTTAACAGGAACATCGATCTGTAGTCTCTGTAGAGGTAAACATGGTAATAGCGATATTGTGTTTTGCCCGATTGTGCTTTGACCAACAATGGATATGCCTGTCAAGTCTACAAAGTCATGTAGTTCATGCAGGTGGTATTAGGTCTTTAATCAACCATCTGGCCAGTAACAATAGACCTTTGAGACCTTCTTTTCTTAAGACCTTACTTTTGTAACGTTTAACCACATACAGTTTAATTTAGGTCCATGTAATGCATCCATTAGCCAAGTTTGCTTGGAAACAGTTATACAATTATAAAGATAGTAACCCTAGTAGGGTCTTGATGGTGAAACTTAACATTTGCTCGAAAAGTGCATTGCCCTTTCAACATGATCTTATACTTTAACATGACCTGAAACTGTAGCAAAATATGTAAATCCCTATGAACAATGTACCACCCAAAACTGGTCTCTTTTAAAACTTTTACTGTAAAGTTATTCAAGTTTTTGCCATTTTGTGTGACAGATGGACAGATGGATAGACCAATGACAAATGCCAAACTGATCCCTCACTCTCCACCTCAGTGGGCACAACAAAACATATCATTTTAATCTGCATAAATACAAATGAGATATTACCATGGCCAGTCTGGAACATACATGGATAAGTAATACATTGTATTATCAATGGCTATAGGAGTCATCTTAATCATGCCATATATCAACTTCATGAGCACAAACCTGTGAGGAACACATACACCAAAAACTATGGTCGATAACACCAACACTGAACAATCAATCTGACCTTTTTCTTGTATGGGCTTGGTTCGCCGTCCGATATGACGATGACTTCTATAAAAGAACAAAAATGCAAAGTATGAAATGAACATATATCCCAATCATAGTGGTGATTGCTAGTTCTGTAGATATTTTTTTGTTGTTTTTGTTTCCAGGATTCTTTAGGTTGTCAGCTCTGGAGTCCCCTGGAAGTCAGGTGGGGGGGGGGGGGGGGGGGTGGTACTCATTTGTACATTTTCAAAACTCTATATCTGCACTTTAATTAATGTGATAATATGAATTCTAGAAGCAGATATGAACTGCTCTCCTTGTTTTGCGACCATTAACCTGACATACAAAACATGTGATCACATACATAATCAGACCGTCTTCCGCTGATGATGCATACCACTATCAAGAGTGAAGTTCATATCTTCTTGAGATATCACCCAGGCGAACAAGTGACATAAAACAATACCTGGAACGAGGCATAGAGCAATATAAAGAAAATCTAAATTATTGTTATTTATTCATTTATTTATATATTTATTTATTTGTCATTTCAACATAAATTCAAAGAGAAAGTTGTGTTACCTGATAGAAAGAATGTGGTGATTCTAAATCGTAAGGTGCAAACCCCTGGTATTCAACATATTATAGCCAATTATTATAGTCAATAGCACTATCATCTAAGAAAGTAACATTACAAATTGATTGACTGATCAATAAGTGAATATTTTTGACTTGCTCCACCATCTTGAATCTAAAAGTTACAATAAAAAGTAACACACTTTGCCAGTAATGATGTTTCAATCTAATTATAATCTTCAATTACAAATCTGTCAATAAGAAATCAATTATCAGCCATTTCTGAACTTGGTAATGATGCAACTAAATATACTTCATCCATTCTACTGCACATTCCATCATGTTTGGTGGGAAAACTCCCTTATTTGCCATATGTCACTAATAAAAAGATTTTTTAACATACCCACAAATAACCTTTGTACTTTCTGCCATTAAGTAGATAGTCAATTGAATTGCTATTAGTCGTTCCATCTTACTCATGAAAATATAGTGTTGAAATTTATTTCAGTTTTCACTCATAGTCAAGAAATTACACTGAGTATGCATCAGAAATGTTTGTGTACTGCAGAAATTCTCAGAATCAGGCAACAAATACTAACCATTGGGCTTCAGCTCTATTAAAGGGAAGATAAACCCCAAGAACAATGTGGATTGAGTGAAAGCAGCAACATTAGTAGAACACATCAGTGAAAGTTTGAAGAAAATCGGACAATCGATGCAAAAGTTATGAATTTTTAAAGTTTTGGTGTTGGAACCGCTGGATGAGGAGACTACTAGAGGTTATGACGTATGAGTGGACAACAATACCAAGAAAATATAAAGAAAATACTACAAAAATCCATTTTTCATGAAAATTACAAATTCCATCAACTTGATATTGACGTATGCTAAGGGTAGCAATTATTCCCCCTGCTTTCTGAAAGCGGTTGGTCCACTGCTCTTCCATAATTCTAGAAAAGTGAATTTTTGTTGAATTTCCTTTATATTTTCTTTGTATTGTTGTCCACTAATACGTCATATCCTCTAGTACAATTAGTAGTCTCCTCATCCAGCGGTTCCAACACCAAAACTTTAAAAATTCATAACTTTTGCATCGATTGTCCGATTTTCCTCAAACTTTCACTGATGTGTTCTACTAATGTTGCTGCTTTCACTCAATCCACATTGCTCTTTGGGTTTACCTTCCCTTTAAGTGAACGTTGTCATCAGCCTCATCCCCACTACTGAAGTCAGCTGGATTAGATTCTCCAGTTGGGCACTGGTGGTCACTGGCAGGATGTTCATGGCTGTCAATAGCTCCATCATCTAAGAAAGTAACATTACAAATTGATTGACTGGTCAATAAGTGGATGTTTTTGTCTTGCTCCACTATTTTGAATCTAAAAGTTACAATAACAAGTAACACATTTTGCCAGTAATGATGTTTCAATCTAATTATAATCTTCAATTACAAATCTGTCAATAAGAAATCAATTATCAGCCATTTCTGAACTTCGTAATGATGCAACTAAATATAATTTATCCATTCTACTGCACATTCCATCATGTTTGGTGGGAAAACTTCCTTATTTGCCATATGTCACTAATAAAAAAGATTTTTTAACATACCCACAAATAACCTTTGTACTTTCTGCCATTAAGTAGATAGTCAATTGAATTGCTATTAGTCGTTGGTCACTGGCAGGATGTTCATGGCTGTCAGTAGCTCTATCGTCTATAAAAGTAACATTACAAATCGCTTGACTAATCAATAAATAAATGTTTTTGACTTGCTCCACCGTCTTTAATCTTTTAATCTAAAATCTTTAAAGGACACATATGCAGATACAACAAGACTGCAACTCCTCATCGCCTCAAAATGAACTGTATGTGATAACCAAACTATTTAAAGTTTAGAAAAATAAACTTTGCAGAGTAAGTCATTAATACAATTTTTGTATACCATGTGATCTCTTGTCTGATTACTTGTAACTGTCAATCTAGAGAAATTACCTTTAGAAATAAAGTGCCTCAAAAACTTATTCTTCATGTCATTTTGTGCACCTACATCTGTGTTTGAAGTCTGTCATAACATCAGTTATTTCTACTATATTCATTATAGAAAACCATTTATTTTAGCTGTGCTGGAGAGATTATTCTCTCTGAAGTGATAATCAAATTTGGACACGGCATCGTATTTCTAGGGCTTTTTTTCTAAGTCCATGTATTTTTCAAAATGTGCAATGTTTGTCCCGTTTGCCTCATCTGATGGCATCTCATTCACTTTAGCTGTGTTTATAAGAGCATAATTGCCTTCACAGTGAAAAAGAAGACAATCAGAATGAATCCAGAGCATTCAGTAGGCAATGCAACTGTAATGTACCATCATAGTGCATAAAGTTTGATATTGAATGCCCCAGCTTTAGTCACAATTTTCTTTCTTTTCCTAGTACAAAATGGGTTGCATTCAGATGAAAAATTCCAACTGATTACGTCTGCTTGTGGGGTAAAATGTAGCACATTTTGAAAAAGACACTGCCCCCCCCCCCCCCCCAAACCGGAATGGCCAGTTTTGGGGAATTTACTATCATTAATTCTTTATCCTTTTTAATTAGTTTGATAGAACATCATTTCCTGAATAAAATGACACAAAGACGATTAATTTTGGTTGAGTATTTAAGATGTTATGAGTAAATGAAAAAAAGAGCGTCCTTTTCAAACTTTTTAGTTTTTACCTGACGTGGCCTCTTCTGGCGACCATATGTAAGTCCTGGGACAGTA
This sequence comes from Diadema antillarum, assembly GCF_040938485.1. Classification (NCBI taxonomy): domain Eukaryota; kingdom Metazoa; phylum Echinodermata; class Echinoidea; order Diadematoida; family Diadematidae; genus Diadema; species Diadema antillarum. The sequence continues at coordinate 286,327 of NW_027271621.1, forward strand.
TGAGCTCACCACCTAAGAAAAAACTTCATTGCACTTGGCCGGATTACAAGCCTTTGTTGGTGGACAATAAAGAGATTAGTGAGCTCATAATACTGCCCCAGAACTTCTGTATGGTCGGCAGAAGAGGCCAGAATTCCCGAGCCCCGTCTCAGGTTAAATGGAAGAAGTTTGAAAATGACACTAATATTTCATTTATTCATAACATCTTAAGTACTCAACCAAAATTAACCATCTCTGTGTCATTTTATTTGGAAAATGAAAACAGGAATATCACCCCTGATGGTTAGATAAACAGAATGTATAAATGTACATGTATGTGACTTACTTTATACCAAAGTTATACAAATGGAGGAGACAACTATATCACTACAAGACAATCAGCTGGCTACACATATATTACCTATATATGATCTTATGAACATTTGAGAAAGAACGTTTGAGAAAGAAAACTTCTCAAGCTTCATTCCCCAAGACCTATCCGTCCTCATTTTTCTAACGCCTTCCTTCTCCAGACCCATCCATCCTTCTCATATTTTGTATTAATGTCCAAACTTTACTTTTTGCTTGCACAACTGTTCTCTTTTGTAAAACAGGATTACTTTCAATTGCATCTTTACATGCAGTGATGGTAGGGACTTTGCCTAGAGCTATGCATGCTTTCAAGCAGCTATCGGCTTTTACTGCAGTCAACTCCTCTTTTGACCAGGTTTCCCTTTTTAATGGCTTTTCCCTTCCTCCAAGATTTCTTTTTTCTTCCAAGTTTTCAACTTGTACTTTACTTGATCCAGGCAACGATGTGTTGGGCAATGATGGCTCACTGTCAGAGTTCAGGTCACTTTGTTCAAGGGGCAGCGATGCGTTATCATCTAAAGGGATGTCATCTAAGGACATGTCCTTGTACTGCTGAACTTTACCTTTCTCAAACAAGTTGAGCAGTTTGCTTACTTTTGCTAGCACTATTGCCTCATTTGGTAACCTATAATATTGTCTATGTATCGAGATATCATGACCCAAGTGGTTAGCAAGCTTTTCGAGCTCATGGTTTTTCAAATTTAGTAATTGGCTCATTGTTGCTATCTGCTTACGCAACGAAGTGTCAGTAAGTGATTTTGGACTTTGTGCCTTGCATTCTCTCGCAAAACGGCGTGAACAATCATGCGATCTCAGTGGTCCTTGTCCATCAAAGTGGTTTGTTGGAAATATGTATGGATTATCAGGATGTACATTTCCCACTTTTCTATTGCTCTCATTGCACAGAGTTTCTATAGACTCTGTCATACTTGGAGTGAGAACCACTGACACACCTCGGTCTTTTTTTTTCCCTTATGTATATTAAGGACAGTCTATCTATTGCCATTTTTTCTGACAGAGACAATGCATTTAGGACTTCTGGTTGTGCTTGTCTTCCTTTCATCAACCATTTCCTGTCCGCCTCAACCTTGAGAAACTGAGTTTCCCCTGGCCGCCTCCTGTTGTACAAAACCACCTGTGCAAATGTACACCGAGCCAGCTCTGCAAAATTGTTAGCTGTAATACCATGATTCCTCATGTCTGACTTGATGCAGTCTTCTTGCTGGCTTAGATACTTATGAAGTGTTGTGATATCTTCTGAAAGAGGTAGTTGGGCAGGATTGTTCCATTTGTGACTAAAGTAGCCCTTGGTAGGCTTATGCCAAAGGGGTGGGTGTATGTTATTATCATCATCATCATTATAATTATTATTTTGTTATCATTATTACCATTATTATTATTTGGACGAATGGTGGGGTTCGAATTAACGTGACATGATGCGACGCTACCCACTCTTTCGGTATAAGCCCCTCTATTTTTCATTTACAAAGGTATCTACACATAAACTATTTTATCTGTTCTTCTTCTGGATTTGAATTGATGTTGATGTTTGATGTTGTTTTGCCCCTTTGGCCCCCCCCCCCCCCCCCTCCTCTCCTTGGGCCCCATAGGAGCCATATGTATCATCTGGGGACCGTTTCATGAAACTTTTTGTCAGTGATTTACACTGACAACTGTTAAAAGCTACTGAAATCCTTGCGTCTGATTGGCTGATAGCAAATTTGTCTGTGAAAACCTCCGATGAACTCGTTGATGAAACGCCCCCCTGAACAAATGTGCCCATAAGCATGATTCCTTTTAATAAAATCTGACGAAGCAATTGGCAAGAAGAAGCACAATGAATAGTTTCCCTTAAAGTACACACCCCAACCTTTAACCCCCTACAAATGGCACCACCCCAGTTGTATGAATGACCACAAATACTTGCGTATAAAGGGATCTAGGCACAAGATAACTTGACTATTCTACTTTCGGATTTAGAGAAGATGCTCGATTCCCCCCCCCCCCACCCCCAACCTCCATGGGCGTCATACCATTTGAACAGCTTTGCATCCCTTGCACATATGCATGATTCCTACCAAGTTTGGATAAAATCTGTCCAAGAAAAAATTATTTTCCCTCAGAAATATCCCACCCTTAACTTGTAAACCCCTACAAGGGCGGGGCCCTCTCCTTGGGCTCCATGGAGCCTAAAGGAACCATTCTAATAAATGTGCATCTGTTACCTATCAGCACGATTCACACCAATTTTGGATAAACCAAGCAATTTGTAAAAGAGGCAAAAATATTTCTCTAGACATCCTCCAACCCACCCCCCCCCCCATTTTTTTCACCTTCCTGGGCCCCAAGGAGGTTATAGTTATCATATTGACAACTTGACATCCCCTACCCACAAGAATGATTTCTACCAAGTTTGATTAACGTTGGATTATACGTTTTGGAGGCAACAAATACTATAACAGCACCTATAATGCTGGACTCAAGTCCTGTAGGCTAGATTCTCTAAAATGTGTGCCATTACAACCTCAAAAGGATATTGCAGTATGGAATGCTCCAAGTCGTAGAACAAGTCTCTTCATAAACTTGATATTGCTCCATCTGATTATTTGTGCTTCTGAAAAGATAGCCTGGTCCCTGACTGTGATATTGCTTCTGAATTCAACTCATCAGTGATATGTACACTCCCTTGAAGAATTTTTCTGCACAGTGTCCATGTCAGTACAGTGATCCATCAAAAATGGGCAAGTATCCAACTACAGAATGGATGTGGATCGAACATCAACAGATGACATGAGCTTGTTAAAACTGGGTCATGCGGTTAGGTCGGTGTCCGTGATGTTGAATTTAGCGAAGTTACGATATGCCAGATAAAACTTCTAGAGGACGATTCTGCAATGGGGCAACAGTTGAAGTTTGCAGTGGTATTGCAGCAGGAATTTAGTCTAAGCTTTTTCTTCTTCAACACTGCTTTCATTGCAAACGTGAGATAAGCCATCAGCATTGCCATGGGTTCAGCCAGGCCAATGTTCAATGTCTGTGTTGTATTCAACAATCTGTTCAAGACAATGAACTAGTTGCCCTTCTGGGTCTTTAAAGTGAAGTTATTACTTTGAAGCTGATGGTCAGTCCTAATTTTCACTTTTCTTCTCTTCATATTCTGGCTGAAATGTCCTGATGTTTTCACCAGGGCCCTGTTTTATGAAGACTTAAAATTGATTATATAGTTGATTTCAACTGTAAGTCTATGGCAGCATGTGTGTTAAGGAAATTTAAAATTGATTTTATCTTTTGATAAAATGGGGCCCAGATCTAGTAATTCCTGTCTAGTTGGTGAAATGGAAATGTAAGAGATTACTGAAAATGCTCTTCTCAGTTAATCCATAGGTAGTATGAAACTAACCTGATGCATATTTCTGTCTCAAAGAAAACAAAATTTGTGTTGATGCAGAGAACTTGCAAAAATGGTCACTTGACTGTAAGACATCTGTACATTCACAGAATGCATAGATAATGATTTATTCTGTCAATCTTTTATAAAGTGCATCCAAAGTGCATGGAAACGTTAAACCAGTCTAAAGTATGCTATAACCACAGTGATGACATCGATCACCAAAATTGTGCCGGTTCAATATTCATGACTATGATTCACAACATCTTATGTATGCATGGCACCTGAATTAAGGGATACACTTAATGCTTATCAGTGTATCTTTCCTTTTCACTATATCTATCTTTCAAATTACAGGGATTACATTTACCTCTAAAGTCTTGTAAATGAAAACATATATAGATTTGAAAATTTCAGTAAGGAGACAGGTTTATTAATGTTTATATATCGTCGGTTGAGAATGATAAGGGCGTTAAGTTGCCACAAAACCCATAGTGTTCAAGACCACGTAACGCCCTTCTCATTCTCAACAGACGATATGTATGTTTGCCTGGTGTGGAACTGTATGTGTACATTGGTGTTAGTGTATTTGTGTGTGTGGGGGGGTGTATGTGTTTGTTCAACGAATGTAAATTACTGGGATTACATTTACCTCTAAAAGTTATTTGTGGCACCTGAATTAAGGGATACACTAAATTTGTATCTTTCTGTTCTATTGTTTAGTGTATCTTTCTGTCAAATTATAAGCTTGGATTACATTACCTCTAATGTCTTGTAAATGAAAAAGATATGCATATGTTATGTGTGGCACCGGCATTAAAGGATAAATGTTTATTAGTGTATCTTTCCTTTTCAATGTATCTTTCTTCCAAATTACTGAGATTCCATTTACCTCTATAGTCTTGTAAATGAAAAAAGATATGCATATAGATTTGAAAATTTCAGTAAGGGTAAAGACAGGTTTATTTGTGTTTGTATATGTATGTTTGCCTGTTTTGTATTTCTGTTTGTGTACATTGGTGCTTGTGTATTTGTGGGTATTGTGTGTGTGTGTGTGTGTGTGTTTATTCAACTAATGTAAATTGTTGAAATGAAACAAAGTTTTAATGGCAGTATTTACCATTTGCAGATGAAACAAAAATCCAGCTTTAGTGCTTCAATATAGTTCTAACATGTGAGTTAGGGATAGAAACAACAAATGGAAAAATGTTCTTCAGTATAATCAATGTTAATTATTTTGAAATTTTGAAATATACAATATGTAAGCAATAGTTACTTCAAAATTGTTTTGAGAAAAAACTGTCCTCAGTTATGGTTTATTGAGAAAAATAGTGATATCTCCTTATATTTTAGGCTTTATTGTGAAATTTTTGTATGCCAGGATGTTTTATGATACAACTGACCTACAAATCTCCATATGTAACAAAAGTGATAACTCGAACATATTTGAAATCACTGCTCCCAGTGGTAAAGAATACCTTCTTTCATTTGACAAATACCTAGTGACAATCCACTTAGATATTTTGTATTTGTGTTATTCTGTGTTATGCAAACTCTTTTTTTTCCCTTATACATTCTATAAGTAACTGTACCATATCTGGTGGTCAGAGGCAGTATTCAGAGCATTCATGATTTAGACACTTTGAAGCATGCTGCTCATATTACAGTGTGTCTCTAAAAAAAGTAAACCCAACTTCAACGGCAGAAAACTATAAAATATGTACACATCATTTTTTCATGGTTAGATAGTCCAATAAGTCTTTTGTCCAATGATACCACATAGGTTATATAACTCTCATGCATGACTGAGCATGATTCAACTTAGTGAATGGGTGTGAAATCGTCACTGTGGCAAGTTCCGTGATCAGCATACTTTCTCACATTGTACCAGATGGCTCTTTTTGTTGGAGGCTGCCTGTCGGGGAACTGCACCCGAAAAGCCTCTTGAACTTCCACGAAACTTCTTGTTTCCTGGTATCGAGTTACCAGGAATACTCTCTGCTCAATTGTCAACTGTACCATGTTTGGAAAGCATGTGAAGTGTGAATGTGTCAGGAACAACCTTTGCTGAAGTTGTTATGTAATCATAGGCCTAACATGTGACAAAAATTTAAATTCAAATATGCTCTGAATGCATGACAATAGCAAGAAATAACTTGCCACAGTGATGATTTCACACCCATTCACTAAGTTGAATCATGCTCAGTCATGCATGAGAATTACATAACCTACGTGGTATCATTGGATAGAGGACTTATTGGACTATCTAACCATGAAAAAAATAATGTGCCAATATTTTAGTGTTCTGAAAATTTGCTGTTGAAGTTGGGTTTACTTTTTTTAGAGACACACTGTAGTAGTACATTATAAGCAGAATATATATGTATATTTTATCATGTTTCTTCTACATTCAGATATCTATTTTGAATAATTTTATATATCATGGCAGAGTCTGTGCAACTGAGATGTTTTATTCAGAAGTTTATGATTGACTCATATATTTAGCTTTGTCATGTATTTTGTGTTTTTTTTTAAGTTTGTAATATGTTTTCACATTCTATGGTTTAATGTAAATCCCATCGTTGGAAATGGATGATACATACTGTAACAGTTTATCAGTATCATGTCATTTGTTGAGACAATTTTGCAATGTCACTCTGCTAATAGAATATTGATATCTTTGGTATCAATTACACTTGGACTCTGATTATTGGAAATCATAGAGTCTAACAGATAGAAATAAAGTAAGGGAAAATTATAATAAAACTCCGCGCACAGTACTTTTACAGTATATTCAAAACAGAAACATGTCCATGACTCCTTCAATATGTAGTTCGGTGAAATATGTGTCTCTTTGTATGTGTGAAGATTTATATACCAGTAAGTACATGTGTGTGTGTGTGTGTGTGTATATGTATGTATATATATATATATATATATATATATACTGTATATATGTATTTATATACACTACATATATTATATACTACACTATTATGTTCATCACAGATGATTATTTCTGTATTACTTTCCATCAATGAGATCATATGCTCTACCTCCATTATCATGAACACAAAGTAAAGATGAAGGAGCTGGCCTGGAATTTGAACTTGAATCACTTAACAGCACTACCATTAAAAGGGAAATCCAGTCCAAATATAAGTTAGTCTGATAGGAAAGAATAAAATATTCCGAGTTCAACAGTATAAATTTGATCGAAATCGGCTGAAAAATAAGGAAGTACTGACATTTTGAAGTTTCGCTATTTTGGGGGGGAAACGGTTCTTGAACAGTCAATATGAATATGCAAATGGCAAAGTGAGCATGTCATTCCCTCACAACCAGTCAGACCGCAGCACATACGTCGTATGCTAATGAGCCGATCTGGCAAGATTCATTCAGCACTCTCGTTGACAATCTTTGCGTTTGAAAGGTGCCTCATCATACAAGATTTTGCGCGAGTTTGACAGGGCTATGGTTTTCACAGTGTAGCGACTTGTACGTACAATCGTCATGGCTACAAGTCGCGGTAAATTGTTCTCCAGACTTTGATCTTTATTTTGATACTAAATTTGCATATAATATCGGATCTTATCATGACGATATAGTCAGTTGAATTTGCGTAAATTTTACCTGCTTTTCACAAAAGATTTTGTCGTCTAAAGTTTTTTTTTTGGTTCCTGACCTGATTAAGAAACTGTTGTTTCTGATTTTGGCTTTTTCATAGAGAGGAAACTTAGATGCTTATCAATATATTGGAGTCAAGGAGACACAAGCATGATTTATACTAGTTTTTCCGTTTTGAAATGTCTGTAAAATTCACTCCTAAGCCGGAAGTATGCTCCACACAAAGTGTACAGTGGCGCAAAAGAGCTCTCTCATTGGACAGTGCTTGCATTCAGCACTTGAACTACACGCGTGCCAAGAAACCGCAAGTGGCATGAAACCATCATGTAGCAGCGTAATGACGTAACACAAGCGCTGAATGCAAGCGCTGTCCAATGAGAGAGCTAACTCTTGAGATTGCACGGTTTCAAGCTGATCAGCACTGACATCAATGTATATATTACCGGTTCCTGACCGGATTAAGCCACAAATTGTCAAGATATTTACATGGATACAAAGATAAAGAGATGGACTACCAAATAATGCATTTTCATTGGGACGCAAGGTGAATTTGGTATTCTTTTGACGTCTTGAACGTGTACCGCACGAATGACTTTTTTCAACATTTTTCAAGCTCAAATTACGCTATGATATCTTTCATTTACAAAAATTTGAGTAACATGTGACGATAGTTTACATATTTTCCTTGAATTGATCCCAAATTTGTGAATATAAGGTGTATTTTTGTTGCCGAAAGCCAAAGGACAAAATCCCCTTACGCAGCTCATTACGTATGCAAGCCTCGAGCGGGCTTGCATACGAGTTGAATAAATACGAGCAAATTATCGGGTGTTGCGGTCTGACTGCAACTTACCATATAGTTTGTACACAAAATTTTGAAATTTTCAGTCTTTCATTTAAACGCAATTATGCAAGAGGCTCCAGTCCTCATACAATATATCTAACTGATCACTATTTTGAAGTTATTCAACCAGGAATAACATCATGTTTCAGACTTCAATGACAGAAACACTGCATTTTTGTCCTTTTTTTTTTTGGTCATGATCAATGGAAAATTGTGAGGGTCTGACATGGTTAGCTCATGCATTTGCGCATTCATACCCACTGTACAAGAACTGTTTGGAGAAATTATCAAAACTTCAAAATTTCACTTAAACTTCACTTTATAAAATCCCTTTTTCTGTCAATGAGTATTTATGAGATGGGAATTCTGAGATCAGCTTTAGGCATCTTTATTTATACTTTTTTTCAGATGCACAATGGTTGTATTTTGATGACATATTGTGTACATTTGTACAGAACACATATATATTTCCATACACTGACATTTAATATATTTCATGTAAAAGAGGAAAGACAGAAATTGTATTGCGTTATTAGCATCTAACAACTTTCAGACAAAAAGCAGCTTGTTGACTAAAATATTAATCATTTTATATCTTATGTCAAACAGTCAAACCTATATAATGACCACTATAAACAATTTGATGGCCAATTTGATATCGTAATAATACAATAATACAGTAATACAATAATTTTGAAATATATTCTCAAATGTTTGTTTCACATACACACTGTATATTGTAGTCAAGGGGATGGTCAAAAATAGTACCCAATGATTATGTAACTATTTCAATTTTAATTTGAGTTATACTTTCTACAATTTCAGATTTCCAAGATGTATTTCATACACTAGAAGTGCATAATTTTGCAGACAAAGAAAAAATCAACACGTAACATGAACAATTCACAATAACAATTGAAACATGAAAGGTCATCCATAACCATTTAAAACCACCTGCACAAACTTAAAGAGGTGATCTACCCTCAAAATAAATTAACTTCAAAAGAAAGAGAAAAATATTCCCTGTAGAACAATACAAAAAAGACAAAAATCAAATAAGAAATAAGGAAGATAAGACATTTTGAAATTCCACATTTTTCTGGGAAAACATTTCTTGACCAGTCCTTAGGAATATTTAAATCAGTAAGTTGATGATATCATGCTTTCACAATTTCTCATTCATTTTATATACAGGAATGGTGAAAACTTGTCTTAAAACCACCCAAAATTAAAAAAGAACAAATGTTAACTCTGATATATCTTGGTTTGGGAACATGCTCTTACTTGTTAATTTGTATTATTATGTTGGTATGTATTAGATAAAATAATAATTTTTCTGAATTTCATATATAACATACATGTAAAATTGTGAGGGTATGACATCATTAACTTTCTCATTTGAATATTCATAAGGGACGGTCAAGAAATGTTTTCAAAAAAAATGTGAAATTTCAAAATGTCATATCTTCCTTATTTCTCATCTAGTTTTTGTCATTTTTATATCATTCCATAGGGAATATGTCTCTCTCATTTGCAGTTTATTTGTTTTTTGGATGGATTTCTTCTTAAACTGTTTTGCCAAGGGTTCCAAAGGCAGTAATGAACTCCCTCCTCCTCCTCACCACCACAAAAAAAAAAATGAATAGAAAAAGAGAGGAATAAATAACATTTTCAAACGAGGGCTGGAAAAAGATTGATATTGGACTAACTGATTTATCTATTGCATACACGTTTAACAAATGAAGGTATATTGAGTCAAACTTTGTGGGCAATAGGCAATAAGAATTGCCTAAAATCTGAAAACAGATATTTAAATTGTACTTTAGGCTAAACTTCTTTAATACATGATACACTGAGGAATTCAGAGCTTCCTATGCAAGTTATATTGCTATTTTTAAAATATTTGTGCTAATGATAAGAGACAGTCAACAACACATGGTCAGACATTCACAAGGTATATTACATCTACCAAAACATAACTATGATCTTGTTATTTGCTAGCATGAAACAACAATTCCAAGCACATAATCCCTTAACTGTTTGGAAACTTCAGGACATGGTCATCAATCACAGGAGTAATAATAAACATGGTCAACTCTCCAGCTACGAAACAGAATAGAGTACTTCTATAATTTATTACATTCTTTTACATGTCTTTGATGAGTGTTACACAGTATATTTGATTTTAAAAAATTGAGCGCAATTCATTAACTTATAGAATTGTTTTTAAGATTCCTGCTTAAAATAGGAAGATTAAGATTAAGAATTAAGTAAGAATAAAATGTATATATGTACATAATGTAATTCAGATAGATATTTTTCTAACTGAAAATTTAATTCTGATATCTTGTTCTACAAGGAAGCAGATTCATGAATATAGTGTGTATCATTTACATGAATAGAATATATATTTACTTTGTGTTATACATGTGAAGTTGTACGAGTCCACGACAATCAACAGACATCATTTGACAAGTTTGTACATCAACATACAATTATTATTCACACACTTCTACTTCAAATTTCACAAGGAACATTGAAAAAGGTATTTAGGTTTGCAATATTATACATATAATTTTGTATGTATAAAATGTATGTACACACACATACATACATACACACACACACACACACACATATATATATATATATATATATATATATATATATAATATAAACTCGAAAAAAGTCCTGCAATTCCGATTTGATGTATCATAGATTTCTTCAGACTACATCATTTCATTCAAATGTGACATCATAACAAAGCCTGATTAATTTTCTTTACAATGACAACTCACTTGTTTACATTATGCATTCATGGAATGCACAGTATGAGTGAGCATGGGGAAAGGTCAAATGTGAAATTTGTTGCAAAATAGAGCAAATGTGCTATGTCAAACATTATAATTCCCATTTGCTTTGTTGTTTCAGGGAAGAAATGTGCTTGAAAAGAATTCATTGTGAGATTATCATTAGATTCCAGGCTTCATCCATGAATTGAAAATTGCAGTAGTGTCTTCAGATTTGAATTAAAGATAAAGGTTGACCAAACAGTCATCTAATGTCTAGGAAATAGAAGTTTTTGAAAGTGCTCTCATTTCAGCATCGCTTATTCCAGTGGCCTTTTTTTTCATCAAAACTGTACATTATCAATAGCAGAATTGTTGCGACTCTTCACTTTTGATCTGCCCCCATACTCAGCGGTTTCGCACATTCCAAGAACACCCAATCATTGCAAGTGAGGGGTCATCTTAAAGATGATTAATCAGGCTTTCTTATGATGTCATATTTAATGAAGATAATGGGGGTATAAGAGAAATATGATACATCAAACTTTAATTGCAGAACTTACTTTGAGGAATTTATACATATATGTATAATATATATGCATATGTATATATATGTATATATATATATACACATTATATACATATATATATATACATATATATTATATATATACACACACACACACATATGTATATATATATATATACATATACACAATGGTATGTGAGGTTAGTGTTAGTGTCAGGAGATCAATCTTGCTTAACCTAAGTGATTCAACTGTTTTGACGTCATGCATACTTTATAAAGTTTTCATGCATCAAGTTGTGTATATTTTTTCCACCTGGAAAAAAAGGTACAAGATATGCTGTATAGTGAGAAGGGAACCAGAAAACTTTACACACATGAAAAGGAATAAATTATTGCTTTCATCACTGTTTCCTGTCATAATACCTACCCTATTATCCCTGTCTTTAGAACCTGATACACTTTACATGCCATTCCTTCTACTTAGAAAGCATACAAATGGTGTACAGTACTTCATTTCATTGTTTAAGTTTCCACACAAATCATACAGTGTTGTGTTTACAACATCCATCCATGACAATGTAAGATAACACAGAAATTCAAAATTATGTGTTCAGTTTATACCAATAGCATTTCCATAGCACAAAATCAATTGAAGTCATTCTCGAGGGATAACTAAAATCGCGTGTGGTGGGAACCTACACAGAAGCTGATGCTTGTCGGAGTAGGTTCCTGAAAGAAAGTCAAACACAGACTGTTACACTCATTCACACACTCTGCACGCACACAAGTGCACCTGGACAAGCGTGCATGTACACACACACATACACTTGCACACACACACACACACACACACACACACACACAACTAAGAGAAGAGAATGAGAAAAAAAGAAGAGGAGAAACTTGTATCTTCCGATGCACAGGATTTGTGTTGCTCAATTTTCAAACAGCAACTAGTTTTGTGACTGATAAATGAATGATTGCCACCACCCCTCACCTATATAAAGATCACCTTTAATCTGAACTAGATTGACTACTTTTATCTATTTGATATAATTAGCAAAATAGGCAAGAAAAAAAATCTGATCCTACACCATCCACAAAGAGATCACTGTATGATCATGGCTTTGAGCTACAGCTCCGTTACCATAGTGAGGAATGTAACAATGATGATTGCCGCGACGTGCGATAAGGTGGGCGAAGGGGACATTGATACACCGTTCCCTTGTGCAGACTTCCAAGGACCACGTTGAGTTGCTGAGGCACCTATCAGAACAAACAACAAACAAACAAAAGATTGGAGCAATGCATGAAGTATAACTTAAAAAAGAATTTAATAGTGTTATTCATTGAAGTGAAATTTCATCGCTTAATATCAACATGAATAAAAAATGCAAACTTAAACACACAAAGAGATAGATAGTGTCAGAATAGAATGAAAAAGTAATGAATAAATGCGTATGCAAATAATCAAATAAAGAAACAAATAAAAAATGGAAAAAATAATTGATGCATCCATAATTATCTTGACCCCACCTCTCTTGAAATGGCTGGGGCCTGGAAATCCTTTCTTATCTAATGAAAAATATGATGTCTTACCTAACATGTCAATACACTCCTTAGCTGAGGGTTCTGTCACAACAAGCTCATCTGAATGCAAGGAAGATCAATTATCATACACTTTTACCTATTAAAAGTTCACATTTATATATTGCAACGTGTATTGTTATTACACAGAAATCTAACAAACAAACAAACAAACAAACAAAGCCGGCTAAAATGAAGACTTGTCTGACTTGTTGATAGCCACAATTTTACAATTGATATCTTATTTCATCAGAACATCTCAATCACATATTCCTTCAACTTTTCTTAAAATTTTGCTCCATCGATACGTTGCTCACAAGCTCGTAAGCATTTAAGCAAAGGCCAATGAATCAATGAGAGGAAAAGCAAAGCATATCCTGACACTAAACACTTTGCTCATGAAAGATTGTGAAACTGCCCAGTCACTCATGCTGATTTATGTTTAACCTGTCTCACATGAAATCTCATCAATCCCACTGAAACACCATTCATGATTAACTCAAAGGATATGAGGAATTAGATGTATCTCTGAAACTGAAAAGAAAAATGGAGGAAAAATTCTCCTTACTGATTTTTGTGATTGCAGCCTCACTGGATGTAAAATACTTCAGTTGTTGTTATACACAATGAGGTAATACACTGAGATGGAATGATACTTGCCTGACAGGGACAAGGGATATAGGAACCAGACAAAGAGCGCAGTGATTAGGATTTTTTTTTAAAAAAAAGGTAAGAAGGCTCGGGCAGAGGAGGATGAGGACACTGAGGAAGAAAAGAAGAAGATGAAAAAAAAAAGATGATGATGAAGAAGAAGGAGGAGGAGGAGGAGTGCATCCAAGGAGGAGGGGAGATGGAACAGGAGGATGAGGAGTAGAAGGAAGAGAGAAGGAGGCGTAGGAGGAAAAGGAGGAGGAGGCGGCGGAGGGAGGAATGAGGAACAGGACAAGGAGGACCAGGAGGAAAATGAAGAGAGACGAAGAGTTAGCAATTGAGGAGGAGGAGGAAGAGGAGGATGGAGGAGAAGATGAAGAGGAGGTATAGGAAGAGATCGGCACTATCTTGGTATATACTGACTCACCTGCAGGTGTACGAAAGGTGAACGAAGCACACTTGCCTGTCCCATACCTATTATTGGGACAGATTTGCACTTCATATGTGTTGTTGGCAGAAAGATCTCGCAGGACGGTGGTGTGTTTTTCGTCCCGTGAAACGGGCGTGTACTTCTCATGGAGCGGGATCTGGGGATATACAACTCTTGTTGACACTGCCCCTTTCTCGGGAATCTCCTGTAAACGAAACAAAACAGAATAAAATATCAGATTTACACCACATGTGTTTGAGGAACACCAATCATCAGGGATTTAGAAAAAAAAAACATACACGCAAAAATAAGAGAATAATATTGATATTTGTGATAAAGTCTGCCAATGAACACCGCATTGATCACTGAAATTATACTGTGAAATGATGATACATGTTCTTACCACGAGTCTGTACGTATGGTAGTATATGTCGAAGTAATCGACCGGTATTCTGTCTTGAAGTGCCAGCTGCCGCTGAATGCTTGAACGCCACCTTAGGCGGTAGGTGTGCATCTTGTTCCCGTTCGGGTCGCTGATTACCTGCGGCTGCAGAGGGATGCCTGTGAGGTAATGACAGCATTACACCAAAATGGAGGATAATTAAAACATAATGAAGACCACTTAGTGATGATGATAATGATGATGATGGTGGTGGTGATGATGATGATGGTGGTGGTGATGATGAAGATGATGGTGGTGATGGTGATGATGATGATGATGATGACGATGATGACATTTTGAACAATGCAGATAGTAGAGAGCCGGAACGAGAAGACCAAAAACGGAAGTGGAAAGGAAGAAGGGATGGGGAAACGAAATTGAAATACGTATTTCTGTTATTACATTGTTTATTATAACACGTGCAAAATATAACAACGATATCATCTGTGATAGACAATAAGATAACAAAAAGTGGTATTAATGATTAAGATAAATCAATGACGATGATATATAATGATATCAAAATAATAATGACAATTAGGTCTTCTTATCCAGGGTAGCCTCTTTAGTGTTGCCGCCGCTCTATCAGAGGGCCCTGCCATGATTATTAACCGAGCTTTGCCAAGTACCCATTTATACCCCTGGGTCAAGAGGGACATGCGAGGTAAAACATCTTGTCCAAGGACGTAAGCATTGGGCGCTAGGTGGGAATGGAAATCGGGTACTCCGATTTAGAGTCAGGAGTCTTATACATTGTGCCACAGTGCCCCCCCCCCCCCCCCCCCCCGTGACTATGAGTATGATGATGATAGTGATGACGTTAAAGGAGACCTCTGGATGATTTTCAGACTCTTACATTTGAGCAACTATAAATTAGTTATACCGGGTACAGAGTTTCAGAATTAATAGTGATTGGGATGAGGAATAAGAATGTTTGGAAATTTTATAACAAATTGCAGTGAACAAGAATAATGAGAATGTACGAGTTGGGGCTCAAGGAAGCAGAACAAAAGAAAAAGCATGCACATTAGATTATACAAAGGTGAACTTGTTAAGCAAGCAGTATTGTAATAGAATTGCACTTCTACATTTCTGAAATATGTGAGGCTCCTATGTCATCATCATTGTTCAGTGTAATTTTTTAAAGGATTTTTCAAAGTATTGGTTTCTCTGCTGAAGGACCACAATAAATTCAACAAATCTATGCATGGAGCTGTCGATTTGTAGACGTACTACAAGTCATGACGTGAAATTAGGAAAGTCGTCTGGAACTCCTTTAAGTTGATGCTGACGTCACGTTAAATGTTTCAAATCTCTAATCATAATACAGTATATAGGACATACCACTGACTGTTATGGTAGCATTTGCAGATCCAAGTAAGTTCGTGGCGACGCACGTGTAGTTGCCATAGTGTTTTTCAGGCTGCAGATCTACAATGACGTACCTTTGTAAACACAAATGATGATAACAAAGTTTAAAAAGTCAATAAGAATAGAGATAGAAAATAAAAATAACAACATTTCTCTACCCTTTTATTCCGTCACGGGAAGTCCCGAAAATGAATGATTGTTTCCTTTTTACTCATTTTACAATAATATTGACAATAATTATAGCAGTAGTAAAAATGATGATACATCGATAATTGCAGTGATAACGATAGTAAAGGTACATGTGTAATCATGGAGTCTTTTAATGTGCCGTGTCTGTCACACAGTGACACTCCCTAGGCAGAAAGGTGATGATACATTATTGTTTTTAAGTATTTGAAGGAATGTTCTGGGCTGCTGTGATATGGCATATGAACATTACCTCATTTCTGTTTTGTTTTTGTGTCTTGGAGGCACAAATACTCCCTTATACCCGGTATACCCTATATCTTTGCGATATCACATTTTTATTTGTGTGTGTGTGTGTGTGTGTGTGTGTGTGTGTGTGTGTGTGTGTGTGTGTGTGTGAAATACGAACTTTCACTATTACTTGACAATATCATTATGTCGCATTTCTATTTCATTTTCAAAAGTACTTTGCATTGAATCACAAAAAGGCATAATCCTATGTACCTGCCCCCCCCCCCCTCCACACTTGCTGTGTATGGCCGAGCTGCCATCGACTATAATGTACCCGAATGTGAATGAGTATCAGCTTTCAAAGACAAACGCTGTTTTTACGAACGCCATAATCGACAGATAGGTTCCGGTGCATTGTCATTGTACAGTCTGTAATATGATAATATTCATTATTGTGTATCTCATATCTCCATTCCATGCTATATATATCACCACAGCTATGGTTACTCTATCCCATCACTCTCTCCGTCATTCACGTCACCTTGCTTGGGTCACATGGGTCATTTTCGCTCCTGCCCACCGTCACTTAATTCCTCGTCTCATGCAAATTTGTGTTTTTCATCACAGATGATTTTAGCTGGCCAAACGCCATGCGCAGGACTTCTTTACAGCAATATGATGGCTGTGTATATAGTGAAGATGATTTTGTGACCGTTTCACACCAGAGCAAGGCAGTTATGTGTGATTTCTTGTATAAAGTCAGCATCTATACAGACACATCAAACCGTGAAATTAGATGGCACTATCATCCCTTCCCTTCCCCCTTTATCAGCAGTCGATCGTCCGCCGTTCCTTTTTTTTTTTTCACTCTAATATTGCAACGCACGCTGATGGGAAAATTGGAACATCTAATCGTGACTGTCATTTCTAATGTCCCGTTCTGGATATAAGAGGCCGAATGATATCTTACATTGATTATTACATTGAGACTTAATGAGTTCGTCCGAGATTAGCATATTAATGAGATATTTATGCTATCATAGAATACTATAAAATAGATTCAATATATTTAATAGATTCGATAGGATAGAATAGAATAGAATTGAATAGAATGAAATAAAATAAGATGAAATTAAATTAAATTAAATCCAATTAAATTAAACTAAATTAAATTGAATAAAAATAGAATAGAATCATCAACATACCATGATTCCGATGGATGCTCCGAGATGATTGTCCCGTTCAAGAACCAAGTTATAGTTGGTTCGGGGTACCCATCTATCAGACACGCTAGTCGCATGTACTTTCCCCTGCTGCCGCGAAGATCAGTCGACTCTGCCCGAACTTCGGGCGGATCTGACAATCGTTAAGGGGAAAGAAAGAGTGGGCAATCAGGAGACGGAATAACATCCATTGATCACACTGTTTCGATATTTCTATGTGGGAAAATGAAAAGCATTCATGCTTGAATCCTGATTACTCATCAAGTTGCACACTTAACTGATGATAAACGCGCTTTGTTGCATGAGGAAAATAATTAGAACTTGTACGACCAAATTACAATGCAGTGATATTTCTCAAAGGCCTATAAACTTTGACTATTGGACCTCTAAAGCACTACAAATGTATATAAGGTGAAGAAAAATCTCTAGAATTGAAAGCAAGACAGAACAAGATCAATTTCAGTTTGTTTTTGTTGTTTTCTATCGTGAGTTGACATTTCTGGCACAAAGAGAACAGTGCTGTCATTTTCTTCTCTCTACGTACTCAACTTTTATTTAGTGAAAATTAAAGATATGACTTCGGATATCTCGGGCTTCGGGGAAGGATAAAAGTATTAGAGTGTCCGGACTCCTCAAGAAAAAAATATTTAAAAAAAAACAACAACAACAAAATGTGTATAATACAGTGCCTGGCGCCACCCACTAAGACGCATAAAATGAACTGCCATCAGAATGTAAGCTCCAAACATGAAAAATGTCTCGTAATTTGACAAGTGAGATACATACCATGATTGTCTCATACACACATACATCAGTCTTTTTCTCTTCTATCTCTCTCTCTCTCTCTCTCTCTCTTTCTTTCTCTGCCCTCCCTTCATAGTTTACTGAATATAATCTGTTTGTGTGTGTGTGTGTGTGTGTGTCATATATACAAACACATACACACCAATCTTTCTCTCTCTTCCTCTTTTCTTTAAGACAACAACACACACACACACACACACACATTTTTTTTCTTTTTCATATAAACAATATACAAATTAGTTTATTACAAAATAATACAAGTTTCATTATGACAGCGTAAATACCACATTGTCAATATTGTGAATGAAAAAGAAAGAATTTTGTATATAAAAAAGATATAAAGAAAACACGTGCACATCCACACACACACACACGATATGAATGATAATCGCTGTACAGGCCTGTGATAGCCATTATGGCTACTAACGCTTTTGTAACTTTGTTGTTGTTGTTGTTGTTGTTGTTGTTGTTGTTGTTGTTGTTGTTGTTGTTACACTTTTATTATAGGCTTTGTTCATATCCTCTCGCTTTGTGATAAACGTTGGGTTTACCTACATTGAACTCTGACATCAATTCCACGACGGGCAGTCTTCGCTGTGCCGAAAGCGTTATACGCTTCACACAAGTAGATTCCCCTGTGCTGCCGTGTGATGTTAACGATCGTGATCGTTTTATCTGCGAAAAGTGAAAGATGAAGCGATTTCGAGTACACATGTATGTAGGCCCTACACACATGAATATGAAATCATCATGACATGAGAAATTAATGTGTCACATAACGCGCGGGAATCTTTCCCTAACAAAGATATTCATCAGAAGAGTTTTAGCTCTCAATACACTTCTGTGCGAAGGCTCCGCGCGCTGATGAAAATGAAAAGGTTGAATTACATCTCTGCCATTAACAATTCAAGAAAATTACATATTGGAGCTGGACTCGTTCTCACCAAATAAACATTATACATAATTCTATGCTCTAAAGTGCCAAAGTTTATATCAGCAGACAAGCAAAAGTAACTGCAAAAGAAAGGGATGGGTAGAACTCTTCCGTACCGTGGCATGGTTCAAAGCCCTTGCCGCCCGGCGGCTGCCATGAGATGTGCGCCTCCGGTACCGCGGACACCACGCAGGTTAGGGTGGCATTTTCCGTCTCATCGTAAGACACCCGCCATGGGCCCGTTCGACTCCACGATGGAACTCTTGGTACGGGATGTATTTCGTCAATTTCTGGTGGATCTTTAAGTCGTGTGATCATAAAAGGAGCAGGTAAAATTGATGACACAAGACGACTTCAGTGAATTCTCATTCTTCTTGTAGCCCTCATAAAGTAAGCTATAGAAGAAGTCTGTCACAGAAATGCACTTAAAAGCTGATAATGGTGATAAATGCAATTTACAACAGAGTCAAGTTTGTGAGGTGTCCATGTCTACAATAAAAAAAAAACAGCTAGAACTCATTGCAACTTTATATAACATTGTTTTGCTCTGTTCTCTTAAGAAAAATTCCACAAAAGCTGTCTTGACAAACTGGAGGAAATTCGTGGTGCCAAGAACTCCCCACAGATTTTTATCAAAACAAATGACAGATACAGCTAGCATGACTGGGTGAAATTCGGGCACATAGATGAGAGAAAAATATGCCCCTTTTTTAGGCATTTGGCCCTAAACTGTCATCGTTCCAGCAATTATAGCATTGGGACTCAAAATCTATGGCCAGCCTATTGGTATCCAACACAGAAATGTCCGTCGTCAGAGGCTTAAAGCTGTTGGAGTTTACCTCGTTCACATATCTATACGACACCACTGTGTAAAAACGCGCGATTAATAAGTGTGATTGCTTCTCTTTGTCAAAAATTAATCCTACTTTTTAAGGCGCCTTAAAAACTAATGCATGCAGGCAGCGGCACTGCCACCCATCCGCCACTGCACATGCTATCCGCATGTATGGGCACCGATGCACGCGGTTTGTCCCCGAACGGCTCGATGAGCATAAACATAGTGGCGATTGGAACAGGGAGGTGAATACTCCACTTCCCCAGCCGATGATTGGGATATCTTTGGTGCGCTGCGAAATCAAGCGTGTAAGCTCATCAACTAAAATGATGTAAAGACGACAAGGTACCAGGTTCACCAATAAATAGCTTACAAAATAAGCTCTGTCGAAAGGGAAAATGCAACTAGACACTTCAAATATTGACAACTTTGAATACCGTCTTGACCTATATCGAATCGGCGCTATTTCATCCCCCATATTTCTTTTCCAATCATGCAATTTTCAAACAAAATGGGATACAGAGTATAAAATGTATTTTTGTATTTTGTTATAAGGAATTGTTCATTTGTTTTCTTCATCTTTGAAGTTGTGTTGAAAGCAAATATGTGATATGCTGCCCAGTAGGCCAAGAGCGTCAGCCTGAACACGGACAATTTCTTCGTAACACTCTGATTTTGTTTTCAGGACTGATCTAGAATAGGAACATGACTTGTAATAGCATACTAAAATTCCTCAAAAATCTTCTATGGGTTTAATCCAAGATGGTGTCTAAAATGGCTTTCTATTTCTTGTTTTTCTCATAACTTTGGGAGACGACAATCCCAACTCACACTTGAAATGTGTATGTATGTATTATATATATATATATATATATATATATATATATATATATATATATATATATATTTACAGCTTGAATAAAAACAAATATCATGTATACACAGCAATACCTATAAAATGATACAAGACACATGGAACAAACTCAGATTCAAAAGTAACACAGCTATGGGACCTAGATATGGCAGTTACATCTTAAGACATATTAAAAAAGTAAAAACAGCTGATTCCATTACAGTCACCTAAGATGACTAAATATATAATACACTGCACATCATTACATGAATATAAATTCAAAAATACATCAAACAACAATAAGTAAAGATCACGCAGAGAGTACACAACAGACAACAACCTTTCAAAAGGCAAAATACTAAATAAATCTAAATAGAACAAAATAAGTAAGAACTTCAGTGATTTATTATAAGTTTATAACTAAGTAAAAATGACAATATTTGGGACGCCATCTTGGATTGCCGAAAACGCCTAAGGTTGATTTATGAGAAATTTCAGTACGTTATTCTAGATACATTTCTGGACCTATCCTTAACATATATATATATATATATATATATATATATATATATATATAGATCAGCTTGTTACTAAAAATGTCTAGGTTTAAGCCTGTTTTGGACCTTGTGTTTTTGGCCTATACAGTTTGTACAATCCTTGTCAATGTGGTGACATTTTTTTTTTTTTTGGTCAATATATAGCACCAATGAAATATTTGTCTTTTGAATAGTACCAACGGATAACTGGCAATGTTTGAGTAATCCGCCTTGTAATGGAAAGAAAATGTTCCCAAGAGAGCAATATTATAACACTGACTGATGTGTTCATCGGTAAATGGTGTAATTATGTATTCATATACCATCATTGCCAGGATTAGTAGTGTAATATAATATGTTCTTCTGTGTGTCTGGTGACGTGTATGTGTGTAAGCACTGTTCGGGCGGCCATAGGCACACGTCGTTGTCCTCCATTACAATAACGAAATTGCCGTTGAAGTTCCCGGTGTTCCGTGACGGGTTGCATTCATCAATCGATTGGTTTCAATCTCACAATGCCCCCTCCCTCTCACACATAATACACTGTATCGGTTTTTGAGAGATAAGAACTTGACACTTTTCAATTCGACCGTGGCCATAAATGCATTGACAGAATCATTAATCTTGCTCAGGGTATTAATATGGGCATATAGACGTTGGCCGTCCTGTCTGATCTCCGTCATTCGCACGCGTTCGCTTCGTCATCGACTTCCGCACAAAATCAACATCAAACATACTTTGGACACAGCAAAAGTGGGCTCACTTTTAAATAGAAATGTTATCACGATGATTACGTGCACTTACACGACACAGTGAGCGAGAATGTGTGTTCCAAGTCCTCGCCCGATGTATGGACGGCGCATGTGTAGTTTCCTGCGTTTCTGCGATTGACTTCATCAAAAGTTATATTTGAAACCCAGAGCGGGGGTGATTTCTGGCTATAAGAAGTCGTGGAGAACGAATCCTGGGTGGGTTCTATAGTTTGGTCTCCATACACAATGAGCCTTCCTGGTCGCAGAGGTGGAACACAAAACAGGGCGAGAACTTTATACTAGCATGCAACAAGCCTTAATGTGCCTTCGTAATAGAGCATACAATAATGTCATCATGATTAACTGTCATGTTATATAACGTGAAACAACAGAGCCAAGACAGGAGTTGTTCAATGGCTATACGTTCAGTCACTGAGGTACAAAAAGAAAAATGCATGCGCACATCTATATTATTGTGATGTACATGACTAGTGCAATGACCATGGTGAATATAATGCATAGTGAGATGTTAAAAGTTAATAGTGATTTTCAATACGATTATCTAAAAGACTTTGTACTTCCTGTTTAAAAAGAAAAATAGTCAGGTCGACTCATAGCTGGAAAGGGCTTACTCTGTTTTTTGTTTTGTTTTGTTTTGTTTTGTTATTTTTATTCTTATTTTTTGCTTTTCTCTCTCATTCCAGGAAAAGGCAGTGATGGTTATGAAATATTAGCTCGTTTTCTTGGTCGCACAATATTGCATGCGTTTACGGAGCTCAATTTCATTGAAATGATGGATGATAATGAAACGCCAATGCAAAATGTGTGTTTAAATATTCAAATACTATGATCTAAAAGAAATTACATTAGATAATGATGTGGAAATCAAAGATAGGCATGCAAGATAGACGACCAGGACGATATACTGCAGAGACACTGAATATCTCTTGGTTACATTTAATCATAATGGGAGTGTCCTAATAAAAGAAATTAAAAGTGGCTATAACCGAAGTGTGTGATTAGACATTCATATAGCATTACTCCAGGAGCAAATGATAAAAGTGGCAGACGACACCCTCATCTCTACTCTAGTTCTTAATTCTCGCGAAAATTCTAAGTTCATTTACACAGAGTTCTACTACAAATAATAGGCAGTCGCATGTACTTCGTACGTTGATCTATGTTATGTGTTTGGAGCTAGCTGTGCAAGTATGACAAATTTACACTTTTAACCACACTCAAACGAAAATGAACATTTGGATTTTTCACTTTATTGGAAGGGTCGTTGTGCAATCTGTGATCAAAATTAACTAGCAGCCTGCATTGAAGAAATGTGGGAACTGCATGAAAAAGAAGTTTTGTTTGTTTTTCTTAACACGGTGTCGATACAGCACGTTTATAAATATTAATCAATGAACAACGATAATGGATTACAATATGATTTCATGCACAATGTCGGCATGGAAGTACCGTATGATTCGCGGTAATTGTCATACCGTGCTAAACTATATGATGATCAACACTGATTCAATAGTAACATGAGATAAGAAATATATTGAAGCACGATTAATCACCAGAATCACATATAATTTGTCTGCAAGACAAGGTATGACAAAACACATTTTGCGAGCATGTCAATGATAAGTGCCGAATGTTCGATTGTGGTATGAGAGGGGAAACGATAAAGACTTTAAAAAGAGAAATTTACATGATGATGCTGGATGACTCTACGCAATAATTCCATTCATCTAAATGGATTGCGAGGAACAATTTTTGGATGAGGGACCAGGCAGAAAAATATGCAAAGGTGATCAATAACTTGATACTGACCTTCAAGAGAATCAAAATCTAGATTCTCTTTCGATTCAACGCAAATACAGGATAGAAAAAAACAAGAAAAGAGGAAATATTGCATTAGAAGAAAGCATTAGGACAAAGAAATATTTTTTCGTGGAGCATCATTTTTTTTTCAATCAACCCAAACATGCATATTATAGTAATTGTTGAGAAAAAAAAGAGAGTTGTCATGCAATTATACTGTCACTAACAATATTATCAAGAAACAAGCAAACGGAAGTTCAGAAATACTAAAAGCAGAGATTCTCACTATTTTTTGTTGTCATCATTTTTTACAGAACTTTCAAACATTCATACATCTTCAGGTTACAGGGCAGATTGGTACTGAGGAGTTTCAACCGACGAGGAAGCAGTCGGACAAAGGTTAAACAGTTTGAGGAAAAAAAAGAACGAAAATAAAAATAAATCTGACAGACATACTGTTGTTGCGTGCGTATCTGTACCAAAGGATGCTACCAGACCCCAATTTTTTAACTTTGCAGCTGAGTGTGGCCTGGTTGCCTTCGATCACCCTGACGAGGTCGTTGATGCCATCGGTGACGATGTAAGGCAGGGTATCGGTTGCTAAATCTATATGATATAGTCACAGTATCAACGAAGGAGGAATGAAACGGGCCATGAGTAACTGAACTGCAGGACAATGACGGTGAAGGAAGCCCGACAGGAGATCACAATACAACTTCAAATCACTGGAGCAGTATACTGTGCAGCGTTCTTGTCATATTGTAACATTCAATTTGTTTTGCGCTGATTTGACCTAATATGATAAAACTGTATTATTCAAATGAAAATTTATATAAAATCAATGGTATGTATTTCTTACCAAATTCTAAATTACATGCCGTGCTCGTTGACAAAGTGTTCATAAATGTACAATAAAATATTCAACTTTATTAATACGTTCATTTCATTTCTTGACCTTCCACAAAGCAGTACCAATGGTAAGGCTAACACCTGTGAGTGTATGTCTGTCTGTGCGTCTGTGCGTCTGTATATAATGCTTGTGTAAATGTGTCAGCCGCGTATAGCAATGCCGACAACATGCATTTAAGGTATTTACGATGAAAGTGAAAGTTTACCTAATCACTGTAATGCTGATCATCACAAACACACACGAACACAAATCGCAATTTTATGCATGTAAATTACTAATGACGTTCTTGATAATTGCACACAAATCTATATGTATAGCATATAAACGCTCACCAAATTTAGGAACATTATCCTACAAAATAGGAGCATACATACCATTTCTATGCACATGCACAAATTGTTACGCATGTAGGTATGCGTAAACTACAAAAAGTGGGCATGATAAGGAACTTCACAACTAATTCATTTTCTGCATGTTCTCATCCTGTCCCTCTTATTTGATTTTATCAATTGGTGCGAAAATTCTTTTTTCTTTTAATCAAGCATTGACGTGAATGATATTAAAGCAATTCGACTGTTCCGTGAGTTTAAATTTGGCATAGACCCAAAAAGAAACTGAAAAGACAAATCAAAGCGTATGTGACTGTGCTGTAACCTCACGAAAAAGGAGTAAAATACGCGTAAATGGAGAAAGGAAAATTCGGTTTTGAGTGACTGCCCCTGGGCCAATCCTGAATTCTTGTAACCAGTAAAAGAAAAAAAAATCAAATATTTGATCAAATAACAAAATGACTAAATGTTCACAGCATCTGTATGTATATATTTGTATCTATAGTGTACGTATATAGCCATGGTACGTACACAAATTTTTTTAGAGTTTCTTTCTTTTCCCTATGAAATTTACTAATTTGCTATTTTTCATAGTAGCATATTCATATCAAAATAAGTTTTACTCGTTACTGGTTTTACATCTTTAAAAGCTAACAATCCTGCTAGTAGACCCATACAATTAGTTTTATCGCTATGCATCACAATTTGTATACAGATTATGTATATTTTTATCAAATGGAATGTATATCATGACACATGTATTTGAATGTCATGTGGAATATGAATAAATAAATACAAAAAAAATACAAAAAGAAGTGGACTCGTTGCCCCCAAATATTGTAATTATCCAAAGAGTTTATACATGGCGTATTCAGTACCCGAAAACAGTGGGTTAATGCTCAGATGATAACAGGCATTTTAAAAAGATAAGAAGAAAGATATCAAGCGATTGACCTTCAAGGGGACGTATATATTTTAAAAAAAAAGGTATGCAACAGCCGGAAGCTAAAAAGTATTGTCAATTTATATCTGCCTCATATTCACGATTATTGAATTCCATAAAATATTCACGAGACGCCTTTGTCCAATATAAATGACAATATTAGACTCGGAACCTCACTTCGAGGCCACGAGCCGTGTACACGAGGGCTCATCACATCACAGTAATACACCTTTGTACCACCATTAGTTGATTAACTTCTGTGATCGCACTTCCCCGACCCGACAGCGACAAGCAAAAATAAAACCCCACATGCGATATAACACGGTCATCATGCGTGGCAAGAGTTTAGAATTAATTTCAGGGTCTCCGCCATGCTACAAGCCCACAGAAACATGCATTAAAATTAGCAAATTACACAAACCGTGCATCACCATGCAAATTGTATAGGATAATGCAAACCATGCGTAGTTGGAACTTGGTTTCATAGTCTCAGAACATGCGTTTCTACAATAATCATTGAGGAATGGTTTGGAAAACATTGCAGACGAAAAGAAAACAAATTAAAGTCAGAAGAGAAATGAAAAGAGAGAACAACTTTAACGGTCCATGCAAGTGCAAACTTAATTTCGTGCCAGAATCAATAAATAAATGTTTACTGAATGCATGCATATCACACTTCTGAGAAGTAGGAAATCGTGGCATGGGGGCTCCCGTAGAAAAGTGGACCGTGTTATCTTCCTCCTATACTTGGGCTGCGCCAAATGTGTAAGCAAAATCAAATTATCTTACTGTAATTCCAAAATAACATATATTATTGTACGCAACAATCTCGCCATATGAATTGTTGTTTGTTTATGTTTTCATTCCCTCTCTCGACCCTTGAGTAGCCAAAGAAATTAATGTTCGTTGTTATAGACACTTGTTACAGAACAAAATTGCTTCGGTTTGTAGCACATTATTTTATTGTTTTGTAGCAACATCACGATACTGTGGAGGTTTTTGGGTCATTATGATGAATACTTTCAGGTATCGTATTTATCGCGCAAAGCAAGGGGCTATCATGGTTTAATTATCATAGCTGAATCAAACAAAAGGACATGACCAACGGAGATGCATTACGGCAGATCTCCAATTCAAACCCTGGATTCCAGCAATATTCATGCTACACCATGACAGTTGGGGAAAAAAGGTTGTAGTGAAACTACAGGTATCATCTGGTTTTGACGGGAATATAAAAAAACATGCAATGAATTGTTCACACATCTACACGAAATCACACAGCAAACACACACAGCAAAACTCGTTTCAATCGCGGGATAAGGCAATTTTTTGGAACATCCATCTAAGCTCTATAACGCCATTTGTCTATCAGCATATAATAAGCTGATAAGAGGAAATCTTACTCGACTGCCAAAATAGTCATTATTGCTTGAAAAGTATCACAGTTGACTGTCAATAGTTATGCAAAACACTGTGCAAAAAGCGTATCTTTATTCTATACATTTCACACGAGGTATTATCATCGTATACGGCCTAACAACTAACTACAATTTGTAGTAATTGTTTAAAGCCAACAATAGACAGGTTAGATATAGGAAAGGCAGAGAAACTTTCATAGCATATCATGTTTCACTCTCTATTAAAGTGTGGAATTGTTTGAATGAAGTGAGTTTTCACTCTGACACATTCACGATACAATTTATATTTTGTGACTAACTTATAATAATTGACTAGTATGATATACCGACACTGATATATAACCGTTGCGATAGGAAGTCAAACGTTTGTGTTTTAAAAATCCCGGTCTGGAACAAACATCATAGCCTCGATCATAATACATGAATAAACCTGATAAAATATCTAGCAAGGTAATAGTATAAAAACTATGATTTTATAACACAGACTGAAGTAATATTATGTCTGTTTAATAGTGTTGAATATGCATTTACCAAACCATTCCTTGCAAATAGGACACTTCAACCGGTGCATGCAAATGGAAACAATACTCTTGTTCGCAAAGGATTCTAGGAAGGTACTTACTAGTCTGAGATGACTTGATGTTTTTAGATGCGGAGAAGGCAATGGGTTTTTCTAAAACCCTTGACGCCTTACTTGAGTCGGTGTTTGTACAAAGAATTTCTTAAAACAAATAGGACGTTAATAACCTTTTAACATAATTTATCAGATACACATGAGAACGGAACAACTAAAGTGTGTTTTTACGTCACCCTCTTCTGAATCATGTAAATATACTTCGTCAAAATTTTTATAGCAACTACTGAATGACAAAGAAACTAAACTACGCGTGTGTAAAATATTGCAATGAAGACTTCCCTTGTTGCGAATTAATTGCAATTGATCACGGTTACGTTTCTGTAATGATTTTGAATATATAGTTGTTTCTTTTTGTTCAGCTTAGTAACGAACCATTATATTCACATACTCCCTCCAATTAAGTTCCTCATTCAGGAATTCACTTAACATTCATCAGTTAATTGTTAAATGTTAACTGACGTGGTGCAAGCCCCGGGCAAGCTTTGTGGTTGTTACGGCAATCTTTTATAAACGAAGCAAAGCAAGCATATAATTCGAAAAGAAAAAAAAATAAAGAAACTGTGTATTGGTATGTTGAAGTTGTAGCAGGTCTGAAATTACCATTTGGATTCAATGATTCAAACTTTTTTTTTTTCAACAGAATGTACAAGAAATATGTGAAATCTTAATATCTGAATAATATCTTAATTAATATCTTGATAAGCCATCAGGAAACAAGCTCTTGGTGTGCTGAATCATAGGGGCACATTGAGGGTTTTGGCGTTTACTCATGGGGCTTAGACCGTCTATCTACCTCTGCATAAAAAAGAAAACCTAAGACGACTGGAAATGGGCATAGATATTATGAGAGTAAACTGTAAAGTTACAGAACCCTAACAATATTCTTTAATTGAAGTGTGAATGAAAAGCCTCAAAACACCATCCAACCTTCACGTTGCTGAAGGTGATATCAGAATGCTAAGTTGTTGTTTTTCCTGTGCTTTCAAGTCTGTTCAAGTTTGGTATGCAAAGCGCGTATGGATTACGAATATCATAAAGTCTTATTACTATTATCATTCATAAACCTTTGATATTGGTTGTGTGTGCATTACTGTGCACGACAGCTGTGAGAGAAGTTGTGGTGGTTGGAATAGTCTGTTAAAGTACCCGTAACGTTTCGGTGTTGCTGGTGGCTGGGGTGTGCTGCTAGTGCTTGATTGTCTTTGCGGAAACAAATGTTTATGTAAACAGGGGTAAAGTGGTGGCGGTGGTACAATGACATGGTGCAGTGGTTTGACTGGTAGGCAATGATGGATAATGTGTACAATTATTAAGATGATGAATAGATTTAGAAGGTATGCATAATAATGATATATGATTTATAAGGCACTCATATCTGATGTCTCCAAGCACGTTTATAATTTCAGATTTACAAAGTAATCCGGAATGTATATTGTGTGAGAAAGAGTACAGAAAAGAGATGAATGAATAAAAAGGAATGGCTTGTTTCTCTAATTTTTTTTTTCTGAAGGATATTCCTGTATGTTATACTTTTTATTCATTAATATTTTGTCCAAAAAAAAAGCACAATAACATTATACGACATCGGTTCGAAAGGAATGAGAAATACGTCTAACATTGGAATACTGAATCTATATTTGTTTTTTGTTTTTTTGTTTTTGTTTTTTCTGGACGTCGCTGACAAAAGGTGATAGAGATTGGAAATGTCCAAGATGGCCAGTCCGAAAGTGACCATACCCTATGTCTCGAACATTTGCCTACCGTTGAATTTGACATTAATATCTGTATACCAGACACGAATTATAAGATCAAATGCATAGCACCTTGTATCCAGTGTCGCAATTGTCTCCCTTCATAAAGTCGAGTAATAGATATGACTCAGGCTATTTTGAGCCACTGCACACTTCCACCTCCATTAAACACCCACACGAGTTACTTCAGTTGTATATTGGCTGCAGATCTCGTGAAAATTTCGACTGACACAGAATATGTTGGATACCATTGTCTAAGAGCAACTTTAACACTGAACTTGCATTAGAGACATAATGGATTTTATCGTTATCAGCCACTTTTGTGGAGGCATATTCATGTTCAGTTTTGTTCAATGGCATTTATTTCCAGCGAACAATGCCTCCGATTTCAAGTACAAACAACGATGTGACCATTTTGAACCTAGAATTAAAAGCAAACAAAAACAAAGTATGGTGAGTGTTCGCTTAACATGACTGAATATGATATGCAATGATGAACGAAATTATGAGATCTACATTATATCTAAATATCTCCTTGTTACAATACAAATATACAAAGTGAAATAAAAA
Source organism: Diadema antillarum (assembly GCF_040938485.1). NCBI lineage: Eukaryota > Metazoa > Echinodermata > Echinoidea > Diadematoida > Diadematidae > Diadema > Diadema antillarum. The sequence continues at coordinate 317,069 of NW_027271621.1, forward strand.
ATGCATTTGTGATATTACAAAGTGAAAAAAAAATCACTCCATGTTTAAGTTGCCTTTTGCAGTTTCCACGAAACAAATGTACAAGAAGGTCGTGGGATATGAAAGTTTCAAATGTGTCCCAGAATATTAATATCGTTTAAGGTCACGTATTCAAATTAGATGAACGGACGACCATGGCCGCACATCTCCTACGTGTTTTCACAAAAATCATCGGTAGATCTCTTTGGTTTTTTTTTAATATCATTCTAGGAAGTAGTCGTATCCTTTCAATTTACTTGTTCTTACTAAATTGGAAAGTATAAATAGTAACGATGACTTCAAACAGGGCAGGGCTTCATAGTTGCCATGAATTACTGACAAAGAAATGTTTTACACCATTCAATGCACAACCGAAAGGTGGGATTGTGATGTAACGCCGTCGTTAACCCGTTTAATGTCGATATGATAATGGTGATAGCTAGAGGTCAACATAGATATTCAAACATGAATTCTGAAACTTTCGTAGTTGTACTTTCTTTCTTACTTTCACTCTTGTCTTTATTATGACATTACCCCTCTTATCTAATTGTATCAATTTGAGCTCGATGTGGAGTTTTCTTTTGAGAAAACAATTATTTTATTCCACCGTGACAGCAATGCAAATGTAACAGCATAGTCGTTGGAATACATCATCACTTATGTTAATGCTTTAAACAAGAAAGACGTTAAAATATTCAGATATTCAACAGAAAAGCTCACGACTTACCTTGCTTTCCTACACCAATAAACGTGAAGAGGAGCAGCTGAAGCGAGCCCCACCAAACAACACTCGTCGCCATGGTTACGATGAATAGATGACTATCTGCTAATCGGTAATTTCAAAGGAGAGTGAAAAATAAAAGAATATCCCATTAAGTGCCCACATTTGTGACAATGATTACACAACTCGTTTACACATGATGACAGGACATAATCTAGCGGAAAACCCCGACGATATAAAAGTTGTATGATTCCGCCCCAGTAATCACTTTTGCAAAGAAAAGAAAAGAAAACAAAAACAAAAACAGAAGAAGCTTTAATTACAATAAAAATGCGTATTTATTTACACATGAGAGAGTGAAAATTGTGTGACCGCATTATATCCGGGCATTATATTCGAACGATTTAACATTGTCATTCTTGTCATATCCAGGTACATAAATAAAATGAACTACATCTGGTATAACCGTCAAAGAAGGATAAACTTTCAAATCTCCCTGTTATATACCTTTAAGGCCATTAGTATCTTAGCACAATGATACATCCAAGATCACCCTATACTGCTGTATAATCCCAATACAGTTAATATACCATTTTCGTTGCTCCTAAGATCACATAAGATAACTAGGAAACCCTTCAGGCAGACCAAAGCTACGCTCAGCGAACGGGACTTTATGTTTGCCGCTCCAAAACTTCCCCATCCACTGACGCGCCCAAATCAATTTAATATTAAAATCATATCTATTTCAAAAAGCTTTTTATCGATTTACCATTACATTATCTATGTGAACATGAATAATGCAACATAGTCGCTGTATTCTTCTGTAATGAGAAGTTGAGTACATCCACAATATGGCTGCACAATAAAGGATAATAATGCTGACGATAGTGCATAAACGTGGTCATCATTATTTTCAATGAAGGTTTATTTATTATTTATTGTCTCAAGCCAATGGAGTTGTACATTGGATCTATAGTGCCCTTTTAGCAAACGGAAAGAGTCACCACGTATTGCCACAAATATTCATGAAGGACAGAAATAGTTTTGTGACTTAATTCTTATACAGTTTTATCTAGGCTCACAGAGAAGAATAGCCATGTTTAGCTCTTTCATTTGCTGTGTCAATCTACAAATAGCCTTTGGCACTTCGGTAATATCATGAATAGCGTAACAAAGTTTCAAGTAAAGCCGATTATGTTTGAATATCACGTTGATGTAAAATTTGGCAATGCACGGTGGATATTCAGCTGTGAAGAGAACTTGCTGGGGGTTTTTTACGCAAAAAAAATATCTCTACTTCTTCTGTTTTCTTGGACGTTGCACCTCTCTGCAAAGTAGAGATACAAAATCAATCATTGTATTTGCACCTACTGTAGAATAAGTTGTACTTTGGCATAAGTTCTTGCTATATGACAGGGGACACCATTTATTTATCATTTTTTAAGAAGAGTTAAACCCCATGACATTATTCTGTAATCCTTCCCCTATGATTTAAAATTTTGATTCCCCCTCCCCCTAACGATGTGGATTATATACCAAAATGTTTCTGCTCGTGAAATCATGAATATGATGCCCAACCATTCGAGGCAAAACTTACTGGAAGAAACTGTATTCATTTATAGTCAAACTAAAGATTCTTATAAATGATTGACAATTTGCCCTTCATCGATGTGAATTATATACACACCAATATTCAAGGTTTTGAGAAACAGCCATGATTAAAGTCATGGGCATACGTTCTTGAGTATAGGATTCGAACCCACAATCTCCTGATTGCTAGACAAGTGTCATATCCACAAACTACAGAGCTTGGGTGTGCCCGATATCCAGTGATGATTATGATCCCTTATGGCAACGGGTATACTGTATTTTATCCAAACTAATTATTCTTATCCATTCATTAATTCATTAATTCATTCATTTCTTTTTTCATTTCCAACAGAAACATATAATGTTTTACAGAAGGTGAATGCATAAAATTAACATTGCGATGTACAGTACACGAAATATGTAAAAAAGAATTATGCGAAACACTTAGAGTATATCGTGAAAGTGCTAGAAATTGGGAGGGGTGCTAGAAAAGCAATGCTTGTTTAGGGCACACCCCCCCTCCCCCCACTCTGAAACGTAATCATAGGCACTCCTACAAATTACTGATATTTTTATGCATAGAAATCGGAGTTACAAAACTCCATTACATGAACTACGACATAGAAATCTAATCAGCCCTAAACAAACACCCTGGACAAGTCCCAACATTAAGCACGCAGAAGACAAAGGAGAGAGAGAGAGAGAAAGAGAGAGAGAGAGAGAGACAGTGAGAGAGGGAGAGATGGAGGGAGAGAAAAGAGAGGAGCTAAACCTGGTGTGAAGCTGAAAAGAGCGATGATGATAGGACAAGTAATGGAGAGTCGAAGCCGCTGAACAACAATTGTTTGGTTTTAAAAGAGGTTTGTTGTCTGGTTCTTTTGCAACGTACGTTCAAGGAAACGGCAAAATTTTAGTATCTTATACTATTAATATATAAAAAGATAGTTTTGATAATGAGACTCAGATTTTTTTTTTTTTTGTAAAGAACTAGTTTTTTCTTCTTTAGATTAATTTTAGAAGCATTTAGGCTAGGGCCGCTTTTAAACTATCGCAGAGACTATTCCAAGATTTGGTTCCAGCAAAAGTATGATGTAGATTGAATGAAAATAGTCCTAGTTACCTGCAAATTAAATTCATTAACACTGATTAACGTGACGAGTTGAGTATGTACAATAGGAATTGTTTTCGCAAACATGCTAGTGAAAATGGGAGGTAATGAGTTGCTGCTCAGTTTGTACATAAATTGGCAAAGATGGTAATGATAAAGATCGGTTATCTTGAAGATCTTGATATTTACAAAGAATAAAACATCAGTATGAATCTCCAAGATATGTTGCAAATTGTGCAAAGGATTTGCCTTTTTTTTTCTTGGGGAGACGTGACATCCTATCGGAATAATTGGAGTGTTTCCCCAGGCTAAAATACCATAATTAAGGTAGGGTGGCACTTAAAGTTGAATATTACTTTAAGAGGGTGGGGGGTTGGAATATAGAATTTAACTTTATTGATGACACCAATGTGATCCCATATTTTATCGCCTAAAAACTCTAAAGGCCCATGATATACATTTATACTTAACTGCCATATTCATGTATAAACACATTCGAAATTTATTACCATTTTTCCATAATGCCCTAGGAACCAATGACCATATTCACCCATACCCTACCCGTCGTTCCCATGATTTTCATTTAAGTAATCCAAAGCGTTTACTTGCTCAAAAGTCGATTAGACATCACGGTCCGGATGCATGGAACACTCTTCCTTAGGAGTTGAAACAGTGCGCCTCCTTGTTTTCATTCAAAGCAAACTGAAAAAAGCATATTTTACTACAGTATACTTCAAATATATACGAATTAAGCACGAATAATTTATATGACTCATGTTGGTATCCCGATAGCAACATCGTAAGTTGTTCCCTCTTCCAGCAAACCAAGTTTATTATTCTAAATTCCAGCCTATCTGCCCCTGTGCACTTTCAAGCACTTGCACGCACATTCACCACCATCACACATCAGAGTTTATTTTCCCATGCTATCTTCGCAGCAGAATTTGTATTGTTGCGAATTTAATACGTCCCTACCTTTTCCTCGGGCCGGCCATTTTTTCAAGCAATGCTTACAATGGCGGCCCTCTGCATTATCACTTCTTAAATATACTATTGTTATTGTAATCCCAGCTGCATAGACATGCATACTGTAATATTATATCATTAATTTCCTTTTATATCGTTGTTTATGCAAGTCAAACGACTCTGTTTCAAATATACTTTGTATGTTTCCCATGTCCATGGTTATGTAATTTATGTATATATTGATTTGCAGAAAATAAAGTATCTATCAAACAAATGTTAAGAGATATTGTATGACAAACAATGGAAGTTGAGGGTCGACCTGGCACTACACAGTGGTTTGGGGAGTGACATTGAGGCCTAAGTTGAATTGCCCCCAATGCACATCTTTTTTTTTTTCTTCAACACATAATGATATAAAGAATGTGTCAGAAAAATCACTAATAAACATAAGATATTTTACCTGCACTTGTCTTTCCTTGTGTTTAGTAATATTGGTTGGGTATATTGTTGGGGATTTGTTGAGGCTTGGTTTTTTTTTTTTTGGGGGGGGGGTTGTTCTTAATTTTGTTTTTGTCTTTTGGTGGGGAGCTAGACTGATAGAACAAACAAAATCAATTCAACAATCCATCTTTTGAGTGTATAATCATAATGCACGACTGATGTAATATTTCTTCACATCACAAACACTATTCACTGGTGATTTAATGATCAGCATCGTCATATTTATGAGATAGATCAGATCCCCAGCATAACTTCACGAAGTGATACTTCGAAGAGCTATTTTACGCGGTGAGAAAGACAGTCAGTGCAAAGTGAAGATAAATCATGGTAACGCTTGAGAAACATATTCAATGAAAGATGAGAACATTTGGGAAACATGGTGAAGAGATGAAAGAACTTACCTTAACATGAAGAACATTTGGTGCTTCATAAATGGCATCTAAGCAGTTTCTAAACTGGGCTCAAATTATTTCACACGAAGATGAGATCGATGCCTGGTAACTGTACAGAAATCCGGAAAGATTTGAGACGATGTACCAATTATCTGCAGCAGAGTAATGATCAAGTTTGTTTTTGTTTATTTTTTTTTTAACAACAGGGTGATTTACGGCGCAAACAAAATTTCGAACCTTAGAAAATCGATCGGCCAACTTATGATGTCCTGCGCTATTGAAAGCTGAAATAATTCTGAGTGTAAGGGTTAGCAGGCCGGTTCTATAGGGCTGTCTCCTGTTGGTGGTTGTGATGCGCATACGACGGTCTGCTCGTTGCGCTTCATTCAACATTTCCACGGCAACAGTTTTTATGAGATAATCGGATCTAACTTGACACGTTCAGGTTTATCACGAATGCAGCAATGAGTATAAAGCCATCATTTAATCATTGTAGAATACGGTAGCCATTGCCTCCCGCGTGTTCGTATCCATCGCGTGAACGTTGAAGGTTGTAATCTCCTGTATTCCTTTCCTGTGTATTTTAGGGAAAAAATGTGTGTAAAGCGGTTTGGCTATAATATCTTTGCATAGTGTACATGTACTCATACATTTCTAAGGCTATTTATATTCCTATCTACATTACATGAAACTATTTCATTCCATCGTCACAAGTCAAGTTTAGACGACCATAAATTTTAGTATAACAAATGTTACCTAACATCAAGATTTTAAGAGATGCAAAATCTCGTCTTCTCGACTTTTTACGTCCGGGAAGGTATCAAGGTGACTTGTGAGGTCTCCTCTTCTCGACTTCCCGGGTCCGGGAAGGCATAAAGGTGAGATCTGAGGTCTTGTATTCTGAGCTTCTCGGGTCCGGGAAGGCATTGAGGTGAGATGTGAAGTCTCCTCTTCTCGACTTCGCAGGTCCAGGAGGCATCAAGGTGAGATGTGAAGTTTCGTCTTCTCGACTTCTCAGGTCTGGGAAGGCATCAAGGTGAGATGTGAGATCTCGTCTTCTCGACTTCTCAGGTCCGGGAAGGTATCAAGGTGAGATGTGAAGTCTCGTCTTCTCGGGTCCGGGAAGGCATCAAGGTGAGATGTAAGGCCTCGTCTTCCCGACTTCTCAGATCCGGGAAGGCATCAAGGTGAGATGTGAGATCTCGTCTTCTCAACTTCTCAGTTCCGGGAAGGCATCAAGGTGAGATGTGAGGTCTCGTCTTCTCGACTTCTCAGGTCTGGGAAGGCATCAAGGTGAGATGTGAGGTCTCGTCTTCTCGACTTCTCTGGTCTGGGAAGGCATCAAGGTGAGATGTGAGGTCTCGTCTGCTCGACTTCTCAGGTCTGGGAAGGCATCAAGGTGAGATGAAAGGTCTCGTTTTCCCGACTTGCCTGGTCAGGGAAGGCTTCAAGGTGAGATTTGAAGTCTCGTCTTCCCGACTTCCCTGGTCTGAGAAGGCATCAAGGTGACATGTAAGGTCTCGTCTTCCCGACTTCTCAGGTCCGGGAAGGCATCAAGGTGAGATGTGTGATATCGTCTTCCCGACTTCCCTGGTCTGGGAAGGCATCAAGGTGAGATGTGAAGTCTCGTGTTCTCGACTTCTCGGGTCTGGGAAGGCATCAAGGTGAGATGTGATGTCTCGTGTTCTCGACTTCTCGGGTGTGGGAAGGCATTAAGGTGAGATGTGAGGTCTCTTCTCGACATCTCAGATAGGGGAGACATCAAAATGAGATGTGAGATCGTCATCACGATTTCTCGGGTCTGGGAAGGCAGCAAAGTGAGATGTGAAGCTCGTCTACTTGTCCTTTTTGTTCTATTTTGGTTTGCTTCTTGTTTCAGGAAGACTTTATTTCCATTCTTTCTGTATATGATATGTTACAACAAAGTAAAAGTTCATCAACTGCAGGAAGAGACATATTTAAATCAACGGCAAAAAGAGACAAATGTAATGAAGTTCATCAACAACATTAAAGAGACCAATGCAGAAATGACAGACAATAACTCGAAACAAAAATTACATGAATAAACTTGAAATCATTTCGCATTATGGGAGAACCTACAAAATCGGTATGTATAACAGGTACAAAAGTGTAGATGGCCTTCCGTTGTCCCGACAATGTCGCGTTAATCAGCCTGGACGGCCTTGCATGGGTAGTATTTGGCAAACGTTCTGACAACACAGGCACCGTGTAGATAGATTGTAAGGACATTCTAGTTTGACATGGGGTTGTTTGATCGTTTTATGAAATTCTTGTGAGAGACTTTTCGCTCATAAGACTCATTTAAAGAGACTTCTTGAAATGGATTATACTCCTCTCTGAAACCTCCCATGGCTGCAAATGAGTGACTTTGGTCTTTCTGAGATTTATTTAAAGAGTTTCATGTGATGACTTCATGAAACGGACCCGAGGTATGTAGAGTTGTTACATCATTACGTAACCAAGATTGATACGCTTTACCAGCTCGATTTCTAATTCAGAATGAGCGACTTGACCAATGGTTCATACTTGGTTTTGCGTGTTTACGTATTGTGATGTAGGTGTGAGAGAAAAATTGAAAGTCTAACATCATAACATGTGGTAGTGACGAGACGGTATGACAAGCTCGGCTGAATAGGGAATGTTACCGCTGTTCGAGGACAAGGCTGGGGCGACATATTTTGCGACGGAAAGAAACCCTAGCTCCACCCCCGTCAAACTTACATTAGCCTCTTGGATAACTTAGACAAACATAGGTTACAGTCCCAGTGATAATACACATGTATATCTATTATATTTATATCAGTTTATAATACACATGCACACACACACACTTACAGACAGACAGGCATAATACTCAAGACATAGATTATATTCATATATATAGATAGGAAAAGAGAAAAAGAAAGAAAGAGAGTCATTGGACAAATACACAGATAAAAAGAAAGATAAGGAGATAGGCAGATAAATACAAAATGTGATTGAAAGGCCAACTCGTGACAAATAGTGAGTTGGCCAACGGCCAAACACTGCACTTGAACATATTGAGAATAAAACTATACACGTAAATGTAGGCTCTACGACGAATTCCGAATGGCATATTAATCAGAGTACTTAGCTAATCAAGGCAAAGATATCGAGGTCATGACTGACGTCGAAACGGAAGTCGAGACAAGCTATCAATTAACGCAATGTACATTTTTGCTTCCTCACGATATGGATTATCGTTGTGGTACAAGGAGTGAGAGTGGCTACCGCCCTCACTCGACACACTGTCAGTAAACCTCACCGACCACATGCATTCGTGCAAACAAATCAATCATGGCATTACCGATACACCATCTAGTACGATATAGGCCTGATAGGCCTACTTATATTTCCATTGTCGTAACATTACTAACCGCAATAATGACTGAAAGAAGTATTCCAGTAGTACATTTGTAGTTAATTATACTGATAACAATGATAAATATAATCATATTTATCATTTATATCCTGCAGGTGATTATCATTAGGATAAAGATAATAGGAAACAGGGCAATGAATAACGACTTGACTATAACAACTTGTTTCAAACCTGGCCCCCACCTCCCTGGCATTTCAGTTACAGGAGGACAAAGTGGCTCAGGCCGTAGCATATCTGCCTTTCATTCGAATAACTCGAGTTCGGGCGCGGGTTCGAATCCAATGGAGTCTTATGCTCTCCTTTGACTGATCATCGGAGGCTTATATTGTGCGCCCCCCCCCCCCCCCCCTTTAAAAAAAAAGCAAAAAAAAAAAAAAAGTCAGCGTTCCGATAAGTTCCGATGAAATCTGAGCCAACAAGCTCCAGAGTATCGCACCAAGAATCACCAAGAGTGATACCAGAGAGATCTGTGCCAGAAGAGCCCCAGAACATGGAGTCTGCACAATGACTGTGGTCCCTTCCACAAAATGTGCCGTCTGTGACGGAGTTGATGTTCTGAGAAACAAAACGGCATTATGCAACATGGTCCGGATGCCAAATAATGACTGTTAATCATTGATACCCTCATTCCACAGAGATTTTCTCAAAGACTGGTGCTTCCGGTCACCCACCGAAGTGTATCGGATCCCAGTATGATGAATCCGACTTGGTTGGTCGAGTATCAGTTGAGTGTCAGACATGTCGTGCGTGATTCTCATCGGACGATCTTGCCTCATCGGATCACCACCCGACATGTCTGACACTGACCTGATTGTCGACCAACACAAGTCGGATTCATCGGACTGCGATCCGATACATTTCGGTGGGTGGCCTGAAGCGATAGACTTAGCTTCCGGTGAATGACCGATAAGAGAAAATTTCTGTGGAATGAGGGTATGAACATTGAAGAGACTGTCATAGGAAGTCGGCTGAACACGCCGGTGAAGACGCAGAACACAAATCTGACACATACTGCAACTGAGTCTACACACTGCAAAAAGTCCGGTGTTAAATAGTGAACACCGAGCTGGTGTTAAATTTTCGGTGCTCATTTATGGTGTTAAATTAACACCTCCGGGTGTCATTTCCAAATTTTAAACTGTTTTTGAAGAGTTTCTTAGTAAGTGCACTTCTTGTTGATTTTTAATTTAAACAAGACGATCAAGAATTTTACATTAAAATACTAGATTTTTGAAAAAATGTGAAAATAAATTTACACCAAAGTAACACCAGCTGGTGTGGTCTCTTATTGAATCCGGACGGGTGTTAAACCATTGATATTAACACCAACAAATATCAAATCAACACCATATGGTGTCATTTTTGAATTAACACCAGTACAGTGTCAAAATAACACCAGGTACAGTGTCAAATTAACACCACGAAGTGTCAGGTGAACACTTTTCAACACCATCACAGTGCATTTTTAACACCTGTGGGTGTGGTCCTTTATTGAAGTTTTATCGGTGTTAGATTTAACACCCGTGGTGTTAAATCTAACACCGATGTTTTTACAGTGCACTTAACCAACCGACTCATCACTTTATTTATCATTATCACTTTATCATTATTCGGTGCTGCACTGCAAAAACAGTGGTGTTAGATTTAACACCACTGGTGTTGAATCTAACACCGGCCGAACTTCAATAAAGGACCACACCATCTGGTGTTGAAGTAACACCGTCTCTGGTGTTAAAATATCCAACACCCATGGGTGTTAAAGGGTGTAAAAATATACCAACACCAGCCTCGGTGTTTTTTCAACACTTAAGAGAGTGTTAAGAAGTTGACACCATAATGGTGTTCATTTGACATCCCAACACCAGTTATGGTGTAAGTTCAACACCCGTGGTGTTAAAATATACCAACACCAGCTTTGGTGTTGCTTAGATTATTGATAAGTTGACACCACTTTGGTGTTCTTTTGACACCCTTTAACACCAATGACGGTGTAACTTCAACACTATTTGTTGTTAGAATCTATACCCCCAACACCTGTCATGGTGTTATTCTAACACTTCAAAGTGTTATAAGTTTGCATTATTTGGTGTTTATTTGACACCACAGAAGTGCTGATTCAACGCTTCAGAGTGAGAAATAAATTCCAAGTGATGCCAACTTATTAACAATTTGAAGTGTCGATACCTCGACATCATTTCACACTCTCCACATTCAATCGCACAAAATAACACAGTAATGTAAGTAGGTGAAAGACAGTCACGTGCTACTAGGTTGATCAAAATATTTAATAAATTCTGTCTGTCACAACAAAACACAATAATTCTATTACATGTAATGAAAGCCTCATCTCTACAATATAAGTATCAAAATGGAATACCTTTGACCCTTTCAGTTGGTTCTTTGATTATCTATGCAAATGAGATACATTATGGCTATTGTAGGCTAAAATATCAAATTTAAATACTCACTCTGAATACCTTTGGCCTTCTTGGCACTATCAAGTTGAATTTTCAAATGAAATTGATACTAGTATTATATTTTCTTGGCTCTATCATTCAAATGTTCAAATTGAATTGCCTACTCAGCTGTATAATTCAAATATTCAACATAGATCATCCAGTCTGGTTGTAAAATGTTAACATAAAAAAAAAAAATATACTCTTTCTTTTGATCAATGCTATTGCAAGTGACGATACAAGCATGTGAAATTCGGATCATTTAAATATTCAAATGACACACATAAGGCCTTCTTGGGCCAATATTTTCAACTCGAACTGGATGTAATTGATACCCCCACCTAAAACTTAGAGAGTTAGCTCAATTCACGATATTCTTGTATGCCTTTTGTTGAAAAAAAAAAAGTACAATGTAACAAAAGTTGTTACCATAGCAAGATTACTCAACAGTGAGATCAGTGTGCGACTCATTTTAAGATTACACTGGTTACATGAGCGAAACCTCAAGTCAAATGCTAGAAAACTGAGGGAGCTCACCCAATTCACAGTATTTTTTATTTGATTTTCATTTTAAAAGATGGTTGCCATTACATTAGCACTCTGTGCAATATTTCAGGCCAGATGCTCAGAAACTGAGGGAGATTGCATAATCAACTGTTGTGTAAGTTTTTAATTTGAAAATGTCACTGCCATGATAACACTTTCTTTGACAGATACAAAAGATGACATTTGCACATTAGCGCACTACAGTGGTCACGTGCCAAATTTCAAGTCAAATGCCTAAAACATGAGGGAGTTATGAGTCAATCACAATATCTTCGATTGCTTTGTATTAAAAAAAAAATAAGTTAGCATGGCAACGCATTGTTTAACATTGACGAGAAAAGTGTTTTGCACATCTAGAATTTATCTTGTCACAATATATAGGTGTCATATCTCAAGGTTATTGCTAAAAATTGAGAGAGTAAGCTCAATCCACTTGTAGTTTATACGATTCTCATTACAAAATACCATTAACTTGACAACATACTATTTGACAATGACGAAAAATAAAATTTGCACAGGTACATAATACAGTGGTCACATGTGCCAAATTTAAAGTCAAATGCTCAAAATCTGAGGAAGTTAGCTGAATCCACATCGTACTTGTGGATGATTTGTATGAAGATGCTGTTGCCATGGAAACGGATTTATGACCCCCACAAAAAGTGTCTTGCACGATAACATATTATCATAGAGACCATATGTATCAAATTCAAATTTAAATGCTAAAAAAAAACTAAGAGAGCAGCGTGATCCACACAATTTTGTATGATTTGTTTAAAAACTGCAATTGCCATGGCAACAGATTTCTGGACAATCGAATTTCAACAGAACTGATTTAAAACTGAGTAGCTTGATCCACATTCTGTATTTGTAATCTTTATGAAAATTTGATGTTACCATGGTAATGCATTACTCCATACTGACACATGTAAACTAGGACATGTAAAAATTACAAGGTCGTTGTTCAATGTCCCCTGGACTAAAGGTAATCACCTCCTCATCAAAAACTGTCATCGACTAATGAGAGTACTGCTTCATCAACTGTATATCATCAGTCTCTATCTCGGTTCCTCCATAGAACTGGACTTGGAGTATCTTCACAGTTTCATTGTCACAATGATGATTCTTCAAGTGTCTTCTAAAACCATTGAACGAATCAAATTATGTCCGTACACAGGCCCCCTGGGCGCAATTTATTGTTTGTCCATCACTCAGTCCATGTTCGTATGGCAAACAGTGAAAAAAAAAAGCAGTTTCAGTGGGAACTCCTAAAGAATGCATCACTTCATTATCTATTTGAGAGTTTAGATCTCGGTTCACGAACTCGGGGTAATTCCAAATGTCCAAAGGTTGATGAGAGGTTTTGCATACCGTAGACAAAACACATATTTAATGTGCTTTAAACAATGTGTCGAAGGCACTCTGAATGATATCACCAGGGCAGGGTAGTACCAAGTGGTCAACAATGAAGTAATATTGGTACACATGTATGTTATCCTTCTGACGTCCTCTGTCAAACAAGCTGCATCTTCTGATCTTCAAGCAAGCAAGCTGCATCAAGAGCTGCATCTTCTTCTGCTTTCCCTCTTCAAGTGGTGATCAAAACTAGCATCAGGCTGACAATGTAAGGAAACAATGAAAAACAAACAGACATTGTATGAATCTATTACCAATAAAAACTAGACAAATTTGACTGTGACCTTTATTTCGATTCCATAATGCAATTTGATAGACTCAGTCATACATAGGCTTAACACATTTTATTCACATTTATGATTATTTGAACAGATTTCAAGCTATCACACACACGGAGGGATGGACTACTCAAAACCATAAAAATTCAGGCACCACTTCTTGGCAGAGGATAATAAATGGATCTTATTCCATTTTACTTAAAGATCACTATAATTTCACAATTAAAACTCACTTATACCTATTTTTTCTTAAAGAAGCTTTGAAATTTATCACTTTTCTCTTATTTGTGACTGATCAAAAAGCAACTTCAAAATCTTAGCCTACATATGGGGAAGACAATCTTTAAAGTTCAAGGATCGACTTTGAAGCATTCACGAGTAAAGTTCTCGTCGACATCAGGACATAACCCTGACAAAGGCAAGTGCGCAAAAATATTCACAACATCCAAAAAAGAAAAGTTAACCTGTGAAACATTGAAAAGCAAGTGATCTTAATAAATTACATAGCCCAACAACACAAAAAAACCAGAAAATTTCCCTTGACCTCTAATTTCTTTTCTAATACAAAAACAGATCATAGAAAGTAGAAAATGCAAAATCAATTAAACTCGTAAAAATCAATTTCATTTTCAGAATACCAAAGTACTGTGAGTTCTAATTGCCTGTCCAAAATGACTCATAAAGGCTTGTTCAGATATGATGAGACAAACTCCGGCAACATTTTAGTGCACAAATCAATGCGATATGAGATGGTAAAAAACAAACAAATAAACAGATCAAAATGCAACAAAACAAAACAAAAACACTGAGGCAAGAGGAATATATTTTGCCACACAGTGGCAAGAAGTTATGGTGCAATCAAGCTCAAAAGTAAGTGAAGATACTATGTCATGAGTTTATCTTTATCTTATTTTTTTTTTTGAGTCATGTGCATTCATTAACATAATGAAAGTGGCGTGGTTCGGCGCACCATATCTGAACACTAAAAATGTCAGGGGTTTTGTCGCATCATATTTGAACAAACCTTATAGTCATGTAGACTTACCTTTTGAAATCGGATAAGGTAGTATAGCCAAAGCCACAGAAATCTTGCACAATCCTTGCGCCCTGGTTCACAGGTGGAAGCAGATAGAGTACAAGAAGGATTTGCAGGTTACTTACATTCTATGCTGTGTTGTAAGAAATGCATGTTATATACAATATATTCTACGACTCATTAACAAAGTACAGTGTATCCAGGTATCAACAGAAATTATCAGTGAATTGCACTGCATAATCAGGGAGCATTAAGTAAAACATATGATCCTTCATGTAGGATGAACCCATGGGTTGTTGTGTGGCTTCTATAAAAAAAACAAAAAAAAAACTCTTCTTTATTTCATCAGCATCTCCAAAATAACAAAATTACATTACATATTGATTTGTGACTGTGAACTTTTATATTACAATTGAGTTTGGTGAAATCCATTCATCTGCCTTTGAAAAATCAAAGTCACAAGATATTTCCTGCATTTTTTTTTTCATAATGAAGGGCTCCTGACCCTTGATTATTGACCTCATGACCCTCATCGACTCCAGGGAAACGTTTGATAAAATGTATTGTCAGATGCAAAGATTTCAGCTACTTATAACAGTTGTCACCAATGACAAGTTTTGTGGAACGCCCCCTGGATTTACATAGCCTTACCAAGTTTCATTCACAGATGATTGTTTTCAACTTGCGGCATGATACACAAGAAACGATATTGGATGGATAGACATCTAGAACATAAAAAAGGGGCTTTCAAAACCTATAGTATTGTGCATACCCTGACTGCTACCAGGTCTGGTGGTACACTATTTGATGATTGCTCCAAGTCTCATGAATCCACATCAGTTTTCTGCATGTGTTCTCCCAGCAAACTCAACAGCTTGACTGTGGTTTCTGAAGGCTTTCCTCTTGCTAGCTTGACAAGACCTTCAACCAAAAACTGGCCACTGCTCAAAAAAGCTTGGCATCGTTGCCTGGGAGGAGTGAGAAGTACTGTTCAACCTGCAAGTGTAAGGACCATGAACATACATAATTATCAAGTGGCTACAAGTCCGCAAACTGTCAAACTGGTGCGCAAGGTGTGATGCACTGGCTTAGGATTCAAAGTACTGAACATCCACATAACTGCACTAGTGTATTTACTGTATACAAGTGCATGAAACAGATTTATCTTGTGTGCATGAAAGATTTGATCAGAACTGCAGAAAACAAAGGGTTTTGTTCAGGTGGCTTCAGATCAATTCAGTCGGTGATTCTATTATTTATACCTACTTGAGATATGCTCATAATTTCAAGTTCGTTTTAATTAGCCACCAAGGGGGGGGGGGGGGGGCAATAATATCCTACTTCCAGGTATTTATCATCTTTATGCAGTGTACATTTATGCAAATATTATTTGAGGAGAAATGGAAAAATCAAATGCCATTTTGCAATTGATCTACTCTCATTTTCAAGGTTTTTTAGATAGATAATAAAAGGTCTTTTTGCAATTCTGTCATTTTCAAGATTCTCAAGTGCACTATTGCCAATATCATTAAGTGTGGCAATAACATAAGTATGGGGAAGAGGCATATTCCAGAAGAGATTTTTTTTTTCAAAAGATTATTTCAACAAATACTACCATCAAAGTAGACGTATATTCCCTCACCTGAATCATGAAAAAAGCGCAGATACATGTATTCCATTTTGACTCATTTGTGAAATTTAGGATCAGTTCTCAGACAGAGAACAACTGCCAGTTATTAATAGGGGCTGTGATTCTGTTTCTCGCTACCCTTGAGAACTCGCACCTTACAATTAGATCTAGTGCACTGTCTTAACATGGACTCGGTGGAAATACCGGTTTTACATGCATGTGACGTCATCAACTTTATAAGAGCATACTGTAATGTAAATTTGTAAGCGGTTAGCAAACTCATAAATAGTAGTACTCGTATTAGAAACTAGTTAGTAGATTCTAACGTAAGATCCACGCGTAAACACTAGCGTCCTATATAGGCCCCTACGTTCCTACGTGTAGCTACTGAAAACATCACGTAACCTGTTGAAGCGTTGTGATAAACAAAAATCGGGTCGGGAGAACCCCCCACCCAGCCCCTTTAATCGGGTATTTACGCTCTTTTTAGAGCGATATTTGCTACTAGTACCTAGTACTAATTTAAACCTAACAGTTTGGACCTAGAACAGTTACAGTAGGCCTTACAAAAAATATAGTAATGTTAGGCCTAGGGGCCTACCAGTATACCTACGAACATGTACACACAAACATTGTTCGAACTTCGTCTTCGTGCGCGTCAGTAGCGGGTCGGGTTCATTGGTTACAATTCTGCGCGCTAACAAAGATCCGCACCAGAGCCTCAGAGGTAAGAAAACTACATCAATAACAATACAAAATGCCACGGAACCTTTTATATTTAAAATTTGATGATATTTTTAAAATGCAATAATTGGACAAAGGAACCCTCAGCGAAATTCGGACTCAATGCACCGCGTTGGTGTTATGGCCTATTATGTATGGCAAACACTATAGGCTACTTAGTATGCTGCGCTACATAGTATACTATAGTATTATGTGCGTGCAAAGACAAAGTTGTCTATAATATGCGATGAAATCCGTGAAAATCATGCACATCGTTTATGATAGAAAATAACTGGTACAGGAAATAATTACCTTAAAAGATCCTTATCCCTGCTGACAGACTTAGCAAAGTCACCATCATAGATTCAATGTCATTTTTAGCCCCAGACGACATCGAAAACCTGACTATCGCGATGACAGACGTTGACGACTCCGCGCCACCGCAACAAATTTCAGGCATTGGCGTGTGTAACCAATGAGATCATCGGACTGCGAACACGTGATCTTCTCTGGTGGACAACTAACACCGATACGGTGTTATTAGTGAAAACCCCCTTTTCATGACAAAACTATAACACCACTTGGGTGTCATTTTAACACCGAGAATCTAACACCCAATGAATGAGAGAATGTTGGTGTTAAATTAACACCGAAGGGTGTCAGATTGTGTCAATTTAACACCAAATTTAACACCCACAGTTTGACACCCGCTTGGTGTTACACTATTAACACCGCATTTTTTGCAGTGTGACTCGAACTGCAACCAGAAAAACTTTGCAGTGGATGACCATAAGAAGGAATTAAAGAATAAGACTTTGCTTCCGACGAGTGACCGAAGGCCAAAAAAATCTCAGTAGTGTGTTATCATGCCTTGTACTCTCGGAGAGGCAAAACATTCTGTCCCTCGGACAAATAAAATGGGTCTCCCGTGTGTGAGAGAGTCACAAAGCACGGTCATTCATTCATCGCAAGTGTGCAAGTTGCATCGCTTCGTGAAGTGGTAAGCCCCATATAAATGCATTTAGAAATTTGCGAAAATTTCTTTTTTTACTTTCTTCATATTGTTTTCCATACATGACGTCACAAAGTGTTGTAGTCTTCTCATCCCGCGATGGCGGCGCCGAAACTGTAAAAAATCATAACTTTTCAGTGGATTGTCCAATTTTCAACAAACTTTTACTAAATTTGTTTTACTAATGATGGTACATTCACTCAATCCACGTTTACTTATCGTATTACATTTGGGTCTGATACGGCTCTGACAGACATTGAGGGATACTGCCCTCTACGTCATCTTCAAAACGCAAATGAGAAGGCTCGTTCCGATTTAAAGAGCTAATTAATGGTCCGTTCAACTGAAATACATGTATTCAAATTTGCATATTCCTGACATCACGTTATTCCTGGCAATAGAAGTCTTTTCAGAAGATTGCCGTAAGTATCAACAATGGATGCAAAGTGGTATTGAATCAATGACTCAGGAGGGGGAAAAAGGGGGTAAATAAAGTGAAAATTTTAGGGGCTGCACACAGTGGCAACCCCTGCCCATCAAACGCTGTGACAGGCAGCAAAAAGGTGTGGTTTTAATAATGTTTCCAGATTAAAATTTTGACTGTATGGTCATAGATTCCCATCAGAGTCTCATACGTTTATGTAAACATAGAGCTATGGAACTAAGGATGGTGGTTACTGGTTGGAAATCGACGCTTAATGCTCAAAAAAAGTACAAATCCATCCATGCAGGGGTATGCGGATGTTGTTTTTATTGGACTAAAAATGGAACCGCATTGAAAATAATTTGCCCCAGCCAAGCTTAACGTCAAATCAAACGATACTACAACTGTATAAACAAATCAAATGATTTTATTATTTAATCCCATGCTAGTAAGATGTCTCCACGAATGATGAGCTCATGTCATGATTATAATTGTTTCAATAGAAAAGCTCATCTTTTTAAGTCTCCATCACATGCCAGATGGAGCTCATTTAAGAAAACAAATAAGGTTAATGATCTCTAAAAAGGAGCAAAAAAAAAAAAATACCTATGTTGCATCACCTGGATATGCCATACTCGATACTTCCCTTTCACAGTATTTCCTGAAGTATATCCCTGAGTAAATGTATAGTGTATAGCATGGTGACATCAAAATGTGTTCATATATCTCTTGAGAGTGACAACATAGTTCTCAAAACTTGTGTATAATAAGCTGGAGGGTGTTTTTCTTGAATTTGTACACCATCACAGAGCTCAGTCAGCAACACCTCGAGTCATGACAGTACACCCCTAAACTGTATCTTACCGATTTCGGGATCGCTGCTTCAGTGTAGAAGACCGCCCTCATGCGACAACTTGGAGGGATCCTACAGTGCGTGTCTACACTGTTATTTCCTGCATAGACTATACAAATTGTACTTACCTTGACGTACCTTGACGGTTGTGTATGTTTTGATTATCCATTCGTCGTGGTAAAAGTGCCGCAGCGTTTTCCATCCTGGGCAATTTGGTATTAGCTTTGTCTAGGGACCTACGAATGCGTCGAGATCTACGCCTCTCAGAAAAGGTTTCATTAGTTATAATAAGATGAACGGGCTACTTTTGTCAGTAGACTCTTTCTACGCAGCCGGGGCACTATTCTTGTTATCTTGTTATTCGTCCATCCGTCCGTTCCAAGTCTCGCTAACAATCTTATCTATGTTTTCCTTTTGATCGATCTCATTATATGCATTTTACTTTTTTTCGTCTTTCTCCCATTCATGATTTAACAATGTCCCTTTGTTTGTTTTGGGTCTTTGTCACGATGTATTTTGCAAAATAAATCGAAAGAGGAAATGGTTCTAATCGGTCATTCAATCAAATTCATAGAATGCATGAAGTTATATCAAAATGGCGGAAACACTTAAAAGTTTTCATGTCACATCTAGAACAAATATTTCCTCTGTTGTGCGCGGGATGATTATGTAAAGCCAGTTGGTATTATAAAATGGGTCTCAGAATGCAATTTATTTGGCTGATGCATATTCATAAGGATGCTGTTGCTGTTGCTGTTGTTGTCGTTGGTTGTTTTTTTTTCATAGCTAACTGTGTGTCCATATTCATTTACATTGTTGCCTGTCCCTTCACGAGTCTGCCAATACACCGAACCTCACATCGGTAATGTTTTTTTCCGGTAAATGCGAGCACGGCTTTGAGTTGTTGAAATTGCTTCCGGTAAATTTTTGCGTTAGATGAAGACTTGGTGTTCATATACTCTAATATTGTGTTACATCAACATCGTTAGGGGGGGTCATATCGCCATTTTGCACAAAATACATGATGCATAGGAGCATTCTATGAATCTGTATGCAGGCTGCTGCTGCGCATGCCAGACGTCTGATATATTCACGAATCAGTGATCATCAATCATTGCCAAAACGACAATCATGTACCAGTATAAGCGATCGGAAATTCGAGGCTCACTTCGGTTTGAATAGCCATTTGGCGTTTGAGTAAGAGACGTTGTGTGTGACAGCAAAACTATTGCAGCTAAATTCCTCTTTTGAGTGTGATGCGATGATCATACTTACTGTATCAGTGAAGTGTCTTTTATGGTAATCCACTCGAAACAATAACAACGCACACACACACATTTATGAAGGTGATGTTCTTTAACGATATTTAATCCAAAATATACACAAACCACTGATTTACAAGCACATTATCATTTCCGTAACATCATATTTTACATAGATACTGTTTTCCACATGATACAAGATAAGGCACTCACGGCAGGTAACTGTTTACATTTTTCTAACCGTACACTATATAGCCCCAGTAAAGGCCTATACAGCGGGGGCAGTTTCCCTAGAACTAATACAACTGCATGTACATATTTTGTGACGTGTGTGAAACGTACGCATTTTGTGCAAGGACGAACAGAAAGAACGAAAGAGAACCAGGCGGGTTGCATCCCAAAGTAAAATGTCTTGAAGTAGCAGCGAGCCCTCAGGTCTATTATCCCGGCGAGCTTCAGCCTAGTTAAAACAACAATAACAACACATCGGATACCTATACTTCCGGTGCATTCGTGGCTACCCACGTACATGATGTGATATACCAATTGAGCTGTGAAAAAGGCTGTAGTGAAATGCATTCATGAAGTATGTAACTTTTTCACGGAGGAATGTAAAGACGTTGGGCAAAGATATTAATAATCGACTTGCAAACCATTTTACCTCCAAGTCGAGACAAAATTGCAGTTTCTTTATGTATAAGAAGGTAATATTCTATCACATTATCATGTGGAATCGTGCTTTTATAGATTATATCCCTATACCCTGAATTCGACACACTTCCACGTTTTGCATGGGTTTGATTTCTCCCGAGGTGAAGAGGGGATATTTGTTTTGTTTTTGTTTGTTTGCTTTTTGTTTGGGGTGCATGTGAAGTTAAAGATGAGAAGATAATAGCGTCAAAAAGAAGGAAAAGTGTAAAACAACTTTGTGTCAATGGAGGCTTATTGTCAGTGTATACCTTTATACACTGTTTAGACCGGTGTAGGTCTCTGTTAACGGTAATGTTTACACACGTATGTTCGTGCATCGCTATACACATCTATACCATTAAATTTGTGTATACAGTATCTACACCATTGTACACTAAGTGTTCAATCAACTATAGGGTATACGTGTGTGTAAATATACTAGTTATTAATAGATTAGTGTAAACCTGTGGATAAGTGTACATCTCTCATTTGCCACATGCCTGAAGCAAAAAATGTACAAGACAAAGTCGTGTTGTTTGATTCTTGTAATCAACGTAAATCGTCCTGGGTTCTTTATAGGTCTACAACAAGGAAAAACGGTCGTTTTGTCATTTTATGACTTCAACAATCAATACTGTAACATTAATGTTGTAAGAGCCTACTTATTTTGGCGTGGTACTCTAAAAGGTAACATAGGAAAGATGTGGGAGAAGTATATAGAAAAATAGAAAGATAGACGGATAGATAGAGACAGACAGACAGAAAAACAGATAAATGGACGGACAGATAGATACCAGATAAAACAGATTGAGATAGATAGATAGATAGATAGATAGATAGATAGATAGATAGATAGATAGCGGTAAACGAAGAGGGAGGAATGGGTACACATATATTCGAAGCTCAAGGTTGTAAGCCATTAAATAGGAGTAATTGTATCAGTACGTGATACAGCTTGGAAATACTCATCCATTGTCACCACTACATCCAGATACTTAAAACTGAGTAAAATCTTTAGTTTGATTCATTAATGATAAGATAAGACGGACTCGATACTAGACTGGAGTGTATAATAAGAATGGGGCTTGTATATATATTTCATCGATGTGAAATAGGCGATGACTTATCAAGTTCCCCCCTCTAAGTGGGACAATATCCTGCCATCAAACTATCATGAACACGTGAGCAAGAGAAAAACAAACACTGAGTCTCGTGAATCGAAACCAGGTCTAGGTCTATTGGAGCAAGGATAGTGTCCCGGACTGACGCACTATGGGGGTCAATCTTTCTTGCAATCGGCCTCGTTTTCGGTTTTAAATACGGGAGCCATGTTGCTTTATGTTGGGTAGAATAGGCCTATACGGGGAACCGTTGGAATGGGGTTTGTGGACAGGGGTTGCGTCTGTCGAGAAATGGGTTTGCCGTAGATTTTGGAATGTTAATACATTTACTGTATAAGCCGTAACTTTCGAGAACAGGATCAATAAGGAGAACGACTGACAGTTAATACGCAGAAGCGTCGTGGATGACGTTTGACAACTCAAGATTTCTTTCTAGATTTCATGATAGGGTGGAAACAATGGTGGAAGCTTTATGGAAAATGAAATATCCGATATCGCACTAAATTGCTGGAAGACTTTTTTCTTCTTCTTGTTCATAAAAAGGGAAGCGTTGCAAACACGAACAATTCGATCGGTACCTGTTTTAGGGACCTAAAGTGCCATAAAGATAATCACAACTGACAGCGTATTATCGTTTTCATGATCGTACTCACAAGACCAACGGATTCGAGTTTTGGTCGGCCTCGGGGATTTTCAGTGTGAATTTTAAAAGAAAGGCAAGTTCCCACTACCGTAGGACTTCCGCGATGGTATATCATTATCATAATGAATTACAAAGCAGGAAGACATTAGAAGAGATGAAAATTGCCATACATGTAGATTAGTTGATCGTTTGATAATTTGGGAAGTATTACTAACCCTATAATGCTTTACATCATTATTGTTAAAGGAAGAAACAATGTGCAATGTTTATGATACAAGCGTGTTAAATACACAAGGAATCTTAGGAACATTTTTAATCGTATTTGGCAGCGACGACACGTCCATTTCTTTGTTCCACAAAATTTGATATCAAACAGCTGAGATTCATTCATATATGAATATAAGTTTGTAGAGCAGTGACTCTTCATATAACGCAATGAATATCCGGGTTATTTCTGTGTGCGAAAGACTCTGCGCGTATTGCCAATAAGGAGCGACACAGCCAGATATGTCACAGCCTCGCACACACAGTCATGTCACGAAGCACTGGAAGAAAGACGAAGTCAGGTGGTAGACGTAGGCAGTGGAGATAATTTTCGCTGCTGTTTTCTTTTCAGGTCTAATATCTTGCCTCAAGGTACAAAACCAGAACCAGTCCCCAGAATAGCGGGACCTGGATCCAGAGTGGGGCTCATTCGCTGGATGGTCCTATCTCTTGGGCAAACACAATGTTTTAGACCTGCACGTTGCAATTCAGGTTTCACAGATAACGTGTTAACGAATGTATTGCTCACTGCAAGAAATGTCTTCCTATACAAGAAACGTCAGGTACAGAACACGTACCGTCGAATTCCACTCTCCTCCGCACATAGAGTTGGGTTCGTTCTCAACATTCTGATTGGTTTCTTTCCAAAGGGTTTCACCTTCAACACTTAATAATCTGCCATCAAAGAGTGCAACAGTCATAGCGGGAGTGTCTATTCCGTTCACACATGCTATATGGTTATCACCGCTTGAGAAGCAGTACAAACTTCCCGCAGCAGGAAGAGTGGCGTATTTAGCCCAGATACTCTCGATAGACACTGTCCTTGCTCGCTTGGGCGAAGCCTTGTCCGAGGTACTAAATAGCATAGTCTGCTCACACACAGGAAAGACATGTGGTAAAAAACAACAACAAAATACTTTCAAATTATAGAGTCAAAATGGAATTGTTGGGAATGTTTCCATTTTCAATCTCCGCGAGTTTGGCACTAGAAGAAGAAGAGCGGTACGGGAACCCTCTGCTGGGGAGAGCCGCCATCGCGCCCGTGCTCGACGTCCTGCTCGCGCCTGAGGAAGGGACCGCGGTCGAAGCCGTCGACGTGCTGGGGCTGTGCCTTGGCCGCCCAGACGGAGAAGCAACAGAGGAGGAAGATGCCGAACGTGGCCGTGGCGATCATGCACACCGACACCATGATCTTACTCACGCTAGAGCCATCCTCGTTCATGTCGCCCGCTGCGTCGCCACTGGCCTTGTCGTCGTCTCCGTAGGAACCCATGCTCAACTGCTCGCCCAGGAGAAAGAAACCGACGATGATGACGATGAGGAGGGGGAGCGATGCTGCGCTACCCATGCACATCACCTGACGTGTCTATTAGAATAGGAGAGATGATAAACATTTGTGCGAATTTTATAGATATTCTAATTTTGAAATACTATAGAAGTTACAGGTATCATAAAGGCAGGAAACAAATTCCTGGTGTATCTGAGGAGAACTGCTTAGTTTTCAAGTGTTTGAATTTTCTCTTTTTATTTTTTATTTCAGGTATTTTGTTTTTCTTGCTAAAATATTTTCCTCTTCTATTGCAATGATTGTGTAGGACTGAATAACCTTGATTTGGTTCGTCAGTTTTTGATTTCCATTCATTTTCGTCTTTGCCTCATTTTTTAATTCTTGTTCAGGCGTTCAGTCGTAAATGATTTCCGCTGTTTGACTTGTCATTACCCATGCACTGAATATGACCCCAAAGACTTCAAACAGAATGATTAAAGAGAGAAATGAATATCTATCATTTTATGAGGTCGGCCTTCGAAAACCTCGTTGCTGAGACGGTTGCTTAAAGACACCTTGTCTCGATAACTAAAAAACCCAGAAATAATCTAGGACACAAAATTCAAAGAAGGAACAATTTTCTATAGAACGCACCTTTTTTTTTCTCTCTCTTCTCAATGGGGTGCTTAACTACAGTTTTGGTTGAGATGGAGATTCAGATTTCAACTTTTTGACTTGATGACTAGAAACCATTCACATAAAATACTGAAGATATGCAATTCTGAGAGGATGAAAACCGTGGGTTTTTTTTTAATGACTGCGATATTTTAAAAAAAAGAGGTCTTAATTAAAGGTGATACCAACCTTTTATTAGGACCACATTGTTTTTTCTTGTTTTTGGATATCTCAGCCATTTCAAAGCCGATTTTCATTAAATATGTTTTTAATTCCTCTCAGAATTGTATGCTCTGATAGTGGTTTCTAATAATCTTGCACAAAGTTAAAACCTGAATCCCCAGCTGAACCCAAACTATACCATCCCTTTATGATTTTTGCCACGCCGAGGAATTCTTTGTAATTCCGGACATAAAACGTGATTGATTAACCACACAGAACCGAATACGTCTACCAAGGTTATACACGACTTTGCACTACATTGCACTTGCACGAGATACCATCGTTTTGCTGTTTTTGTTTGTTACTTAAAACACACAAGGGTGGGTTGATTGGTACTGTCTTGCTTCTTCGGAATATTAATGTTTAATTACACGGTAGGGATGCATTTGAAAATATTTGCTGGTAAAACATCCAGTACATGAAATTACATCAGGAAAGAGAGCTGGTGTATTAGGATATGGATGTAATTGCACGAAGTATAATTTCATCGTAAACATAAGTATTCATTACTCCTGAGTTTACCCACCTATCTCTTAGATGCAGTTGTTATTGATTAGGTTTACGTTTACGTTTAAGTCAATATTTTAAACATGAAAGAAACAATTTCATTCCCTTCACAATGTGACTGTAAATTCATTAATTTCTGCTGAATTCAGGTCAGACAAAGGGCACTGGAAATATGAACGGTTTTGCTTCTGAATTTTAAAAAAAAAGTACTCAAAGGAGAAGGAATTAATGTATTGTATATATTTTGCTCGGGAATCATGCAAGTTTACCCGCATATGGCTCGAAAACTATCTGAAATCCGTGATCTAATCGCACGAAAATAGACTTGGGTTCAGATTACATGTGAAAGGGACGACAATGGGTCTGACAACAAGTTGATTTGGTGAGGTTCCTCTTATGGGTCATTCCCCCGTTCCCAGAAATACACCAAGAGGTCTTCGTGCGGGCTGGTTCAGCCTCTCGCAAAATTCGAGGACATATTGTGAAAGTGCAGGGCACTGCCCGCCGGGGTTCAGGTAAAATTGGGTTAACAGGGCGAGCTGACATTACAGGGGTTCTACAATGAGCATGATGCAACTATGAGAAACTAATATATAAACAAACAAGGGCCCAAAGCCAACATGAAGCGGCGTAAGTACTGATTTTGAAGTGCAACCTTGAGAGAGTTCATGGCACAGTTCCTATCACATACAGGTCTGCACCCATCAATGTGGCCCTAAACGAGGGGAAAAGTTGGCAGGATCGTGCACATTGTGGCAGAAACAGATTTCCCGCGTAAACAAGGACATCGGCAAAAGTGATAACGAATGATTATCTTGTGCGGATTCACATGCTGAAAATACGCTCACCAGCAGCTTCTGACGAAAGCGCATGTACTTGGGCTTGTACGTCTGGTTGCAGATCTCACATGAGGTGGCCCCTTTCACATTGGTCCACTTCTGGAGACACCGTTTGTGTGTGAACTCTGCCGATCCGGTGCAGCCGCAGGGAGATACCAGTTTCTTGCGACCTGACAACAGGAAGCGCGAGTATAAACATTTATCTGTGTCTCGCGTGACATGTGAGGCACGTGCGTTCATGAAATTAACCTTTTGGATGAATCTTCTGACCAACTTGTTTACGGGAGTGCACTGAGCTGAGAGAATGTCCATAAATAATTTAATGTCATGTAATGCGATGTAATGTGATATAATGTATACATGAATACATTGTCATATTGCACGAGGTATTAGCATGTTATGGGCAGTACATGTATTTTGATATCAGACAGTATCAATGCGACCTTTAAGTCTTGATCACGTGACTATGGACGTATGCTACTGGACGTGTGAAACTAATGATACGGAAAAGAATATCACGAAAACAACAGATAGAATGTAAGATCCAGTATTCATGAACTTCACTCGAATTGGCACCTATGGACACTACAAAAACATGCACCAGAAAGCTTGAAGAATTTAGGGTGATCAACGACAAATGAAACGCGCAGTGATGCCAGTGGTCATATAAGAAACCAGTTGTGAGAGGGTTGAGGCAACGAAAAACGTTCGGCCCGTACCTTTGTCGTCTTCGGTGTCATGGCAGATTCTGCATACGGGCTCATCTTGCGACGTCGTCGATATCGTAACGCGGTCGCTGACGACGGCGGTGGGTTCGAACTTCGTCTTCCCCTCCTCGTTTGTGAGCGTGAAAACTGGTGTTTGCGACGACGTAGTCGTGATCGCCGATACCGTCTTGACCTGGTACACAATCTGTAAAGATTTGAATGAAAGTAAGAGAGAGGGAGAAATCGTTAAGGAAATTTGTCTTACTAAAACAACAACAAAAAACATTTCAGGTAATTGTGAATACATACTGTAATACACATAGTTGTCATCTATCCGCGTTGCTATAATATCAAGATACGGATCACATTACACTGCATTTTCTTCACTTGAGCACCTATGTCTTTAGAAGAGTACATGGGTTTGTCTCTCCATATAATAATTATTATGTTTGTGCAAGTACATTGACATGTACCTGCATTACTAGTTCGAAATATATCATTAATGCTACATCAATACGAAGACGAAACTCCATCAAATAAGAAGACAAAAGAGGAGGAAGACGATGACGATGGTGATAATGATGATGACAATGAAAAATTAAAAGACGTAGAAAATGGAGAAGGTGATGACAAACACAGAAGACAAAGATGACAGCGAAGGAGTTGGAAGAGGAAAAGGAGGAGAGGACGTCGGCAACGACGAATGCATTTACAATGACCACAGAGACTCCAACTCTCCCGCTTTCGACAGGAGATCTCCCGCCGAAAGCCCATTTTTGCAAAACTCCTGCTCTCCCGCTTGAGATTTAATTTCTCCCGCTTGAAATGGTTTCTTACTTAGTGTCATCTTATGTTGAATAATAAGCCTTAGATAGCATGAGATAGCATCTGGAACCCTAGAGCTGGACCCCGGCCACAAGGAACTTCGCACTTCGCGCACATAAAGTTGGAGTCTCCCGTTTGCTAAGAGTTTCAGGCGGGAGAATCTCCAGATCAGGGGGGTGTTTCATCAACGTTTGTCAGCGCTGACAACTTGAATCACCATAGTAACAGTCAGTGACCAGAGCATCTCAGCCAATCAAAACCAAGGATTTTGCTGAAATTGGTCAGCGCTGACAGTTGTCAGCGCTGACAAACGTTGATGAAACACCCCCAGAAGGTGCTTGGGGTTGGAGTCTCTATGACCACAGTCTGCCTGAAGACAATTAAAATCAGCAGCGCTCACAAGTTTAGAGCTTACACTGTATAGATCCACCGTCCTCGAGCCATCGGGGACTGCATTTGTATACCTATTCGGGTTTAAAACACTATAATTTATGTTGGTCATACAAGGGGGCTTCCAAAATAAAAAGAAAAGATGATTTCAATGGCTTATACAATGAGTCTGGGGCATTATCAGTGTCTATGTCAGTGCATAACAAATTACTCGGTAATAGACATTGTTAGACATTTTGAATTCGTTGTTTTGTAATCGTCCAAAGAAAGATGTTGCAAGAGGTTGCAAAATTCTGCAGCCCGGTTAACCTTCACGAAAAAGTTCGATTCAATATCATCAATTCTCCGTTCTTTAAATTGGCTGCCTGTAGGAAAAAAAAAGGTGTTTTTACGATTTTGTTATTAGTACATCATTCAGTTTATTCCCCCCCCCTCCCGTTTACCTATACGTGACTCGATTCCCACATACAATCCGACACGACGTCTACATTCATCATCAGATGCATTGCTACTCCAAACACCCAGAATAAAACATGGATGGAGGGATCGTGCTTTCTCCGTTATGGGACCAAAATTGTGGATTCAGTTATTATTATTATTACCATCATTATTGTTATTATCATTATCATTATTATCATCATTATCATATGACATACTTAGGCCCCCCTATATGGCTGAAATAGACATTAGCAAAACATCGCCCAGATCGAACAGGTCTATTAGCACCATAACATGTTAAGCCATGAGGAGGATGCTTTCGTGAGATAGAGAGAAAGAGACGAACAAATTTATTGGTGAACGCTGATTGGCGCTGAGAGAACCAAAGGGGGGGGGGGCGGTGACACAAAAGGACCAATGATGCTACTCATGACATATAACTTGTGATTGTACGTACTGGAAGAATGTAACGCAAGGAGGAAGGGAAAAGCTAATTATCAATGTCTTCCGACTACTCCGTCGACCTGCTTGGCTGTAGGAGAAGTCTAAGGATCCCACCATATGTCTTCATATTTTAGGTTTTGATTCGATGCTGAAGACAATGTTTCATCATTTTACACATCAGGCACTCATTTTGTTATTAAAATATTGATTTCTATTTTTATTCATTTATCTATTTATTCATTCATTTATCTATCTATTTCTTTTTATCTATTCATACATTTATTCATCTATTTATTTATCTATTTATTTATCTATCTATCTATCTATTTATTTATGTATCTATTTATTTATTTATCCATCTATCTAACTATCTATTTATTCTCATTATTGTCATTTTTTTTTTTTTGGGGGGGGGGGGGGGTGGGTTATGTAGAAGACCCATATTACTCCTACGGGTTATCCTACACAGGATTCTATGGTATGTCAGCCGGTGGTAGGTAGGCAGGGGTGGATCCAGGAATTCCGTGAAGGGGAGGCGCCTTTGCAAAATTACAGGTGGGTGCACGTACCCCATTCCCCCCCCCCCCCCCCCCATTTTATTTCTTTTGTTTTAATGAAAAATAAAGAGGGCGCCCCCTCTGGATCCGACACTGGATAGGCCAACGGCAAAGGAGTTTGCAAGATTTGATACGAGGTGACTAATCACAGTGATATGAAATGGCAACAATATATATATGCAAGGATATAATATATATGCAAGGAGGCATTCATTCCCGTGTCTATTTCTCGCAACACTTCCCGTTCTATATAGACGCTCGTACCAGTTGGAGCCGACTTGGTCGGTTGCCTCTCTGCAATGTCCTCTGTATGTAATCTAACTCCACCCCTTAGTATTTGCAGTAACGAAAAAAAAAAGAATCCTGGATCTTTCTTTCTCCTTGGCTGTCCCATTGTATTGAGACCACAAACCACCTTACAAAATGTGTTGTGTCAGGGCTGATGTAATGTGGTTCTATGCGCCTTTTAGGCCTACACAGCATGCATAATGACGTCTTGTTGTGTTTTGTGCGACCTCAACGGCGCATGAAAAAAAAAAAAATCTCCGTCGTTACGAGTGTCAAGAAAGCAATGACGTGGCAATATACCGCCCCCATGCACCCTGAATATGCCAATCGGAAAATTGACAAATAAGTGAATAATAAAAAGATCCGTAACGAAACAAATTCACTGGCTACTAGTACCCGCACAATCCTTGCATGTTTAAGGTCAGTAGTCAGATTTACAGGTGTAACATTTCATTGTTGATATCGGTAACTGAAAACCTACCGGGTGATCATGAGCGGTTCGATGCACGAGTTAAACTTGTATTTTGGAACTTGCAAACACGATGTGTATACATGCATTATTTTGTTAGTATGTTTGGCGACGATCGGGCAAGTTGTCTAGTTATTAGAGGCAAAGTTTCCTACAAAGGAAGTGATACACAATGTTTGCGCGACGTATAACTGACAAACATAACAGTTGATTACAACGCAGAATGTCCTTGCATATTTGAAAGCAAACAAAGATTCTCGACAACGTTGCCAAATCATTACTTTATGCACATTTTTCCGGATCAGACCACCCCCCCCCCCCCCCTCCGTCCCCTCTCTCCGGATGTTGCCTTGCATGATACTTCCTTGATTTGGCAAAACGTCTGACAAGGTAAGAAGAGATTGATGTAGTCCACGTAACGGGTTTATGTGATGTGTGTGATACCTCATTGGACTACTAGAGATCAGTGCCATTAATTCGTAATTGTATGTCCCATGTCATTATACTAGGGAGATTCACCTCCCTGATTATACAGTCCGTACAGACTTAGAACTGTTCGAGGACTCGCTGCATTTCTTCGCATTGATCACGTGATGTGATACAGAGCATGACACTGAAGGGTGGAAAGAAAGGGACAGTATATACAAAGCGCATTAAAGTCCCTGCCGGAGGCCTTGTATACAGTATAAGACAGTTGGACTGGGCAGCTTCATGGTTGGACAGAAGGCTGAACAATGACAAAGACGATTATTATTGAGACGATTTTCTGTGTCGTCCTTTGTGCTGAAGGTACATATTGTTTGAGGTCGATGCGTGCAATGGAAATGTACACTGTCTTTAAGTTGTCGATCGCGCAGAGCATTGGCCCCGGGTATTGGCACACATGTCATTATTGACAGCAGTTCGAATTACGCCGCTTGCAAGAGGACCAAAACACAATTGACCCCTCCAAAGATATAGCGAAAAGACTGATATATCATAAGTTAGTAAACACTTAATGATATGTTCTCATATCCAGATCATAGTAAATCGGTCCTGATCCAGTTCCTGGAATAATAATATCTCGTTTTAGGACAAGGTGTCGGAAACTGTCGTATCCATCGAATTCCCGCCGTCTGGGACGACGAAGAATGAGTTATCGTAAAGCGTAGACATCCGCAACAATAATATTGACTGGGTGCCGAGTGCTCAATAAAATTGTAAAACCATGACTTTACAATATCATTTGAACACAATGTAACCATAAAAAAAAAAACAAACACACACACACACACACGAGAGATGTACAGTACTTGGTGGTCGTATCCTGTTCAGCGAAATATTTACTTTTCTGACGAAATTCTTACAAACAGGACAATGGACAATATTTTTTCTCGAATAGATTTCAAGAAACGCGCGAACGGTAACACAGACACATGCACCATATAGTATGTTTCCGTGGAAACCACATCCGTCTCGTATGGTACTTCAACTTGTACATGAAACTGATATGCAAATTAGGTTTTCTTTGTCAAAATGTCTTATCTTCTGCTCCCGGAGAGGTTCCTCCATCGTCGGCACAACACATGGAAATACACACAAACTGACTGGGCCTGCTATAAGTGTCCACATTATTTCAAACCAATGCTTCCAACACCGTTTGTCAAGTAAAACTGATTCATGTGTCGGTTAAATTCTTGTAACAAAGTTCTTCAGTTAAGTATGTCTTTTGTCATGCTATCGGCAGATTTTCCAGGTTTTTTTTTTCAATGAATGCATGACTAATGTATTGCTTGACATTGAGTCGCTGTCATCATGCTCCCATTTCGTGAAACATGATGCACAAGTTTGCTTCATGAAATTTTATGAAATTGGTGGAATTTGGACGGGCGCATGCAAACTCCACAAAACTGCGCCTCCTGGGGTGTTAACCAGTCCATGAGAGTCACTTTGTGTATGAGATTCGCACCGACACACCAACACCTGTGCATCAAGTCTGTAAACCACCTGGACTGCCCGCTCAGTGCAGGGTCTTAATATCTACGCCAGATGTCACAAGGCGAAATGTACCAACGAAAACACACGTGAAATCGGCATATCTTGATCTACCCAGCACTGATTTGAGGCCTATCCATACTTCCGACAAGAATCTCTGTGATTTTAACCGCTTTTATAGATGCACCGTGTGTGATCAAGTTTTGTCTAAATCCGCCAAGGATAGGCATGTAGAGGCGTTCCTTAATTTGTGGCAGATAGTTATAACAGGGAGATACGTGCTCGTCTTAGTACCTTCATTGGTTGCACCCAATAGGGCCTACAGTTTATTGAAAGATTACTTTGGTCTCAAATAAATTTGCCTCGAAGTACAGAAAACTCATGTTCATGACTATGTGTTACGTACGAGTATGTCATAAGAGCCAGTAGGCCTACTGGCAGGTATACCAGTCCGGCATTATAGACCTGCGCCAATGTGCTGTAAAACGTTCCACCCCTCCCCCCCCCCCCTCCCATATACCCCACCCTTCTCTCTCGTTTGTCCCAAATTTGGAAAATTACGTAATGGCAAACCACGGCTATCATAGCAGCGCGATAACCATGCAAGCTATACAGAGATTGCTAACAAAATGAATATCATCCCCTATCTCATAACTGAGTTGAATTGTCGGACAGACCTGGGGGGTGTTTCATAAAGCTGTTCGTAAAGTTACGAACAACTTACGAGCGACTGGTGATCAGTTGCGATGTGCTATACTTACTAGAATTTCAATAATTCACCACAAGAACTGATCACCAGTCGCTCGTAAGTAGTTCGTAACTTTGCGAACAACTTTATGAAACAGGGCCCTGATTAGTAACTCCACGTCACGTGACAAGTTTTGTGTTCACGTTCGCACATTGATCCATGACTTGCGTGTTCTATGAAGCGCACTTTTTATACTGATGGTAATGTTTGTTTTACACGGTGTAACCTTAAAATGCTAATAATTACCATGGAGTTACAATAGCTCTTTTATGGAATTACAGAGACACATGGCAAATATTTACCGTATGCGTACTATAGCGGCTGTTGTCCCTTTTGATAACGCTTGATCGGGATATTGTATTTAAAAAAAATGAGGACAATTAAGTACATTGGTCTAGATTGATTTCCAAAGTAGAAGTAAGTTGGCGGTTTGGGTCTTTTTATATGTTCTTTTAACTTTACATTCTTCCAGTTTAGAATAAAGTGTAACTATACGTATTTTCCAGCGATATTATAACTCTAATCAAGAATTAGTTAGTTGAATATAAAGCTTTACTATAGATCTTAGACATCCGATTTCATGTCAAGAAATTCTTGATAATGACACATCTTAATCTCATATAGAATCTCATTTGAGAGCAGGTTTCAGGCAAAAATTTCCGGACATAAAAGAAGAGAATAAAGAAATTAATATCTATAGAGAAGGTTTGAATTGAAATAACACACGACATACTGTTTGCAACGCAGGGAAGTTAAATTCATGCTCTGAACTTTTGACCTTACATAAGGGGCCTATACTGATGCAAGCTTTCTATCAACGGGTAAACTTGGGGAAGGTTAAGCCCTGAACAAAAGGTTTACACAACAATACCCAAACTTGGACTCGTTAATTTTTAATCCCTCGGCACGGATTAACGGTTGGTCAAACGCCATTCAAGTTCATGGCTAACTGTTAACGGTCGACGTGAGGTCCAACAAAAGTCCATTATCGCTGTGAAAGTGAACGCTCGATTGAACTTTAAGACGTTCTTTACTCTACTTTACAATGCACTTTGTACAAACCATGCTGAACCTCACGTGATCTCTTCGCAAAGAACCGCTGTAAACATCACTCTATTATATTACTATAGGCCTACGTTGAAAGGGGGTTATGGTTTCTTTAAAATAAATGACTGTATCATCAAATGAAACATGGTGAATAAGTGTACTAACTTCTTAGCGAAACAAAGAGCAAAGTGGTAAATATGACATCACAACATTGAGGAGATGAAAAAGGTTTTGATGAGAGCGCGCGTTGAGCGCTGTCACAGAAGTGGGGAGGGCTACTCCGTATAGTGCAGAGGAACCCGGGAAAGAAAACAAAATCGGATCAGAATTCCACACATGCGCCCGTGCAGAACTCGATGTTTGCATAATGGAGAGGTAATTCCCACTATCATACCTTGCACCAGAGAGTTTAATATACCTCCTTGCTCTTGTATACCATCTTGACTTACGCAAGGATTGCAGTGACAGTTTTGTAAGTTTCTGTAACTTATACATAATGTCCCACTATTTGCGCAATCAACCCCCAGTGAGCTGTACTCAATAATTATTTCAGTACTATTCAGTAATGTATAGATGATACTAATAATAACTATTTTTACAACATTGATATGGTCTCCTTTATCCAGGTTATAGCCTCTTCAGTGTTGTCACTCTATCCTCTACCAAATGGCCTGCCAGTGTAATTACCCTATAGCATTGCCATAATAGTATATACCTATATGTATTTGTACCCGTCTCGAGAGGGGCATAATGGATACTTGACGAGATTTGAACTCGGGAACTGACTGTGATAAAACGCACTGCGATGAGAATAATGATAAATATACCATGTGAACGGTCACCACGGTCTTCGTGTCCAGTGTCCAGGCTGTGTGATACATGCATAGTGATGACATGTCCAGAGAGATTATGGAGGAACGCCTTTATTCCTTACTGATCAATGTCATTAATTAGCGTCATTAACTGTCATGCTTTCTCGACTGTTGCGCTTTCACTAAAGCAAAGGATTTATAAAAATAAATAAATGAATAAATAAACAAATAAATAAATAGATAAATGAATGAATAAAGTACATTAAAAACGTGCACTATCAAGTGACTACTATAAAACCTTCCGTAAACTTTGATTTGTAGACTATTATATACCATAAAATGAAAGCTGATAACAATGATAATATTTGACTGACATTGAATCTTGGTCAGCACATAACAGATAAACCTCCATAACTTAGTTTTACCAGTCAATAAAAAAACACAAATTTTGGAGATAATCTATCAGAAACACTTTGGCGAGCTATATGAATTAAACTATTTGTTGAATTAAACTATTTGTTGAGTTACAACTGGCTGTCTTAAGACTACACTGGCAAAGACTGGATTTTGCTTTTCAAATTTGTCTGCTCAATACCTGTAAAAAGTATGTGCAAGTGGCATCTTGTAATTCGAGTTCATTGCTCTGTATGAGGGACACGAAGAAAACATAGACCGCTTTCACCCAACAAGCATCGAATAGCGAAAGATAAAAGTTCCTTTATCATACACATTTGCTGCACCGTTTAATTCGACCATGGATCTACAACAGAATCGACAATGTCAACGGCTGTTGACTCATATCATACCAACTATCTAGTACACAAATAAAAAACGATAGCAAATCATCATTATTTAATTCCCCCAGATCGGCGCCATCAACACTTGTACTGTTTTCAACTTCATGGTGGTTTGTTGTTTTCAAGCTTAAGGATCAGAAACTATATCGGGCTGTTCACCATGATTTTTAAAAAGAGGGCAAACCTTAAACGTCTGGCAACACATAACATGCATTTCAGCAGATGGGCCTATACGTACAGCCTGTCTGAAGACAAACTAGGCTATAAAATGGAGATGAAGCAATGGCCTCTGTTTCTGTCGTTCTATTGACATAAATACATTTAATGTAAATAATGTCTCTTCGATCTACCTACTGCAAAGGACTATAGTACCATGTCTAATATCAGTTTAATTGTGGACTTCGACACCTTCAAATACAAGATAAATTCTGAAGCACAGTGTCAAATAGAATGAAAACATAGATAGTGACATTGGATCTCTTGAAAACGTCGTATATTGACAAGTCAAACTGAATCATTTTCGACTTGCACATCATGAAATTACGACCTTCAATCTCGCACGTGGGTTTAAAATCGGCTTTGTTTCCTGCCCTTTCTTTCGACATTGTCTGTCTCAAGTATCGTTCTTCTTTTTAAAAAGTCACCAACGACGTGACCGAGGGATGATAGCGGAATAATTGCTGATGGAGTTTGTGGTCGCCGAGAGAGGACAAGGTAAAACAGTAAAATAAAAATGTCTATACCCGCTGTGATAGGGCCTTGGACTTCCCTCTTAACCAGCATTAATCATATTAACCATTTACAAGCCCTCGGTGCGTACATTTTATTATTTCTATGCGAGGTCGGACCCGATGGTGTATGCCAAATACGAGAGGCCTTCAAATCACGTTCGTCGTCCCATACATTATAAAGACGATATCTACCATTGATACACGCTTATTAGCCACATCACGTGCTTTCAAATTAAACCCCTCTCTCTCCCACCATGTCAAAATTCCATTTACATCACATATAATTTATATACAGTTTACCAAAGGTGATTGCAGGGATAGACACCCTTTACAATCATACCCACATCTGTTGCAGACAGATTATCAATATGCAAACTAGAGAAAACTCGCCAGATCATGCGTCAGAATTTTCACTGGAAACGGTTAATCTGATGGGTCACTGGAAAGACAGATTTTTCTCGAGCCATGGCATATGCAACAAAGATAAAGATGGCCAATAATTGACCAATAACATGATAATTATGTACTAAGCGCTGTCGTGTGGACGATAATGAATGAAATCATTTCTTCTTCAAAATAATGACGAATATAATCACAAGAGGGAGAAATGGAAATGTTTGTTTGTTTGTTTGTTAAAATATATTTATTCAGGATAAAAAGTTCAGCAAAAGCTGTTTTACAACACAGTCCTGCACAAATGTAGAGCAGCTTAGCCTGTGTGAACCGTGCTACGTGATAAATCTGCACAGAATCTTTTTATTTTTCCTTTTTTTGTTAGCATATTCAGTCCAGATCCAGATGAACAAGCCGTTGCTCAATCCTAACTGCTGTTTGAGACATGTGCGTCTTGTACTTTGAACTTTTTAGATTTTCATTCAGTGAGTTTTCTCCTTCCGTCTTTGCAGGGAGGTGGGAAGTCCACCTCCCTGGTCTGTGAGCTACCACTATCACAACGCACCATGCAGCGAGTGACCTGTTTGCACCACGATCCCAAACTATACCGCATCTTTATGTATTGTCCCTCACTAAAGAGAAATCTCCACAGCATGAAACCACACGGTTCAGTGCCATCATAGGCTGAACGGCTTTTGTAAGCAGCCCATAAATTTGGCGCGTTGATACCAAATTTTTATCGTAAAAATATATGTGCCAACCAGTATTCAATCAAACCGGGTCACAAGACAGATAGGCCTATACCACACAGATGTATTACAGTTCATCTCGCTGACCAACGGCATGAAAGTGGATAACTAGAAGGGAAATATGGGAAATTATTGTAAGAATTTACTAATGAATGATATAACTTATAAAAATAATGATAATAGTATGGTCTTCTTTATTCAAGATAGCTTATTCGGCTCAGTGTTGTCACTGCTCTACCAGAGGGTACGTACGTCCTGCCACTAAGGATTGATACCTACGAAGCGCCGACAGGTACCCGTTTGAATACGCCTGGGAAGGAGGGACATCGAGAGGGACATAGTGGGTAAAAACGTCTCGTTCAAGGAGGGAGGCATTTGACGGAATTCGAACCGGGGATTTCCTATGGAATGTCCAGTGTCTCGTCCACCCTCACTCACAGTGCCCCTCCACAGGCCAATACGATATTTTGGATTGGCAACTATTTTTAGTACAGACGACGGAGCGGAAAGGAAAGTTTGTAAATCATGTCATCCTATGACATGATTATCTAAATTGCGTGAATAGGGCACACCACACATAGTATGCAATGTCAGCCTACGAACTCACCGATTTGGACTCCTCTTCGACAATAGGTGTGTCCTTCGCGGGAGCTGTCCCGTCCATGCTTTCGGTTTGTTGTGTCGGAGTTTCCGCCTCTAGCACTGGCGCTCCCACTTCTTGTCCGGTGGTCACCAACGTGGGACTGGGGCAACCTGTGGCTTCCTCCGTTGTATTCGTCGACTCTAGCTCCATGTCCACCCAATGCTCGCGTGACCTGAAAAATAGACTTTGTTAAGCAAGGAGAGAGATCGGGGATGGTTTGGTCAGATGATAGCTGGACAAGGAGGTACAAACGAGCGTATTATGCGATTAACAGTATGCCGTTATCATCTACCACAAGCGGTTGTCCGTGATAAACTGCACGACGTATTATGTGGATATGACGACCAGTGTATTATGTGCCAGTTGATATCGTGAGACTCCCGTCGTCTGCATATCAGTCAGTCATGGTTGACTGAGCGAGGGTCGCATGAACGGTGGTGGAGTTTTGTGTACAGTGGTACTGGGTACGCGTGATGAGGCTGTCACGTGTGATCTAGATAGAGGAGGAAGTTCAACCTGTAAACGTGCAAGCTACACCGAGGCGAGGGAGCGTGGAGCGGAGGAGTGTGAAGCAGAGGGGTTACCTTGTTTATATACAAATCCACATTTTATATATAAAAATAATGTATGTGTATGAGTGTGTGTGTGTGTGTGTGTGTGTGTGTGTGTAGGCCTATATTGTATGTGCATGGAGATGTGTGAGTGTGTGTATGTGATGTGTGTGTGTCGGGGGGGGGGGGGGGGAGGTATGAAAACGTGTCAAACGTGGTGCATGGTGGTATAACCATAGGTCCATGGTATAACCGCAGTCATGATGGGTCAAAAATATTAGTCATGGATGTAACTTAGTAACTTAGTAACTTGCATGAATGTTTCCATGTTACTTAATTTAGAACAAGAGATCGTGCAGGGAAACACGTCTGTTTAATCATAATCCAATCAGTGCTTTAGCAATAACAGACAGGAGATGATGATGATAATGATAATGATAATGATGCCACTGGCAGAATCTTGGTTTGGACGATCTTTTTTTTTTCTTCTAGACGTATCCGGGTAATCTAAAGAAAAATAATAGAAATATTATCATAAGATATAGGCCTTCATGATACATACTACAAGTATTTAGATATCGTTTGGCCACGGATTAAGTGCCGATCAAGGTGCCATGAATTAATTCAAGCCAACGTATTATTGGACTGCTTAGTTCTTTTAATATGCGGTGGTGGGGATGCACTACATAATCGCGTAGTATGATGTGGGTAGTTAAAGCATCCATAAAAGCTACACCAACAACAATGAAGAAGGTTCATGTTCCGTTAAAATTGTATGTCATGTTCTGGTGTGCTGCATATTATGTATACCAGCCACGTAAGTTGAGGGTTCTCCTCTTCTTCATTTTCTTTCCAAATCTGGAACTATAATCAACAGGAAAACAGTCTGAATTGCCGTGAGACTCATACTCTCTGATCATTCGCCCTTGCCACCAATGGTCCTGCATGCGTTTCAGAATTATGTGGTTCTCATTCACGTGCCTTTTGGTGATATAAACATTTTGTGCCTGTGTGTGGGGGGGGGGGGGGGACTGGTGCATTATTGCTCTATTGTGTGTGGATAGAGTTTTGTTTTTATTCAGTAATGATGTCATCTCAGTATAGTTTCGACCTGATTTCTTCCTTTCAAGTTAGTAAATAAATTAATCAGTTTAACTTTTATAAAGTGTGGAATAATTTGAAAAGGTTATAATAAAACAGAAATCTGATAGTTTATTGGTACAAGTACCAACACAATTCCCTGACAAGACCAAGTAATCACGATCATTTAAATATAATGCATATTTGTTGAATCAGAAAAAAGAAAGTTTGCACATTTCTCTGCTCTTTCAGAGCCTGTATACTACGCTTTATACGTGAAAGCGAAATGGCATTCCCCGTCCAAGTTGATTTTCGGTATATACGAGAAAATATCAAACAAGTCAGGAAATCCCTAAATACAATCTGA
Organism: Diadema antillarum; assembly: GCF_040938485.1. NCBI lineage: Eukaryota > Metazoa > Echinodermata > Echinoidea > Diadematoida > Diadematidae > Diadema > Diadema antillarum. The sequence goes on from NW_027271621.1 coordinate 357,663, forward strand.
CGAAAATCATCATAAGGTTACACGCGGAATTTCAGTACTTTCATATAAAACATATGTATTTACGAAAGAGTGATATTACTCACAAGCATACCGAAGAATATTATGATGTAAAGAGTAAAGAAATGTGCCTGAAAACGAAACAATCATGCTCTCATGATTACGAACATTCTCGGGATGTAAATCAAGGAAAATAGAAATGTCGCCCATAAACAGAACGTAGCCAATGTCCCGTCTTTTGAGAATATTGTATCTGTTGTGAACTTGTGATCACGACAAACAGAATGTAGCTTTGTCCTCGCACTTCACGGATCAATGCCACTTGAGATGAATCAAAAACTTCGCACGCCATTGGAAATCTTTACGAAATAAAGAATATATCTCCCTAGGTGGTTGCTCCAACCCGAAAGCCATTCATTCATGTCTAAAAATGTTCCATGTCAATTGAAAAGACCGAGCCACGCCGCTCCTTCTCATGGCATTGAAAGAAAATAATTATCTTTTATCCAATGTTAGCCACAGGCAAAGTATTCCCATCATGTGGCATGTTGGCACGTGAGCTGGCGGTTATCGAGCATTCTTCGCAAAAGTATTCATAACGAGATTTCATCAGTTTTCGCAGAGGGATGACGAAGAAGAAGGAGGAGGAGGAGGAGGAGAAGAAGAAGAAGAAAGATTATTGGAATGAGCGAGTGTCCATGCGTGGTTGGTTTAATGGTCTGCAGACTGAAAATTTTGACATCAAATTCTTAGAGATCATTTCCGACATTGCGCCAACCAAATACTCAGAGCAGTATAATAATAATAATAATAATAATAATAATAATAATAATAATAATAATAATAATAGTGGCTTCTTGTATTATATAGCGCACAGGTCCACTTTTCAGTGCTCATGGCGCTTCAAAAATGAAAAGATATCATATATTTACATGCATATACATATTCAAACATTTCAACAAATAAGAAAATGGTAAACAAAAACAAATATATACCAAATAAAGAGTACAACATATACCAATTAAAAATACAATATTGATCCAATATTAATGACATACAGCAATTACAGTCCTCAGTATGAAAGGAACAGATAAGTTTTAAGTTTGGATTTGAATAACTCTGTAGATGACAGTTCCCTTAACTGAAGAGGTAACTGATTCCACAACTTTGGTCCCATAACGGAAAAAGCACGATCACCATACCCATGTTTTACTCTGGGTGTTTGGAGTAAGAATGCATCTGATGATGAACGTAGCCTTCGTGTCGGATTGTATTTTTGAACAGAATTACTTATGTATATTGGGGGAAAAGAATGAACTGAATGATGTACTAATAACAGAATCTTGAAAATAATCCTTTTTTCTACAGGTAACCAATGTAAGGAACGGAAAACTGGTGACATGGAATCAAACTTATTAGTAAAAGTTAACAATCGGGCAGCAGAATTTTGCAACCGTTGAAGTTTTGTGACGTGTTTTTTTGAAAGATTACACAACAATGAATTCGAAAAATCCAACCGAGAAGAAATCAAAGCATGAATAAGTATCTCAGCTGCAGATTTAGACAAATATTTCTTTATGAAACTAAAATTACGCAACTGATATCGAACATTCCGCTGAATATGAGTTACATGACTTCGAAATGACATTTCCTGATCAAATATGACACCTAAATTACGGGCTGTTTTCGACGGAGTAATGCAAGTGCTACCGATGTTGACATGACATGACTGATAATCAACTTTGCTTAACATATGCTTTGATCCCAATAACAGAAACTCAGATTTATCATCATTTAGTTTAAGGCCATTGGATGTAAGCCAGATTTTCAGGTCTTGCAAACATGTTTCGAGTTTTGCAATGGCGGATGACAATGAAGACACAGTGGGTTTAAAAGACAAATATAGTTGTTTATCATCCGCATAACAATGATAACTAATACAATGCTTGCGAAATACTTCACTAATTGGTTGCATATACAGAGAAAAAAGCAGCGGGCCTCCAACAGAACCTTAAGGTACACCAAACTTTGTCATAGTTTTACAAGAGGTAGAATCACCAATTCTGACATAATGAGATCGATCACATAAGTAGGATATAAACCAATCAAGAACAGTTCCTTTGATGCCCAAATATCTCAATCGTTGAATCAGAATAGCATGATCGACTGTGTCAAAAGCTGAGCTCATATCAAGCATGATAAGAGCAGTGATGTTACCACTATCTAATTCTCTGAACACAATATCTGATAAGTTGACTAACAGTGTTTCTACACTATGACCAGGCTTGTACGCAGATCAAAATGAATCAAGCAATTCATTATCTTGCAGATACATTGTCAGTTGTGAGAAAACAACCTTTTCAAGCAATTTACTTAAATAAGGTAAATTTGAAATTGGGCGGTAATTTTTTAGACACTCCTGATCTAAGCCTGCTTTTTTCAAAGTTGGATGAATAACTGCTTTTTTACACACCTGTGGAACTACACCTAATCTCAGGCTAGCATTTATGATTCTTGTGATATCGGGTGCTAAAACTCTGCCACACTTCTTAACCAAATCTGTTGGGATTGGATCAAGTTCACATGATTTGTTAGGTGAGTTCTTAATAAGCTTTTCTATCTCATTAACAGTGACAGACTGAAACTCACTCAATTCTGACTTGACTTCACATACAATGTCATTTGGCTGTTCACAACGAGTTGGGAAACTCCGTTGGATTGCCACAATTTTATCAATGAAATATTGATTAAAACAATTGGCTAACTCAACTTGATCACCATGAGTGAGGTTTTCTGGCAAAGGAGATCGTTGTTTTCGGTAGGTAAATCATTAGCAACTTTGTACAACTTCTTTGTATCTCTCCCACACTCTGTAACCTTTTTTTGAATGATATTGTAACTTAACATCTTTAATCAAGGCATTTACACATCGCCTTTGTGCATGATACATCTGCTTGTGAATCTCCAGTTTTGTGGACCTTGACTTCCTTTCCAACTGTCTACGGAGCAGTTTTGCTTGAGCTATTTCTGGGGTATACCATTCCGTATTGGGGTTTCACACAACCATTCGTATACACGTAATCTAAACAGTTTCTCTCTGAATATTTAGTTTTGTTACATATCCCGAAGGTCCGTGTGTCCGAAAATGAATTAAGTTTCGTTAATCCGAAAACTAAAACTAAAAACAAAATAAAACAAAACACGCAAGGGCTAACAAACCTTCGGAATTAATTACGAACCTTCGAATATCATCTGCATGCACTGTCCATACAGAACCGCAGTAAATTCCTTGATATTATGCATTGGTTTCACACAACTATTCGTATATTATCGTTTTCATTTCCACCGCTTAATTCGGAGGTGCCTACAATAGTAGTACGAGCCTATAAAATGTCAACTATAATAATGTTGGATAAGACTGTGTCTTTAGACCAATCGGTTTTAAAAGGACATTCCAAACAGTTTATATATTTCACATTATTTAGTACATACAACTTGTAGACTGATAATGCCTTGTATAGATTTGTGGAATTTATTGTGGTCTTTATAGGCAAACAAGCCAATACTCTGAAAAACTCAAAACACGTTACACTGAACACGGATGATGGCACAGACTAGAAGTTAACATATATCAGAAATATAGCAATGTACTTCCTATAGGCAATACCACTTGCTTAGCAAGTTCACCCATGTTGAATTTATGCATGTTTTTTTTTCTTTTGCGCTGATTCATTGAGCACCCAATTATGCATTCTAAATAATATGTGAAGCTGCTATGTCATCATCCTCGCTCATTGTGATTTGTTTTGAATTTTGCAAACATTATTATTCCGCAGCCTAGTCACTATAAATTCTGAAACTCTGTACCCAGTATAACCGATTATTATTTACAGATGTTCAGATGCAAAAGTCTGAAAAATCATCTTGAGGTCTCCTTTAAATCACTGTAGTCTGTATTAATGTCGGTCATAACTGGGGCGGGGGATGCTTTCAACATAGAAAGAAAAGAATCTAATGATTCATTGTGTTATGCAATGAGTGAGGTACATTGCTATGTCAGTGCATAAATGAACTTTTGTTAGGAATACTGATCCCCCCCCCCCGTTTTGGCTGAAATAGATATCAACATAGAAACAGCACCCAAACAGAATTGGTCCATAACAATACACGGACCGATTCTATCCTGTACATCGCAATATAGAAGAGGCAAACATTCGCTATATCAAATAATAAACACGATTTTTTTTAATTACCACATGATAATTCTACGCATACTACACATCGATGTAATTGTCAATAGTCTACACATTATATCAATAAGGTATAAAGGCCTACTAACCTCCGATACCTCTATAATGGATGAATACAAAGGTAATGGAAAATTACCGTCTTGTCTGCGCTCTTTCGAGCATTACATTCACGACTTTTCACCGTGAAAATTCTGTTTACGCATTTGATAGGTGTTCAAATCGGGAACTTATAACATTAATTCTTTATTTTCGAGCACAGGCGATGTCACGCATGTGTGCGTGCGTGTGAGTGTTTACAGGCCCTACTTATTGTTAAATTGCAATTAGGTTGATTTTGATGGACAGTGACTACAAAATAGCACAGTGACATTTCCGTCATGGATTGTTTATGGGGTTAAAATACGATATGAGAAAACTGATTTTCGGGTATGAATACGATAGGAGAAAGCAATACAGTCCCCCCCCCCCCCCCCCCCACACACACACACAAAAATGATAATAATATTATGTAATGCGTAAGTTTCTGTGCATGTGCGTGTGTGTGTGTGTGCTTGTGTGCTGTGTGTTTATGCTGGTGTTTGTGCAGGGAGGTGAGAGTTGTCTCACCTCCCTGGTTTGTGTAACCACATCCGCAGTTTTAATTTCTACTTGGTGAAAAAAAGAAGAAGCTCTATATAGATATATACCATATATACAGACTTACATAACAATAATTTATTTACTTATTTTACTTGTTTCCAAATTGTGAGTATTTTGTTACCTGTACAGCAGTGACAAGTTTACAATGGTAATGAATGAAACTACCACTGAGGAGAAAAAGCGACTTTATCATGATTGCCATCAAAACTTTTGTGGAAATGTATACGCTGTTTGCCTTATGACTTTGCTGTCAGGTGTCCTGATATTCTAGCAAATCGCCAAGTGGTGCCTATTTGCCATAATGTTCTACTTCCAAGCAAGACTCGTTCCTTTGTGCGTGGTTTCCTTACAGAGGATGGGCTTTTAACTTTTTGCGAGATACCAAGAAACTACTTATGAAATAGTACGGAGCATACCATTCTAAAAGGAATTCAAAGTTTATCTGATGAAAATTGGTTTTGGAATCGCTGAGATATCCAAAAAATAAAGTAAAACAAAGCGATTGTAATAAAAGGTGGGTCCCACCTTATATAAGGATCGCTCTGTTTTGGATATCTCAGTCATTTCAAAACCAATTTCCGTCAAATAAACGTTGAATTTCTCTTAGAACTACATCCTCTTTCACATTTCAGAGGAGACTTCTCATTATCTCACCAAAAATGTTAGGAACCTGAAGTTAGGTCTCAACCAAAACTAAACGATCTGTTTACATTCAAATACAAACACGTATATCATGCGAACTATACTAGTCGTCAATTCCAAGGTCCACTGTGTTATACAGGCGTGAGTAGATCGGCAAGGTTAAAGCGGGTAGATGGAATAATAATCTCCTTGCAGCCACTACTTTGCTCTGGATCTTGGCTCACGTGAGCAGGCGCGAAGGTTTCTTCTCTGGATCAAGGATATTTCCTTGTTTGCATCAGAAGAACCTCAGAAGAATGAATAGATAATACTCACAACTTACAATACATAAAAGTTTCTTTTATGGCTATCAGAACGCAGTCATAATATACTGACTGCAATGAGGAAATATAATATATATATATATATATATATATATATATATATATATATATATATATATATATATACATTACATATATATGAATAATATGTGTTTGTTACCAGTGTTGGTGCATGTATTAGTAATATAAAGATATGCCCAGCCGTTAAACCAATTATATCGCAAGAACAATGACCATACCAACATGTGCTTTCATACAGTCGCATTGTTACTGATATTCGAGATTGGTTCCCCCTCTTTTTCTGTGTCAGGATGTGATCCCACAGGAAATAAATCCTGCGAACAGAGGGCATTTCACATCCGAGAAAGATAGAGGTGATACTGTCCAATAAGCAGTGCCACGTCTGTTTCATACTGTGATGATCACGGTTCTCCATATTGTTTTATTTTTATATTGCTATTGTTTATAATGATTTTTTTGTTACAAATGAATTAATTTCGAATGATATATAGTGCATTTATTATTAACCCTCAAGTGACCCACATCTTACGAGCCCCTGCTTTTCAGTAAGCCACTTTTTTCCATTCTAATGCTTTTCTTTTTGTCAATCTTGAAGTGTACTTTGATATCTTGGTGATTTGATAAAATTGTATGTATAGTTTAGTATACTTCATGATACTTTTATTGCGTATTTTCTAGAAAATGATTTCAAAAAATGATTGTATGATGTATACTCTGTATTTTAACGGGGTTTTTGTTTTGTTTTGTTTTTTGCGAACGAATGGAATGGAAAGAAATAAGAAATAAATCTCAATTGAAGTGAACTGAACTGAACTATATTCCTGTCTCTAGTCACGGAAGGGATGATCTATAGCGGTCTCCCACTCCTTGACAGTCCGTCAACCAAAGTTCTATGCCCTCCAGGTCCCAATGAATGGCTGCATGTCTATGCTATAGGGTGTGACCATCGCTGCATCCACCTAGAAAAATGGTCCTCGACATTACTCGAGGAGAATGTTCGAGGTTCAAGGATTTACCAGCTGGGCATCAACATCCATCTTATATACCGAAAAAGGGAGACTACCATAAACCATAGGGTTGGCGTCACACTCTCCCGAAATAGACACAAGGATGGCCATATACGAACATGAAATTTTCAATTTCGCACTAAGTTGGCCTCAAACTCGGATCAAAATCCAATCAATAGCCGAAGCAAACACGATACCTACAGAAGACTACACGATGACACCAGGGCCACGAAGATGTTGATGTTTATCATGAATGAACCTTCGCAAGATCTTCGGGCTACTTTTTATTATTTTCTTTTCTTTTCTTTTTTATTTTATCACTGGGTTTTTGTTTTAGTTTTAGTTTTTGTTTTGTTTTGTTTTTTCTTTCTTTTTGCTTGGCGAAGATTTTGCAACCGCTCACGAAGTTGCCGCCGGATCCTGAAACACTCCATCGGCGGTCATAGTTTATTACAATGGCTTGAGATGTCCTCATGAATGACCTGATAAGTTTATATACGATCGGAGCCGAATTTGAACATTATTCATTTATCGTGTGTCCATCTTTATCCAGTGTGACATCTGCATTAAAACAACAACAACAGCAGCAGCAGCAACAACAACAACAACAACAACAACGACAGCAATGGCAACAACAGCAAATTTGAGACTGTGGATGGGAGAGAGTCAAGACCTTTTGACTTGATTCGAGAGAATAGCTCAATGGAGTTGGAAAATGTCATGTGGAGCACTTGAGACGACTTGACCACCGGTGAGATGAATGGGGGACCGGAAACAGATTGTGTCAAAGGTCAAACATCATACGTAGATCATTACAGATTACAGTAATGACTTGCGAGAAGGTTATCTGGGTGGTTTTTTTTTTCTACAATTATATAATAAATTCTCTAATCGTCAAAAAGTTTTATTTGGTCACATCATTACATTATCATCAAATGGCTAGTGTTTTGACTCTATTATGAAGTAGGGCAATTCAATGGGGCATGTACAGAGTCATCAAATCATTTAATTGTAATTTGGTGCTCGGTAGAACAATGATTGGCAATGTACAATCTCCCCACAGCTGGTGTAGCAATGTAGCTTGTTTGGGACTCATTCTGTTATTTGCATTAAATTATGGCAAATGACATGAAGGGTTCAAAGCCAAACCAACAGGAACTAATTATCAATATAGGCTGCCAGAATAGTAGCCTTTCCTAACGTCATGGGTCCTGACATTACCTCGGTCAAAATATCATACATGATCGTATACCCGTATGAGAACGCACTGCATGAAATAGTCGTTTGTATGACCAAGAGGGTATGGTTTAGTACATCCTCGGTATGGCCAAATATAGGCTTAGTGTGTGAAACTTCCTTGGTATTGGGGCAGCGAAGGTAATTTCAAGAATAACGAAACAATACAACGAGCACCTCCTCATGTACCGCCTCTTGAACGGCCACCTTGTCACGCTGCCAACTGATAAGGCGCCCTCTATTGACTCAGTTGCAATACATCTGTATGTGTGTTTGTTTGTTTGTTTGTTTGTTTGTTAGTTTGTTTGTTTGTTTCAATTTTCCAACTGAGTGGATTGGCAATATTCAGCTGCAAGAGCTGGTCTTCCATGGGTGTGAAGCGGACCACTTCACTGATGAATGAATGAAGCGGGATCTTTTATTATCCCCATCGGTTGTGACTCTCTCACACAAACGGACCTCCATTTTATGCCCTATCGGAGGCACAGAGTGTTTTGCCTCTTTATAGAGACAACATTAGGATAACAGGGCGATTGCACATAACATTGTATACAAATTTAGACTCAGGAATCGAACCCGGGTCCTTTGGATTTGGAGACAGACGCGCTACCGACTGAGCCCAGTCACCGCCCTTTATGACTTCATTCATGGAAACTTCCGGATGACTTTCGGACTTTGGCATTTGAACATTTATAAATTGGTAATACTGGGTCATGGGATAACGAATAAGGAAATTTTCAACGTTCTCGACAATCACAATCAACAAGGATGATGGCATACATGTATCAGCATACGAATGCATGGTTGGGTGCGTCAAGGAAGCAGAAAAAAGAAGAAGAAAGCATGCATAAATTCTTCACAGGTGAAATTGTTGAGCAAGTGGTATTGTATAGTACCAAGGTACATTGGACATTACTGGAATATGTGAGCCTCTGTGTCATCATCCTTGCTCAGTGTATCATATTTTGGGTTTTTCAAAGTATCGGTTCAAGGACCACAATGAATTCTACAAATCTTTACATGGCACTAATGATTTAGTGTATGTGGTGCCTGATGTGAAATTATATAAACCATCTGCATGAACAATAGACCAGGACCCTGTTTTATGAAGAGTTAAAATTGATTATATAGTTGATTTCAACTGTAAGTCTATGGCAGCCTGTGTGTTAAGAAAATTTACAATCGAATTTATCTTTTGATAAAACGGGGCCCAGTTCGGTTTGGGTACTATTTTTCATGGTAATTTCTAACTGTGTGTGTGGCGGGGGGTGGGGGTGGGGAGGGGCTTCAAGTACGCCTAACAAAAGATGATTATTTTATGCACTGACATTGCAACGCACCTGGCTCATTGCATAACCCATTGAAAAGTGTTTTTGATCTTATTTGGAAGCCCCCAGTTATGGCCGCCATAAGTTACATCGCTCTAAAATCGGATTCATCTATACTCTCTAAAAAAATCGAGTGAAAATTTTCACTCTAAAAAGAGTGAATACAAAAAAGAGTGAATTTCGAGTGAAATTGGAATGAATTTTGAGTGAAAATGCTCATTTTCACTCATTTTGGAGTGACGTCAGGGATCACTCGAAGATTTGGAGTGATCCCTGACGTCACTCCAAAATGAGTGAAAATGAACATTTTCACTCAAAATTCACTCCCATTTTACTCGAAATTCACTCTTTTTTGTATTCACTCTTTTAAGAGTGAATATTTTCACTCGATTTTTTTTAGAGAGTATAATGCGGGGGGGGGGGGTATTATTCTGTTTTGTTGTGTGTTTCCTTTTCCCCTTTATTCGTTCTACTTTTTGTTTTTACCGGGATGAGAATGCCCCGCGTCTGCCTGACCTGGGAAAGATACGCGTCTTCCTTTCTAGTAATTTCCGTACAGGAATATAAATATCCCATCGCGGTAGAACAACAACCGCTTCAAAATCAAAGAGCGTGTTTCTCCGAACATGGCTACTATCGCATTCACCATACCTGGTGTCTGTTCCGTACCTCAGTGTTTTTATGTACATCTCACCAAGAAGTCTCAGTCATGGAGACGGCTGTGTAAACTGCAATGTCAATTCACTTTTGATAAGGATGCTGTTTGTTTTGTTGTTTTCGTTTTGTTTTAATGTACTTACTTACGCAGTCTGCCCAACATCCGCAATGGAGAACTAGATTTCAATTCAATTCAAATCAGATCTTATTTCCACTACCATGGATTCTTTCAGATACAATTTAATCACGACAAATCAATATAATACAATATAGGGCCTAAATATAGATTTGATGCGGAAAAAATGAGCGGTGCATAAACTATTTGTTCAAAATCATTGTGTTGTTGGGAAAGAGAGGCCCACGTAAAAGACAAGCTAGTATAGAGGTGTGATGGGCCATTCAGTGAAATAATTGGGCAAACAAAAGGAAAAAAAAAGTGAAGTAGACCTATAAATGGAAGCACACAGCACAGACACACACACATACACACACACACATACATATACTGCACAGACACATGCAGGCACTCAGATATGAAAGTGCCATAGCAGAAAAAAGGAAGCGATTTTCTTTTTCTTCCACAACCCTAATTTACTTTCAGGTACATTCAAGAAATGACCCATCTAATTTCTACCTACATTTACTTTTGTGTCACTTGTTAACACATGGATTGTTATGAAATGATGTTCGTATGATAACCCTTTGACAGCCCATCACATAATTATAAGGCACACTATTCTTTCTTCTTCTTATGGTGATGATGATAATGATGATGATGATGGTGATTATTATTATTATTATTATTATTATCATTATTATTATTATTATCATTATTATCATGTAAGTAGTAGTAGTAGTAGTAGTAGTAGTAGTGTGACAAGTCTGTATATCATCATCATTATCATTATCACCATGATTTTTGTTGTATTATCATCATAATCATCATTGCCATCATGAGTATGAGTGTAACTTCTGTTACTATTACTATTACGGCTACTGCTGCTGCTATTACTACTACTACTACTACTACTACTACTGCTACTCACTGGCGTAGCCAAGGGGGGCTATGGAGGCGGGTCGCCCCCCCCCCCCCCCCCCCCCCCCTAAGATTTGGACTGGGGATTTGGGAGGCGGGAAATAAATGCGTGTATACTGCATACATGTATACACGAAGCGGGTCTCCCTTTCAACCTTTCATCAAGTAAGATCATTTTTTTTTTTCAATGTTTCACTCAAAGTGTGCACCAGATCGTTGAATTTCAATTAAAAAAATGCAAAATCTCTCGTGCTTTGGAGGGGGTATCCCCCTCCCAAACCCTCCCCCTCTGTGCCCCATTCCCTAGCCTTAGTGCTAGTGCTACACACACTTTGGGGAATGACAATTTCGGAATTTTCCACAAAAAGTATGCTCCAGATCGCTTCATTTCAATTCTAAAAACGCAAAAGCTCCGTCGAGCGGGAGGGGGAATCCCCCTCCCACACCCTCCCCCTAAGCTCTACCTCACTAGACTTTGTACATACACACACAGGTGATGCACATTCGGAATAAGAGCTAAATTCCGTGATTTTAACACTTCCCTGAAAAAAACCTATCTATTTCCATTATTATTTGGCACTGGAAAAAATTCTAAGTATATACTGCACCAAAAGTTTGCACCATCGCTGAATTTCAGGTCTGGAAAAATGCAAAATCACCTTCGTGTGGGAGGAGAAATGCCCCTTTCTACACCCTCGTGTGCACGCTTTTTCTGTTTGATTGCTAAACAGACAGGGTTCATGATATTCATTGTAAGAATTGATACAAGAAGCTTATCTAAATGATACCATTTTTTATAGGCAAATTGTTTAATGACAATCTACATCAAAATAATTGCAACCTTAAACAAGTGGGACTGTTTCAAGTCGATAAAACACGCAAAACATGCATCAAATTGCACCATTTGAAACATCAAAATGCAAAAAAAAAGTTCTCACCGTGGGAGGGGGACACCCCTCTCCCACACCCTCCCCTCCCCCTCGCTCGCTCCACTCGCTCGGGCTCAGTCGCGCTCATGATATTCAGTGTAAGAATACAATCATGAACTTTATTTAAATGGTTGCGCTGTGGCATAGTGGATAAGACTCCCACTCCCGATCGGAAGACCCAAGTTCGAATACCGCCCAGTGCTTACGTCCTTGAACAAGAAGTTTTTACCCACAGTGTCCCTCTCGACCCAGGTGTATAAATGGGTACCTGGCAACGCTAGGGTAATGATAATAGCAGGGCCCTCTGGTAGAGCAGTGGCAACACTGAAGAGGCTACCCTGGGTAGATAAGACTTATTATTAGGGCCTATACATTTTATAGGCAAATTGTTCAATAATAATCTACATCAAACTGAACTACTACATTAAACAAGTGGGACTGTTTCAAGTCGATAAAACACGCAAAAACATGCATCAAATTGCACCATTTAAGACACAAAAATGCAAAAAGTTCTCACCGTGGGAGGGGGACACCCCCATCCCACTCCCCCCCCCCCCCCTCGCTCGCTCCGCTCGCTCGGGTTCGGTCGCGTAATAGAAGTTAATAGAAGCCAAATTGTTGAACAATAATCGACATGAAAATATATTACTACCTTAAACAAGTGGGACTGTTTCAAGTCGATAAAACGCGCAAAAACATGCATCAAATTGCACCCACACTCTCCCCCTCGGCCGCTTCGCTCCCTCGCAGACTAACCGCCCCCCCCCCCCCCCAGATCAAATCCTGGCTACGCCGTTGCTGCTACTACATTGTACTACTAGTATACTATTACTACTATTACTACTGCTGCTGCTGCTGCTACTACTACTACTACTACTACTGCTGCTGCTACTACTACTACTACTACCTGCTAGTAGTAGTACTACCAGCTGAAGATAGATGACCTCGGACATGACAAAACATTCAAAAGCATAAAGATTCATCATCTTTGGGCATGACAAGACGAGCCCATGTCTTAACTTTCCTTCTACCATTTGCCATTTGGTCTTTTTTTTATGGTACCTTTCCCTCGCATGGTTTCATTCAATTACTCATCTCTGGACTGAACATTGCACTACGAGTAGAATGGAGTTTATGGGATCCTCTGGTCTCGTGGACGCGATGCAAGCTTTCGATGACGAGATCTAAGGTTCAATGCGCTTGTGTCCCAGAGCAAGTCACTTATTATTCTCCTCACTCCCCTCCCAGGGTTTTCATCGAGTGTGCGCTAGCTAGTTGAGAGCCCTCTGTGTGTGGGTTTCGACCGTGTGTCCTAGACCAATGACACTGTTGACAGAGGCAGAAGTTCGTGGTTGTTGACAGACGCTTTCACAAACGACATGACGACTAGGATCACATTTGAGTTCTACATTATTTTTTTCCCCTTGACTTACTTTTTAAGGTGCCTCCCTGTTTTTCGAGTTAATCTTGACACATTGATTGAACCCCCTGTAGATCAGTGGAGTCAAAACGCAGCTGTCATTTCGTTTGGTCCTCTAACCTTTAAGTAATATGATGAGTTACTCGTAGTCACTTTTGGGTTAGGCAAGCAGGCGACACCATCCCCTGGTTACAGCGGAAACTGCACCATGCTCCTCTATCGGAACCGAGAGAGCACCCTGTCCTCGCCTTTCTCTATGAACGTAAGAGGGCGCTATTTCCTCTCAGGATACTGATCTTTGATAGAGTTACATAGAGATTAGGCCAGTCACCACCACCTAGAGTTCTGTGGTCACCACTCGCCGCGTTTATACCCTCCATATCATATTGGCAAACATTACGAAATCTAGAGCCAAAACGTAGTTCCCGTGGGCTTGCAGAACTGTCGATTTTTGCTCTAATTTGTACACTTGTGTGTACACTTTCAGGGGCGTCACCAGCTTTTTTTCAAGGGGGGTGCGTTTTGACACTAAATGTTTACGAGATTTTTTTGGACAGACATTTTGGAATATAGGAAGCTCTCAATCCCTAGACTTTTACTATTTTTTGAGGGAAACCAAGCGGGGAAAGGGCAACGGCGCGCCGGTAGCTAGGATTTCATCGGGGGGGGGGGGGGGGGGGGAGGGTGTGGAAGTGCCGGAGAGGGTTGCATCCCTTATAAATGGATTATGGAATGACGGTGTGAAACGACAAATTACTGGCAGCGATATCAGGGGAATGGCATAACGACTACATACGAGCGAGCGGAGCGAGCGAGCTTGGAAATTTTGACATTTTACAGTCCAAAAAACTGCCGTTTGTAGCCATATTTTTTTTTTTTTGCTTTGTAAATTAAGGGGGGTCGCACCGAGCGCAATTGCTGGCAATTACTGGCAGCAATATCAGGTGAATGGCATAATGATTAAATGCGAGCGAGCAAAGAGAGCGAGCTTGGAAATTTTGACATTTTACAGTCCAAAAACTGCCATTTGGAGCCATATTTTTTCGCTTTGGAAATAAAGGAGGGGTGGGGGCGCAACGGGCGCAACTGCCGGTAATTACTGGCAGCAACATCAGGTGAATTGCATAACAACTAAATGCGAGCGAGCGAGCGAGCTTAAAAATTTTGACATTTTACAGTCCCAAAACTGCCGTTTGTAGCCGTATTTTTTTGCTTTGGAAATTAAGGGGCGCACCAGGCGCAACTGCTGGCAATTACTGGCAGCAACATCTGGTGAATGGCATAACAATTAAATGCGAGCGAGCGAAGAGACCGAGCTTGAAAATTTTGACATTTTACAGTCCCAAAACTGCCATTTGGAGGCATATTTTTTTCGCTTTGGAAAAAAAGGAGGTGGGGGGGGTTCACCGGGCGCAACTGCCGGCAATTACTGGCAGCAACATCAGGAGAATTGGGTAACAATTAAATGCGAGCGAGCGAGCTTGAAAATTTGACATTTTACAGTAAAAAACAAACTGCCGTTTGCAGGTATATTTCTATACTTAAGGGGGCCCATCGGGCGCAACTGCTGGCAAATACTGGCAGCAATATCAGGAGAGCATAATGATTACATTCGAGCGAGCAGAACGAACGAGCTTGAAAATTTTACATTTTTTTTTGTTTGTTTATTTTTACAGTCCAAAAACTGCCGTTCTTTTCTTAGCCATATTTTTTCGCTTTGGAAATTAAGGGGGAAGGACACCGGGCGGAACTGCTGGCAATTACTGGCAGCAACATCAGGTGAATTGCATAACGATTAAATGCGAGCGAGCGAAGAGAGCGAGCTTGAAAATTTTACATTTTACAGTCCAAAAACTGCCGTTCTTAGCCATATTTTTTCGCTTTGGAAATTACGGGGGGCGCACCGGGCGCAACTGCAGGCAATTACTGGTATCTAGCAACATCAGAAGAATGGCATAAAGATTAAATGCGAGCGAACGGAGCGAGCGAGCTTGAAAATTTTGACATTTGAAGACCTGAATATAAGAACGACCCAAGTCCAATTTTTGGCCAAATTCAGTTTGACATGGGAAATTGTAGCTTATGCATGGACTCATCTTGTGTATATGATAAATCCCAATTACCCCCGGAAGTGCCTGAAATGAATGAGTTAAATCTTATATTAATGTAAGAATGAAAGACTTGGGTCATTCTTACATTCATAATAGCGCCCTCTCTCATCCTTCTCTCATCTCTATAGCAGAATATCGTGTATATGAATCAAAGAACGACCCAAGTCCATATGAATCAAAGAACGACCCAAGTCCACCACACAAAATGGCCTCTCCACAATTAATGTAAATGTTAATTGTCATAATAATATATGTTCTAATTTGTATATACAATGTTGCCTTCCCATCACAGTTAAATAGAATATTATTGGACAAATAAAAAAGATATGAAGGTTTTTTTAGTTTACTCGAAATGGTCTTCCATGGACTTGGGTCGTTCTTATATTCATATACTCATTTTACAGTCCCCAAATTGCCGTTTGTAGCTATAATTTTTCGCTTTGGAAATTAAGGGGGGCGCACCAGGCGCAACTGCCGGCAATTACTGGCAGCAACTTCAGGAGAATGGCATTACGACTAAATGCGAGCGAGAGGAGCGAGCGAGCTTGAAAATGTTGACATTTTACTGTCCAAAAACTGCCGTTTGAAGCTCTATTATTATCTTTTTTTTTCGCTTTGGAAATTAAAGGGTGCGCCCGGTGCGCTCCTCCCCCTGGATCCGCCACTGGTAGTCAAGGGTGTGGGTTTATGTTCATGACTGGGGGAGGTATGACCAGTGAGGTGGCGTCGAAGTGACCAAGCGGGGAAAGGATGTCCAAAATCTGCACTTTAGAGCATCCCCTAAACTAATTGTGCGTGTTTGTTTGTGTGTGTGTATTATATGTACATGGAAAAGTTAGGAATTAGCCCAGGTCAAGTCTTTTTATTGGCAATGCAAGACATTTTTACATAGACTAGTATGTAAAGCAACACTGCAAAAGCAATGATCTAGCTTTGATATAACGAAGCGAGATAAGGTACAAAGGTGCTGTACATTCTACATCACATTGCGCAACATTGTAGCGACTCTTCGTTCGGATGTACTGAGTACACTGCGCACATCCTGCTTATATGCAGAATGCCAACCAGGAATCACGCTGAATCACAATCTTTTGTCGGGTCCGGGCTTTTTGAACAATGTTTCACACTATATACCTATCTAATTATGGTTAAAAGAAATCATAGAAAAATATCTTATTTCTTGATCACCCTTTCATTCAAAAGCAGTTTACTAACACTTGAATTACTATTTCGGTAAGTCTTTTTTTTTTACCAGCGGATTATGAGGGGGCGCACCCCCCCCCCCCCCCCCCCGTAGTTACGCCACTGCTTTTGGGTGAAATAATTGGACAGATTTCTTGAATTCTAACAAAAAAGCAAGACAATCTTTTCATCGCGGGAATTATGATCATGTGGGGTGGGGCAAATGGTGCGCTTGCCTTCCAATATTTTTATGGGGGCAACATTTTTGTTTTATTTCAAAAGCAAGAAAATATCTCATTCCGGGAATTATTAATTATGGGGGGGGGGGGCAAAATTAAAATATGCTTGCCCCTCCAATATTTTATGGGGGTAACTTTTTGTTTGTCGGTCCAAAAAAAAGATAAGAAAATCTTCTCGTCTCTGGAATTATGGAGGGGGGGGGATGGGCAAAATAATATGCTTGCCCCTCCATTTTTTTTTTCATCTTTTTTTAATGAGGCTAAGGCTCGCTCTTGGGCTGGCAATATGGATTGGTCAGAAGTAATGTACATAGACCCTACTATGTACTTGTAAGTAGCACACGTACATGCAAACGTGTATAAGTGCTCGGTATCGTAGGGATGTACAGTACGGTCGATAAATAGTAAACACTGTAGAATACTAATAGATAATTATGTATAAAATCAGTGCTGCCAGAACCAGGGGTGCGAATTGATTTGTGTGTGTGTGTGTGTGTGTGTGTGTGTGTGTGTGTCCCTGGTGCAAAATATGAAAAAAATAGAAAAGAGTAATTATTTAGCGTCCGGCGTTGAGGTCGCTCGCAGACTGATTTTTTTTAAATTTTTTTTTAAGGATCTGAAGGGGGGTGCGTTCGCACCCAACGCACCCCCCCTGGTGACGCCCATGACTTTTAAGTAACGTGTGAAGGAACGACATGATAACACGATTACTAGGCACTGGGTAATGACGAAAATGCGAAATATTAGCCAATAAGGTTTATCGGACGGACTACAGTTTCAGAGCTTACCCGATCATAGTTGCTACGGAATGTTTTACATTCGATAACATCGATTACAGACTGCGGTGTCTATCGCTCGCGAGAGTGAATTGCATGTACTTTTTTCTGCGTGTGGTTATACTGCTAGAACATGATTCGATCATCACGTAATAGCAGCGTTCTAGGAATGAAAGTCGGTATACTGACTTTATTATTTCACACTTTTAATCTAAAAATACTATAAAATCACTTTCGATATACTCGCAAATCGTACCAGCCAGACAGTTTCATTGTAGATCTTTCCTATAGGAACAATCAAATGTTTTAGCTTAAAGGGAATGTCTAGTAACTGATCAGTGGGAATCAGTGGGAATGCTGGAGGATGATTGTTCCAATTCTTGTGGGATTCATTTAAGAGTACATTGTACATCTATTGTTGTGTGAAAATTATTTCCAGTTTGCTTCAGAATGGTCTCATATTCAAGTACATGTGCAGTTTAATGGTTCCAGGCTAGCATGCTTGTACAGTGATGGGACATTAAACTGCACATTACTTGAATATGAGACCGTTCTGAACCAAATAATTTTCCCACAAGAATTGGAACAATCATCCATCAGCATTCCCACTGATTCCCACTGATCAGTTACAGCCATCCCTTCAAACCACTGGTTACCATTTAGAGCAGTGATTACAAAATGTTCGAGTTATCACATTTGATTCTTATGTATACATGTAATTACTTATACAGAAGTGTTGTATCACAAAACGTCGTACCGTATAAAAAATTCGCAAGAAAGCCACAAATATAAGGAGATATCACAAATTTTCTCAGTAAGCCATAACTGTATAAACGGCTTATTCTATATACGATTTTAATTAAAGGTCCTGTTCACATTTGGCAACAGTGATTTTAAATTTTCAAGATATGACATTTAACCCATTTCTGTAGGTCTGTTGTAACACAAAACACGATATCATATAAAATTTTCGCACTAAAGCTAAAAATATAAGGAGATATCTGCATTTTTGTCAATAAACCGTAACTGTAGACGGTTTAGTCTGGAAACATTTTATTATAAGTATTGTTCACATTTGGTACATTTAACAATACTTCACATTGATTGTTACCAATTCACATCTTCACAGTGGTTGTTTCTATACCCAACTCACATTTAAGAACTATTTTAAAACACTAGTGTTGTGTTTTGTTTCATCTGCAAATGGTAAATTATGCCTTTAGAATATTGTTCACATTTTGTATATCTAACAATACTTTTTTAAAATAGATTATTATTACTGATTAACATTTTCACATTCGCTGTTTCTATTCGTTACTTACATTTTAGAACTATTTTGAGGCACTAAAGCTGGGTTTTGTTGCTATTGTTGTCTTCCATCTGCAAAAGGTACATTCTGTGGTGGCTTTTATATTTTGAAGTTTTACCAGTGTTCCTGCAAACTTCTCCAAAAGTTGTCGCAAACTTTCTCCCGTACGCTTCGCGGACCCCCGCCAATCTTCTTGCAGGTTGGGCAGCCTGAACGCCCGCCGCTGAAACTTTGAGAAGTTTGTCACATGATCTGTCTACCACCTGTTTGAGGGCGGTGCCTCGGAAGAGTTGGAATGTATGTGTGTGTGTGAACTGTGACGTCACCTGTCACACGGCGACAAACGAGCTCTTTTTTCTTTGTTGCGGCGATGCGCACCAGTCGCCAGTGAGGGCCTAGGGTGCTGTTCGTTATTCCGAAGGTTCGCTATTCCGAATGTTTGTTATTCCGAAGGTTCGTTAATCCGATACACACAAATTCCCTATACCTAGAGGTTCGTTAATCCGAACATTTGCGGCGTTATTCCCGAAGGTTCGTTATTCCGAGGATTTGTTAATCCGAAAATAAAATTCGGAATAACGAACCTTCGGAATAACGAGCTGTAACCGCCATTGACCGTAACTTCGAGAACTGAAATATCGAGAAGTTTGGCTGCCAGTGTGGACGGGTGAGGAGGACTTCTCGAAGTTGAGCTTTGGGATGTTTTGCCACTGACTGTGACCGCGGCTAATGATGTCAGTAAACTTTGGAGGGATATGTCGTATCCAGGGTGTTGTTTTCCACCCTGGTATGTTGTAGGATCCTACCGCGCCTGAATAAGCTTATCCCATCCTTTCTTGCTCTATATCAATGTGGTCTCAATAGTCTCTGTTTACTTAACCTTACAATACTCCATCCGTTTTGAAACATGTTCATAACTGATAGCACAATGCCATGGTAAAGCAGTTTGTCTTTCTGAGTGGGCCAAAAGCTTTTTGTTTTCAGACCTTTGTTTGTTTTTTTTTCTGGTTGTTCTGGTATACGAAGCTTTCTTTTTCCCGCTGCGCCGTGGTCCTCAAAGCATGTTATTCCCGCTGCAGTTGGTATTAGTTACCTCTTCAGCGCACACCCTTTAGGGCGCTTTTTTCAATTCAAATTAAAATCAAATTTTATTTCCAATATTGCATTTTTCCGGTGTAATGCAAAATGTATAATATTCTACCATTCTACATTCGCATTCCACGCATACATTGCAGTTGGGGCATGGTCTTTCTCATACATTGGACTTCATTTATGGAACACTCTCCCACTCAACATCCGTCAGGAAACTTCAAACTCTCATTTCAAGACTTTAGTTAAATCGCATTTGTTTAATTGTAGTTTTGGTTAATTTTAATGTGATATCGGATACGAACTGGGTTTGAAGGGTTGTACTGTTAGCTGTCCATCTGTACACAGCATGTGCTGAATTATACAGGCTTTCATGCGCCGAGAGTATCAGTAATGATAGATACGGCGCATTAATGTACTTTATCATTATTACTATTATTATTATCATGTATGTTCACAACCAGTTGTAGCCAGTCTGTCACTTTGGGCCACAACAAATGTCACTGCAGTTGCACAAAATTCTGTATTTCTTGCCTATCTACACACGAGATGGGAAGGAAAGAGCAATATGAATAATGCTTTTCCCCTCATGGACACGAATTCAATGCCAGGACCAGATTGTTACACTTTGAGAATGTGATATATAAGTGTACAATCGAAAGGACCCCTTTAGAACCAAAACTGGTAGATTTATTTGATTGTTTGGGCTGATTTCTTGCACGAAAACATAATTATAACCTATTTTCACTTGCAGAGAGTTTGCTTCATCAAGTAATGCTTCAAACTAATGATCATAACAATGCTTAATCAATTTCCGCAAGCTGGAATAAAATTTCATTAGCACTTCGTACCCACCGCTGTTGAATTCAGCCACGATAACAAGGCGCGCAGCCTGTGTGCTAATGATTCTTTTCCGCGAGTGTCCGTGTATCTCTCATTCAGAAGACTTACATTAACATCGATGCTCTCATTCTTCCAACAATTAACACATTCGTCCAATCAAGAAAACGGATAAACTTTAAGTTATAAGCAAGGGATGTTTACGACATACACAGATCTTTACTCCTATATTTATGCTTCCTGTTTTGCTTCAAAAGTTGAGGGCGCCGTCTTGCGGATTAGCCACTGAACTTAACCTGCGAAGCGATACACATTCCGCACAGTGTACTCTTTTATCTTAATCCTTATTTGCCAAGTCCTGAAATAATATATACATACGAGCAAGATGCTAACATTGGCTGACAACAATGACATCAAACAGAAGCGGGGTACACGCGCTTTGTACAATTGTTTTTTATGTCGATCGTAAAGTGACCCACGAAACACCGTGTAAATAGTTGCGGAGAGTCTCCCTTATAATTGAAGGTAAACTACCCATATTATTATCATAACAAGTAAGGAAAATAAAATCCGTGCCCCTACATGCTAACTCATGCTTAATAAAGCAAACTCATGCAATACTACTACTAATAATTAATAAACTTTTCGTCTCATTCTCAAGCTGAAGAAAATATGTACATTTTAAATGTCTCGATCCCATGTGCTCGATTTTACATAATCACGCCTTTGCACCCCTCTCAAAAAAGTAGTATACAGTGTAGACTCACAAATTATTTTTTGTTGCTTCTGTTTATGTTTTATTAGATGAAATCGCTTCACTCCCTATCTAGGAATGCCCTTTGTCGTATTGTTCAATCTATTTTCAAATTTCTCTATTTATAGTGATTATAGCTGAGTAATTTTCTCGCTTTGTGTGTATGTTTATCAGTTTGTATCAGGCCAGTTCTTTCAGACTTGTTGGAAATCTATAGATGACTACATTAAAGAGAACCTACATGTATACGTTGTCAAAACCCTCCCACACTTCTTATTGTCATACTTTTCCCCATTCACTTGACGTTCATGACACTGAGGTCGAAACTGCATACCAGTGTATATCCCATCCCTTCTCACTTTTCCCTTCAAGAACAAAGTGGGTAACACAATGTTTTACCAAAATTAATTAGTATTTTTCTTACATACCTCTCAACACCAGTCAAAATCTGCAAGAAATATCAGCATGCATGTGTCTAATGTTCCCAACCTTTGATAGACGATACTGCGTGTATTTGCATACTTTCATATTTGATTGTCATACAGTTAAAAAACAAAAACAAAAACAAAACACAGACACACACCCACACAAGACATACGAAACTGTAGATTTTTAAACATGTTAAAAACAGGGGGTGGGGTAATTCACTTTTTTCATAATCTGTCGAAATATAACTGTCGTTTTCGGGTTTTGTTTTCCCTTTCCCGTGATCATTTTCCCCTCACATTAACAATGAATAACAAAATTATATTGTGATACATTGGCATCAAGGGCACAAAACATCCGCAGATTGATAGACCGTCGAGTATGTTGCAATCCTTTTTACATTGTACGTACAATGACCGACGCCAATATGTCAAAACAGAGAGATGAGACTACAATGTCCATCTCCCTGGTCAAAAGAAGTTCACAGCATTATCTCTGGTCACAGTTGCATACACCGTATACATACATGTAAACACTTACCCCTTGGTTGTTGTTGGTTGAAATCCTTGATATTGAAGTTCAAGTTTTAAAATGAAGACGAAAAGTATTATTCTCGGGCTGACTTTACGAATCGTCGAGCATGCACACCTGAAAGATCAAATCTTGACTGAGCACATACCGAGGGGAAACACCGTCCACCAACTCGATATTACATCAACCATCTGACACGGCCGCACTTACTCAAAGGCTCACCGGGCTATTCTTCAGCAGGGGACGCCCCAGAGTTAATCCTACTAATTCAAACATCATTAATCCGTCCGTCTTAAAAACCGTCTCAATCAAAGCTAGAAGAAAAGGGGGTACTTTTACCAGAAAGCTCTAGGTGTCGTTCTTTGTTAACGATTTTGACACAATAGCTACTTAAACTTCTACAACGAGGTCTGAAACAGGGAGGATTATTAGCGGCATGTCGCTATGTAATCGCTCGTTATATCTGACAGATCGGCATTGATAGCAAGATTGTGATCAGAGATATCGCTGGTTGATAGCCTGTTGAGTACTTAATCTTCACTGACGGCAGTCTTTGAAATGCGGTTGAAGTCCAAGAATTCGGGATTATGTTGCCTGACCGAAATTCCAGCTAGCTCCGAAATTGACGGACTTCTATAAGACCAACTATAACAATAGCAATTCGTTGACATTGAATGCCAGGATTTACCGAGTGTGTTGCGTAAATCAGCAATGGATCAAATCAAACTGAGTCCCACTGTGCCGTGGCGAAAACATTGCCAATGTGTTAGGCTGTTACAACTTGTATCTACAACACCTACGTGTAGAGTGGTCAGTTGAGAGTATGCAGGCATAGCATTCTTCCGCATTCAGTTCAGGAACCTGTTTCCCTTTAATGTGATGGCTAGATCATTTCCTGGAGCAAAGATATTCAAGGAAATCCTGATTGGCTCATTTCCTTACATCTTTCCAACTTACAAGACGTTCACACCTGCATGCTGCAAGTCGTTAATTGATAACATTATAATATCATACAAGCTTCTCCTACTGGTCTACAAAGTAGTCAACAATACAGCTCCAGAGTACTTTGGGGAGTGCCTGGTACGATACTCTCACTCTAGGCGCACTCGTCTTTCATCATCAGTTAGCTTCACTCACCCACGCACGAACAAACTATAGCTGGCGATGCAGCTTTCTCCTCTACTGCTCCTAGGCTGTGGAATAAGCTCCCCCTCTTCTGAAATCATCACCATTACACTGGATCACTTCAAACAAAATTTGAAGACCCAGTTATTTTGATATCCCTATATATGCACTGGACTTGTACTGTCACTGCCTGATAATCAATATCTCCTATGGCGACCAGGGATGACGTCTCATATCGTTTTGTATCCAGAAAAGGCGCTCTGAAAATGTCAACTATTATCATTATTATGCATAAAACAGAGACTGATCGGTCGAATTGAACCTCGCAACCACTGCAGGTCTGTGTCAGTACAAATTCAATTTGTTATATGATAAACAAAGTTCGATGGATATTGAGATGTCATGGGCTCAACTGATTTCAATTTGATAGAGTGTTTGACGTGCTTCGCTGATTATAATCTCGTTACAAACAACACTTTAAAGAAAAATATAATAGTGCATAATCTAAGGAAAACCAACACTTGTTCAGAAATATCGCACATGATCGTTTTGCCGCTTCGCGACCAATGAAGTATTACCACTACCCAATGATGATCAAAAGAAATATATCTGTATGTCAACTCACATCACCTATACACCACACTTTTACGACTTGTGTTTATAAAACGCTACACACACTCTCACCGTCGTGTTTTGAACAATAGCATGTTATAGAAATGATTTCGAAGTCATTACTAGAAATCAATTAATGTTCACAACAGATTATTGATGCGCTCCCCGTTTTTGAAAGGCAATCAAGTCTGGGTTAATATCAATAATTGTCTATACTTCTTCTTTTTTTTTCCAACGACAGGCGCAACGTCTATTTCTTCTTGTGTGTGTTAATCAAATTTAATGTGAGAGTTCGTGCGTGTAAAATGTGCTGGGTACTATGAGTGCAGCAGGCTTAATAATTATACTGAGATTATCATGGCACAACAAACTGGATTCAGACATTTACTACGTAACTATGTCAAAAAAGCAATCCGTAGAATGTAGCTTTCAGTAAGTGCGACATCTACGGTCCCAAAGTGTGCAGTGCAAAAGAGTGAGCGCAGGCTTGTTGTGATAAGATATTCCCACCGTTGCTTTCTCTATTCTCTTTTCTTTCGTCTTTAAAATGTTCGACTCTTTTGCGTCAAGTGTGTTTTTCCTTTTCATCATTCAGAAACAGTACTAAAATGTATGTCTGTTACTTCTGTACTAAGGTTACTATCCATACCTGGTGCAGAGCCGGTTTATGGGAACAGGGACGTCGACTCATTTGGAGGATGGAAAGGGGAAGACATTTTGGACGACAATTTGTAGCAACAAGGAAAAAAAAACAACATTACCTCTTTTTTTTTCTGGTGCCACCCCCCCCCCCCCCCCCCCCCCGGTTGCGTCGGCCCTGTGGTATGATAAATGACAGTCTTCGGGGTTTTCTTTTCTTCTTTTGTTTTTAATCATAAAGTTTTCCCCAAACATGATGGTTTCACTAAAATGCAGAAATAAGAGAACACATAAGTGAAACTAAAGGAAAATGGGACAATCCATTCGAAAATTTTGATTTTTTTTTAAAGCTAAATCCAAGTGTCGTCATTGCTATAATAAGAAGGGCGCATTAGTTCATGACGTTACAGTAGTGGATTGATAAAGAGAATACAAACTAAATTCCACAAAGTTTCATTTTTGTTCACGAAAAGCACACATTCCGCTGACTTGTTATTGAAATGTGTTGCGGCTTAAGATATTAATAATGGTAATAATCTCCCCTGCTTTGAGAACTGAAAATAAGTGAAATTATCTTTATATTCTCTTTTTATCTTTCAACTAGTAAGGCATCACAAAATTGTTGCAGACTGCTTTTCTAACAATGGCGTCACCAAAACCTGAAAAAAGAGGATCATACCTCATGAACAAATTGTCCGATTTACCACAAATTCCATCATAATATTCTACCAATATTGCAGCAAGCAGTGAATCCACACATATAGGGGTAAAATCCCTTACAAGAATATTGATGTTTTGAATACAACACAAAACTTTTAAATCTGTGATATTTTCTTGAGGGCACTGGCTTCCAACCTTTACTGAGATACAGCGTCTTTTAAGCCCGCCGCACACTATCCGCCTCACGACTACTAGTATACGACTGACAGACTTTTGGATTCGAAATAAATCATAACAGCTCATAATCAACATGCTTGTTTATTTCAGATCCACTTTCAGTCGTGGAGCAGTGAGTCGTATAGTGTGCGGCGGGCTTTAAAAAAATATAGCGGTTCCTCTAAGATCCTCAAGCATATAGGAAGGCGAATTATCATGATATGAAACAAGTATTTTGGTGCATGGAGGTTATAGGAGGTTTGTATCAGGTTCAAAGGTTATTTTCTCCGATGCCAGGTAGCAACCCCCCCTCAAAAAAAAAAAAAGATGTATTGCACGTTAAATGTCGACGAGAGGTATAAGGAAATTGCCTTCATTGCACTATTCAAGACTGTTCTCAAGACCCACTTGTCTTCACATATAATGTAGAATACCAGCTAGAAAGTTTCCTGTTGCTTTAGCAATACTGTTAGAATGTGTGTTTTTTTTTTCACGACTTTCTGAACAGTAAGTCTACGTGACTGTAAAATGGTAATTATGAATCCCAGTATACTTGCATGTAAAGGGAAAATATGTTTGACTTATGATTCTATTAAATGCTCTATAAAAATCACAATTCTTGTTCTAATTATTGTTATTATTATTTTCATTATTATTTTTAATAACAATGATAATAATAATAATGATAATTATTATTATTACTATTATTAGCATTATTATTATCATTATTATTATTAGCATTATTATCATTATTATCATTATTATTAATATAATAATAATTATTATTATTATTATTAATAGTATAATAATAATAATTATTAATATCATCATCATCATCAGTATCATCATCATCATCATTATTATCATTATCATCAGTATCATTATTATTTGGTTGTATATAGCTCAGTATATAAGACCACGGATTTTTAATGTCGTGATGTCCCTGGTTGAGTCAGCTCACAACAGTGGTCGTAGACTTATTTTGGCAAGGCCTTTGTACTACTTTGTCCCCCGAAGTCGGTCTCGTGGGAGCTTACTCATGAAGCATCAAAGTGCTTCGTAAGTGATGGCCATGTTAGATAAATCCAAACCCACAAACAGCTATTTCCGTCAGGTCATTCCACCGCGGTAGCCGTATAATGTTGAAGACTTGTCGATGACGTCACTATGAGCTTGTTGGGCAGGTACTCGTCGGAAGCACCCATTGAGTTAGAAGAAGGCAGAACAACTAATGGATTTAGATCTGTGCCTCTCTTCGCTTGCAGTCATCACTTTTGACACCATCAGTCTTCATTACCATGCACATTTCTGTATGACGGCAACATGCTGCTGATTAACTTTATATTTTTCGCAAAGAGCAATCAACTATACATCGACAATTGATTGTCACGTCTTCCAGTCGAAATTCTATTTGATGGCTTAGATATTTCGCAACTACATGTTAATACGGACATGCATCAGTTGATGAGTCAAAATTACGTATTTTTCTTCATCACCATGTGCTGATCTCAACAACTCATTAGTACCACTTGATGGCTTGAAACGTTTTAAAATTGAAATACCCACGGCATGTCCAGTAAACTCTTATGATCGAATAGATCAAATCACACAAGAATAAGACAGTGACTATCGGATCAAAATAAGACAGTATTGCACACAATCACATTGTATATCCGGTATACAAATTAGTTTAGCCTGATGATATCATCACTCAAACAGCCTCACAAGTCAACCACTTGATTGGAAATAAATATTCACTAATTATAAGAATTTCTTTGTGTGTGTGTGTGTGTGTGTGTGTGTAATGAATGCAAGAAGAAGAAATGACACATCAAATTATGAAGAGTTATAACAATTTGTCAATAAAACTTCGTAATTTGAAAGGGGTATAATAGCACTGTACGGTAATTTACTTACAAACAAGACACGAAATGTAATGCCCTTGATATACCTTACATTATATTCTTGTGACTGATTTATCTCTTTCAAAAGTGTGTGAACTGCAAAATTCCATAATATTCTTATATGTGGTCCGACCTATAATATATTGACATTGTAGCTGCTCTGTTTGTTTGCCTTTACTCTTGTTTATTGAAGGTCAACTACGGTCGATCAAGTATACAGGGCGAGTTGCAATTCAGTGACTTCAACGCAGCCGGTTCGATAGCATTATTTTCTATGACCAAGACTTTTGGGCCGAATGCATAAAACAAGCAATTGCTTGTAAGCAATTGCTTCAAGCAAAAGCACAAGCTCGTCTAGCAGAAGGTCTAGCTCAAGCAATTGCTTAAATCCATATGCATAAACTTTTGCTTGTGCTTATACCTTTTGCTTGACCCGCACAAGCAATTGCTTGCGTTTCCAACAAAAGGGACGTCACGCCTGTGCGAACACAAGAACAAAGGAGTGTGGCAGCATGTATTTGAAAGGGCATGTGTGTGCGACAACATTTCCTGACATAGCAGAAGAGCTATGAAATGACACTAATAAATGCACACACAGAAGCACACACACAAGAATACACACACACGTGTATTACTGGCTGATTCCCATCACTGCTTACAGCAGCCCGGATCTTCCAGATCGCACGTGGAGCGGGTCTCTTTGCTCTCCACCGAAGTCAGACGTCTTACCTCTTTTTCATCACATTTTGCGTGCTAACTACTAGACATTCCCTTTGTTGAAATAAAAAAGTTTTTTTACTCTACTTATGAGTAATTTCTTGTAGATTAAGACCACTCCTTCACAAATGTGGTTTTTCTTCCATGAATATGAAAATGATACTTAAAAGGGAACGCTAAGCAAAAGCTCAAGCTCATTTTACAGAGCTTGGAAAATCGTAAGCAATGCTAGCAAGAACTAGCAAAAGGTATGTTTTATGCATACGTTTTTAAGCAAATGCCTGGTCTCTAAGCAATTGCTTGAGGGCAGTAAGCAACTGCTTGTGCTTGCTAGCAAAAGCTTCTGCTCGCAAGCAATTGCTCGCTTTTATGCATACGGATTCGAGTAAAAGGCTAGCACAAGCAATTGCTAGCGTTTATGCATTCGGCCCATTAATGACACTGGGAATTTTAGGTCTTCATTTTATGCAGCAAACATGCAGTCTAATATCCATCCAAATACATATATACACATGATTACGTTTAGGCCATGCACTTTTTTTTTTGTTCTCTATACCTTTTCCTCGTGTTTAGTCCGACCAGTGAGGTGGAAGAGGAGATACAACTTTCTACCATGATGTCATTTTTGCGCTGAAATTCTATAGTCCATTGAAATAATGAAAGTAATGGCGTAAATTCTGTGTACAGCGATCTACAAGTCAAATCAACCTCCATGATCAGAATTATGTTTTATCATTATGTTGTTGTTATAGGTTGGGCCTGGGGATCGGGTAAGCACCCACCAGACCCACTGAAAGATTATTATGTTGCTATAGTGTGATAGATTTTTGTCTTTCCATTGATGACCTCATCGTTGACGTCGAGAGAGATCGCAAATGGTCTAATACAACACGAATTACTTGTTGAAACGCATCGAAAGATTAGTATCTAAATATTCCCTTCACTGAGTGTATATTCACAACCACGGTGTTTCGCGCCGAAATTCTCCTTTTTAAGGAACACACCACACCTCTCACACACCCACTTTTATACTTTCTTCAACACTGCGTCACAAAGCACCGTTCTTTGGGTGAACAAACTTTCCGGGCTAGCGCAACATGTCAACAATAGAGCTGAAAGTTTGTTCACCCGTTCTGGCTCGATATTAACATATTAGATTCTGGACCAAACCCTTTAATCAGAATGAAAAAAAAAATAATTGTACAATACCATGAATTTATATAAGTGGATGTACTTATATATGAATTCTGCAAAGGCTTATACTGTTCAAACTTTGAGTGAATTCATGTGAGAAGTTCTACGCATTTACATTGAGAAAATATTACCAATAATCTACGGTTAGGTCTAGTAATGTATCGGCGTCTAGACTATGCAAAGTTTGTTGGCCTTTCACTGCCGAGTCGTTTCCCCACACTAGGCACTGTATCAGTGTGTGCACTCGTACTCCTCCACGGAGTTGACACACACACTCCGCGATCCGCCATCTACTCTCTGCTGTGTCCTACAAACAGACATGAGACCTCAGACGCACCGGTAGTGACTGGATGTGAGCATCAGATTCTCTGGCGTTGCTGAAATTCTGCTATTCATACATACAATTTGACAAAGAGAGGGTGAGGGAACCCGAGGATTTGCCACTTGACCATATCTTGTGAGGTCTGAGGTTGACAAGTTTAACAATTTTCATCATGTAAAGAAACTTTCATTTGCTTGATGCAGTCGCCAATGTAAGACGGTGTCTTCAACGGCAGGTCATCCTCAGGACAAACGAATAAAACAAAGAGAGCAGGTTGTAGGATTCAGGAAGATTGGTTTCTCGATCGGGATCGGTAAAGATCAAGAAAGTGCGATCGACGTGGAGAGGTAACCAGCGTAGAAAGATGCAGTTAGATCTGCATCCCAACACCACCAGCTCAAGCGAGCGCGAGCGAAGCCTGCCTGAACTTCAGGCGACATTTGTCGTCGATAAGAAGTCTTCTGTCGTGCGACTTTCATCAAATTGTTTAAGCTGGAGAGAATCATCGTCATCACAGCACAGGAAATCATTCAGACATCGTCGTGAGTAAATTAAGCATGTAGAATTTAGATTCTATGTAAAATTTAATTTATTGTATAGATTCTTATCTTGTTGCATGTAAAGATGGATCTAGTGTTAACACTATTACAGTTAAATTAGAACGTATTTTCCTAAGTTTCCTTAATCACTAAACGTTTAGGGCTTTAGCTTGAATATTTTATTAGGCAAATTGATGCACAGCAGGGCTCCAACACTTGAAACTAGTTGAGAGTGAGACTCCCATAGGCCATGCTATAATTTAGGAGTCAAAATGAGTGAGATCAGTAGAAATGCATGCAAATGAACTAAAGTTTAATCTGTTAGTGTTAGAGTGAGAAAGGACCAAAATGCGTGAGAGTTGGCAGCCCTGTGCACAGTCTTTGAAAATTTATGTCAAAATTATAAAAATCGACCTTGTATGGATTTGCAGAGAGTTTACAAATCTGTTCATGGTACCATTAAACATAGATTCTAACTTAATAGAAGGTTTCTAGACCCTGTGTATGATGTATTAATTTTATTCAAACAAGCGAGTCAAACTCTTCTCGGTTGGTTGGTTGTTCTTTATTTTTTCCCATTCAAATTCTTTTTTGGCAACGATGCACTAACACACACCACTTTCTTCGTTTATGTCATTAAGATTCTTGGTATTGCCAATACCTACGTGCCTCGCGGCAAGCATCGCTTTAGATGCATCATGTTGGGATAGCTCAAGGGACAAACTTGCCCTGGTTTTGGCTGCATATGCACTCGGGTCACATTCCGTCTTTTATCAAGGGGTATTTGTTGTTGAAGATTTCTTTGCTTTTCATCATGTGACCAGCTTTAATGAAAAACCTTCAATACAGTACAGTCAGTAGTGAACCATGACTCTAGTGACCGCAAATCAGTAAGATTTAGGAGTTTTAAAACTTTTTTAGCTTAATTCTAACCAAAGGAAAAGGCAGGAACAAAAGAAAAACAGATGAAAATTGCATTGAATCGCATGGGAACTGAGACACGGGCAAACCAACTGGAAATGACAATGCTTCAGAAGAATCCCACAGTGCATCTGCGACAGGGCTCTGCAGCGTGCGCAGAAGTTTTTTGCGCATTGGCAAGACCGAGAATCGGTTGACTATCTTAAAGTCATTGTTTGTTGGTTATCACTTTGAAAACACAATTAGGAATTACCTTAGTCTAGAGTCTTGAATCAGTTGTTTATATCCCTCCTAGATTATCTATTATATAATGTTAAAGATAATATTCACAATTGGGGATTGTGAATATACAAATAATTGGCGTCTACTTTATATGAGCTTACACTGTAGGAACACTGTGATTTTGTAATGACTGTGATTTTTAGCTTTTATTAGTAGTCTAACATTAGTATTGGTGTTGATATTAAAAAAAAAAAATGATGTTACAGGGTAGCTGTTAGCATTTCCCAATACTAACATTGATAATTAAATGCAAATATCTGCATATCATCTGATATTTGAAGTGTTTGTGGTTGAGTTAAATCTTCTATTTATAAACAGAATTTTACTCTGCAGGAAAAGACTTGCAACAAATTGCAAAACAACAACTGTCACCAGAGTCCCCATCAAATACTGGTCCTGTATTTGTCATTAGGTGTCAACTTACAAGTTGAGGTTACTTAATTGAAAGAGGTTGACCTTACTAGATTACTATTGTATGTCTTTTAAAATTTGACCATTTAGATGTCCATCGATGTGTTCAGACCAGTCATATTGTGGGGGTGAAGATGAACGCCCCGTCTGATCAGCTGACCAATGGGAGTCCAGTCATAACCCTGTCAAACGTCGGTCAACTCTTCCATGTGCTGGGCACAAACCAAGATGCGGCCAATGCCAGTTTTACAGGTGAGAGTTTTCCTCTTCTTCCAGGTGATTATGGACAGACAAAGTCATATAATATGACAATCATACCCCATTCATACAGAGTTGAGCCCAGGAGCACTCCTGACGTGTTACAAGTTATGCCCCTCTGAGTGTGTTCATTCATACAGTAGAGAATCACTGCTCTCGGAGACCACAGGCAAAGTGGCTGAGAGGGGCATAAATTCCACACTGACCTTCTGGTGTGCAGGAACTTTGAACATTCAATTCAATTCAAATTATTTCACATGTTATCTCTTAAAGATGCACAAACAGAGACATATAACAGAACATAACACAGAAATATACACAAGACAATTTCAAAACACGTAAACTGTATGCACAGCCAGCACCGCATGCTACTTTCAGAGCACTCTAAACATTGGTGACCATTAAATAGAGTTTGGAGGGCTTCAGGAGCGCTCCTAAACATAATCTTGAGAGGGGCGCAGCTTTAGAGGACCGGATTGTCTGTTTGTACAAAGTTTAGAGGGGTTCAAGAGCACTCTTGGAGCGCTCTAAATGCCCTGTATGATTGGGGTATCACAATCATCATCATAACACTCAAAACATGCTAGCAAGTCCAAGGTGTTAATGTATACGCTGTTCTTTTTGCGTACAGATATTTCCGCGAATGAGGAGATCAGACATTTTTGCGAGATGTTGTTTTTGCAAATTGATGCTGTGCTGTTAAACATTATTGCTCTAGCGCATGGTGACATTTTGAAGTGTTGTTAAATTCGCAATCCAACTGTGAATTGCAAAATTCGCGAAAATTAAACCCTTGCAAAAATAAGAGCTTGTACAGTAAATGACTGTGACTTATACACTTGGACCGAATGCAGTACATTGGGGAAAAAATGAGTTCATGCAGTTCTATGGAGAACATCTCATGTAGAAAATCTGGACTGCATGCATGTACATAATAGCACTTGACAGTATTAGGTCAAGTTGAGTATTCTTTAAAATATCAACTTTAGACACTGTGGGAGATAATGCCTGGTTTTACAATATGTACACTTGTATGTATGAAAATTTGTTAAGGTTACATGTTACTTTTTATCATGATGATGTAAATCTATAACTACTAGTATGTGATAATACGTAAATTTATAGAATGGCACATAGGGTTCTATTGGCAAGGAATACATTATTTTTTAAATTTTATCAACAGACCAGCAAGTACTCTTCATTGTAAGTAAACTGTCAGTTTGAGAAGCAAAGACATATTGAAAGCTGCAATTAATCTCAAATTATACACACAAGAGTGCCAGTTTACAATTTAGGTCTCTTTACACGGAACCATTCTGCTAATATACTCCGATCACTCAAGTCTGTGCAGCAGTTGCTTTACAATTTTTCTTTCTCCGCAGTTTATGACATTAATCTTCCATCCTTCATGTACAGTGTACTTGGCTTCACCATTTGCTGGCCAGCTAGCTAGACACACATGATTGATTACAGTCTAAGTTGGGGTGATTCCTAAACTGCATTTCAAGTGGAGTGCACAGCAAACATTTATCAGCTTCTACAGTAGTCGATACTGTAGCCACTTCTGTCGTGGGCAATCAAGACATGATTTCAGATAAGCCCGCTGTCATGAAATTTGCCTGATCTAGCAAACCATTCATTTGTGTGTGTGTGTAGTGTATGTGTGTGTGTGTGTGTGTGTGTGTGTGTGACTTATCCTTACGTAAATTTTCTTTCGAAGTTATGTTGTTATGTAAGTTAAGAAAAGAAATAAAGTGCTACTGAATATTTACTGAGTAAACTTATTTTTTGTCATTTTGGGTGTGTTTGTGTGTGTGTGTGTGTGTGTGTGTGTGTGTATTAGCATGTATTTGTTTATCCCATGTAAGCACATGTGTGCTTGTTTCTGAGGGCAGAGGAACCATGTCTTCTCTACTGTGAAAAAAATATACTTGTTAAAGAGACTGTACAGTACTGGTTGAGGTGAGGATTCAGATTTATAACTTTTTTTGGTGAGATAATGAGAAACTTCTTATGAAATATTAAATAGCATGTAATTTCAAGAAGGATTCAATATTTATTTGATAAAAATTGGTCTTGAAATGGGTGAGATATATCCCAAAAAGTGATCCTAATAAAATTGACATGCCATGACGTTTATTAGGATCTCTTTGTTTTTCCTTGTTTTTAGATATCTCAAACATTTCAAAACCGATTTTCATCAAATAAACGTTTGATCCCCCTTGGAATTGTATGCTCTTTAACATTTTATAGAGTGGTTTCTAAATATCTCGCAAAACATTAGAAGCTGAATCCTCACCTCGACCAGATCTTTACAGTCCCTTTAAATAGGGCAATTGTGGTGGTGAGTGCTTTGTCATCCTGTACAGGGGATCCAGATTCTGAACATGACATGACATGATAAACTTGGTTATTTGACAATTGATAAACAGTGACTAATTGTGGCTGTGATACAAATTGACCACGGTGTGGACTGGAGGTGGGCAGTTTGACAGCGAACTGTGTGGCTTAAAACAGAACAATCACATGTGTGTATTGAAAAAAGTAATTGCTTCATGTCTGTTTCATAATGATAACAAAGATATTTTATAAAGTGCAAAATCCCCTCTTTCTTGTGCAAAGCATAATGATACAAACCTATGACTTTGAAATTTTCCCTCAGATGTCCCATTTGCTGTGGAATTGCCCATTTACTCCACACTGCTTTCAAATTGTGACAGGATTTTATATTGTATGATGGTAAATTAGTCATCCACACACTGTAAGACACTGTATTTGCTGCAAATTGCAGTCATTAGACAGCGATTAACTTGCATACACTGCTGAAGATAGTGAATAGGATAAATTGTTCAATGTGTCATGTGTTATTCTAGGCACAGTGATGAACTCTAAAAAGTGTAAGCAATAATGACATTGCCACAAATTCCCAAGGTATGTCTGCCAGAGAGTTCATTTCAAGGTGACTGAACTAAAAATAATGGCAGGAAATCAACACAATGAAGTCATGTTGAAAAATACAGCTACCAGTGCAAACAGAAAATTCCCCGTTCATTGTATTGAAATTGGGTTTCAAGACACAGAAAGCCATTGATTTACATATTGTATGTACAGATGGTACCAATTTTACAATTTAATTTTCAACTCTGTAATGACTTGATTCCAGCTTACATGCAGTATATGAAATATTCAAATGCAGTTGTGTGCTGTTATTGGAAGAACATCAATACAGTCTGTATATATTGAATTCCACTATTATCCCCGATAAGAGCCATTTTTACAGAGATTTCGGTGGTGTGATACACAGAGATATTGTCTGCAGCAAAGTAACCCTGTCTGTGTAATTGAACACTGGTTGCATCTAGATGGCATGGGCCTATTGAAACTGCATGTTCTCACTGCACGATCAAGAAGATACAGCACGGTTCCTTTGTGTCTCTAGTTACGTTCAGACGGCAGGCCCTAACCTCGAGGTTAGGAAACCTTGAGGTTTAGCTCTTGCCCCCTAACTACGACGTGTGTCCACACGACGAATCTTAACCTCGAGGTTACGAAACCTCGAGGTAAAGCTTCTGCCCCCCCCCCCCCCCCCCCCCCCCCCCCCCCCCCGTAACTACGAGTGGGTCCCACTCGATGTTAAAACCACAAAACCGGAAGTTTCAGCCCACACTGCTAACAAGACGTCTATTTATTCTTTAGTCCAACCATGGAGCTTTTTGGTAGCTCCATGGTCCAACCCTGTCGGACTCGCTTACAGGTACTTTTGTTCTTTGTCATGGTATGCAGAGATAGCCCTGCACTGATGACTTTATGCCTTTATGAAGATATTCGTCGAAAACATTTTTTAGCGTCGGAGAAGAATATAGAATACAGTAGCGAGTTCGACGTGTTCAGTTTCAGAGATCAAGCGCATGGGAAGAAAAGATGATGTTGTTGTGTCGTGCGTCATAGGTTTTTCACGTGTAGTGTATTTGTGGTGTACGTTTGGGAGGTTGACCCGGAAGCACAGGGAAATTGTGGGGGCTGGAGTTTACGGCGAGGTCACTCTTAACTTCGAGTTCGTTGTTTTTTGTGTCCACACGGTGTTTAAAGGCAGCCGATCGCCATCCCTAATGGTACGTAAACTCCGAACGACCGAAGTTTGTGTAATGCTACCACTGAAACAAGTTTTAGTGTGTGCGTGTGTGTGTACGCATCATACACAAACATTGTCACCGCGAGCTGCGGTGATTGGAGGAGAGAGGCCAGAAGACACTGCGGCGTGTGTGTGTGTGTGTGTGTGTGCGTGTGTGTATACGCATCATACACAAATATTGTCACCGCGAGCTGCGGTGATTGGAGGAGAGAGGCCAGAAGACGCGTGGCTCTTTTGGCCTCTCTTCATGCGCATGCGCACTGAGAGTGTGCGTCCATTCGGAAGCTCTCGTGGCTCGCTGGGACAGCCATTTTGGGTTATGAGATAAGCACAGGGAGCTCTCTTGTAGCCTACCGTATTTTCGCTGACCCATTGAGCCAGCGCTATTCTCATTCGGGGGTCACTACATTTGATACAGAATGGGGGAGGCAGCGTGTTGCGTTCGTCTCCGTGCCGCACAAACCACTCGCCACGACTGAGTGTCTTTAACTACGAGTGGGGACCCCCCCGCGGCTCGTGGTTAGAGCGCTAACCATAAGATTTCTCGTGGCTCGAAACATCGAGCAAACCTCGAGGTTTGCTAACTACGAGTGCGTCTTCACGGTCCCTAACTACAAGCTCTAACCTCGAAGTTTCCTAACTTCGAGGTTAAGGGCTCCCGTCTGAACGTAACTTCTAAGACCAACATCATACCAACATGCCAAGATTCTTGTATGTAAAACAACTCTGTGTGCAGACACCAGCTACACAGGAAGTGAAATCAGTGGTCATGCAGGGACATGAAAGGGAAATTCATCCAAAACTGAAAGCCAATTCGAACTCAAGTGATGCAATCAACTTAACAACTCAGTAAAAAAAAAATTGACTAAGGTTTGTACTGCACAGCTTTGAATTGTTTGCATATAATCAATTAAGTCATCTAATGCAATGTACAAAAGAGTCCTCAGAATATCAGTCTTGGGATTTAGTATATTTTTCTCTCTTTTTTTCAATAGTATGAATATAATGTATTCTCCCTACTTTTGATTTGTTAAAAAAAATAGAAGAAAAAGGAAAAAGAAGGAGGTAGCTTTAAAGAGATTGAGCATACTGTTTACAACATGTATGGTACTCTGGAAATGTTGCTGGCAGTAAGATTTTCTCTTTTTTTTTTGAATTGCCAAATTATGATTTTTCATGAAAATAATAGGAGTCTGTCAACTTCCCTAGTTATGAATGGTACTGTAGTATACTTCATGTATTTCAAGAAGGTGAACAAAAAAGACTGAACTTCAAAAAACAGACACTGACATTCCATGAACCAACACAAACAAGAAATCTTGACCAAGCGAAGCAATTTGTGTTCCCTCGTTATTTGAAAAATGTGTTATTGACAGACCTATTCAGACATTGATATTGGGATGACTGTTTCTACACTGCACATAATTTTGCTGAAATATTCTCCAATGTGTACTTGTATGTGCAGCATATAAGCAATGTCTGTATGTTTCTTGTACATATGTGTGTATATATACTATCTTAGCAAAGAAAGCAAATGCAAAATGTAAGATAGAGTAATCTGGACGCTTACAGTGTACATGTACACTGTACCCGGGGATTTCCGCCATTGTTTGAGAGTGAAAGTGACAATGCATTGATAAGCACTGTGTACGTAGCAAGAAGCCACGTATCTCATTGTATGGTACAACGTTGATTGTTGCTCTGTCTCTGTCACTGTCTTCTTACATGTACATGTATGTACGTCATCTTGATCATTCATGCGAATGAATGCATCTGGAACAGAATCAATGCGGATGTGGCACTGTTTGTGCTTCAGTCTTCATGCATACATGCCTTGATACTTTGTTTTGTTTTGTTTTGTACAGGAAGAC
This sequence comes from Diadema antillarum, assembly GCF_040938485.1. Lineage (NCBI taxonomy): Eukaryota > Metazoa > Echinodermata > Echinoidea > Diadematoida > Diadematidae > Diadema > Diadema antillarum. Next base: position 396,208 of record NW_027271621.1, read on the forward strand.
TTTTACAGTAAGAAAGGTCTTTCATAGCCCCTAACCCATCCTTTCTCTGAAGCAGTTTACTGATCGTAACACATTAGATTCCTGTCACTCTTGTCATTGCATTCATTTTGCAGGCTTTTCTTGTGAACTGCAAAGACAAAGCCAGTGACTATGTTCTCTTCTTGGGATGAGATTAAAGCACTCTTTGCACCCTATAACCTCCAAGTTTTTGTTACATTCTTGGTTCAATCTAAGCATTAATTACCTTCAATGTTTTATCAGATTTCTGCTACAGTTTTATACATGTATATTATGAAGATGCATGGTCAACTTGCCTCATCTAGATGGAATGTGATAAACTCCCTAACAGATTTCTGTTCCATTCCTTGAGGTTCATGCATTCAGTTTCTATCTATCTGAGCCTTGCCTTAGCAGTATGCAAGACCATCCTTTGGTGAACATGCAATCTATCAAATATCTGAAACTTGAGATCATGTGTCTTTAAAAAATTATCTTTATCTCTTCAGTTTTCGTTGGCAAGAGCTGCTCAAACATGAAATGGAAAGTCCAAGAATTTGTCTTCTCATCCCCCGACCAAGAACTCTGCCAGAGATGGGTTGAGAGAATCAAGGAAATAATTGAAGGAGGTGAGTAAACTTTTTGTTTCTTTCCATTCAAGATTTTGATTAATATGTCTAATTGTGTCATGAATATTTGTAGCTGGTTGTGATACTGTAAAAGAGGAAATTTTCGCGGTGTTGAAATTTTCGTGCATTTTGTGCAACCAGAAACAAGCGCGAAAATAAAAGCACACAAATAATTTTGCTTGCCATATGTTCCTGTGCGTGATGTCTTGATTACGCGGAATTAAAAACATGTGAAACGCTTCTTACCCGGCCAAGCGTGAAAAATTACTCGCGTGAAAATATCCACTTTTACAGTTAGTGTATTGAAAAACATGCATACTGTGATACACAGTATAAGTTGACAGCAACATGCATTTAGAAGATGGGGAAAAGGATCTTTTCAAACATGTGATTCCAAAAGCCTGGCTCAGAGTACTTGCTACATTCACATTCTATGAATTTATCAAAATCATTTTTTTTTCTCTCTCTCTCTCTCGCTTTCCACACATACTAGTCTGAGTTTGCTTTCACACAAGCTTACAAACAAATTGAATTCACTAAAAAAGATTTTGTGACAATGATAGATAAAACATATACATGTACATGTGCATCCAACTGACTGTAGATCATATTATATTAAACTTTTGTGTGTATCTTCCAGAGTCCTAGTAACACCCAAAGCTTTGTATAGGAAAAGAGATTTTATTTTTCTCGATGTCCATTCTAGCTGTTTATCTATAGATTCGGATTGTACACAATGTCACCATTCACAAAAACTGCTCAAGTATAACATGGAAGGAAGGTTGACTTCACAAGTACAATGTTGCCCATGTGAAAAGCTACTGTAGTTGCGGAATCAAATTATAGGGACCTGTGCCAGCAGCTAGCATTCCAGGGTCACTGGACAGTGGAATCTATTTCGAATTCAGTGCAAAATGTGGGTGCACAAATATTGGGCAGTTTTAGAGTAAACATGAGAACAAACTTGACCCTATCAAGGTATCAAGAAGTTCTTGGAGAATGGTAGAGGAGGTCACTGCTAAAAATCTACTTGTGAAATGTCAGTAGAACTGCACAGTTGTGTGTGTCTACAATATTTAATAGCCTCTCATCAAACCATCTTTTTATGCCTCCGCCACGAAGTGGTGCCGGAGGCATTATGTTTTCGGGTTGTCCGTCCGTCCGTACGTACGTCCGTACGTCTGTACGTCCGTACCTGCTAACGAGAGTATGCTTGTGTGGCTAGGAGAACAATAGTGCACAATAGATGGCCTTTATTCCGTCAGGCTTGTGTGGCTAAAATTTTTGCTTGTGTGTCTATTTTAACAAAAGGGAGAACAAAGGGGTAGACACACAAGTATATCACCGTAAGGTTGTCCGTCCGTACGTCCGTACGTCCTTACGTCCGTACGTCCTTACGTCCGTCCGCTTTCATTTACGCGATAACTTGAGTAATATTTACTGGAATTTTACCAAACTTGGTCCAAGTATGAAGTATGATGGGGCAATTATTTGATTAGATTTTGGGTGAAATCGGCCAAAGGTCAAGGTCAAATCATGAAATTGTATCCGTTTACGTGATAACTCAAGACTGCATCAAGCAAATTTCACCAAACTTTGTTGGAGGATGATGTATGATGGGACAATTACTTGATTAGTTCTTAAGTGAAATCGGACAGAGGTCAAAGGTCAAAGATCAAGGTCAAATCCTAAAATTTATCTGTTTACGTGATAACTCAAAACTGGATGAAGCAGCTTTCACCAAACTTGGTCCAAGGATGATGTATGATGGGACAATTAGTTGAGTAGATTTTAGTGACATCGGCAAGAGGTCAAAGGTCAAAAGGTCAAGGTCAAATGCTACAAATGTTGCAATTTCCCCCATATCTATGCAATGCCCAAAAGGTATTTTCTTGAAACTTGGTGTGGACATGTACTACTGCGTAAAGATTCTCCAGAGAGAGTTTCATGTCATAAGGTCAAAGGTGAAAGGTGAGGTGAAAATGTTGCAATATCACTTTTCTCGCAAATGGTTCAATGTATCTTCGTGGAACTTGGTAAATACGCATGTACTGACTGGCAGGGATTATCTAGGGAATTTAGGGGTCATGGGTCAATAGTCAGGGGGGTCAAAGGTCAAGGTCAACTCCTCAAAATTTTCTTATTTCCCCCATATACTAGTATATGCAATGCTTGCATTATTAGTTTCAATACCGATGCATTACCTAATGGAGATTCTCCGGGAAATTTCCAGCCGGAAGGTCAAAGGTCAGAGGTTAAGGGTCAAAGGCCAGGTTTCAATGCCCCCCCCCAAAAAAAAAAAAAGAAAAGAAAAGAAAAGAAAAGAAAAAGAATCTATTTTGTACCATCATTACACTCTTTCTTCATACCTTGGAAATTACTCAATGCATAAACTAATAAAAAGGTCCATCAGAATTCAAGTAAAAATTCTCAATTCCCCAAATATGTACCTGCACTCTTAGAAAATTATAGCAAACCCAGATCAAGACATTTCTGACAGACCTGTCGTTTCAATATTTTGCCAGTTATGTGAAACTGTCATGGATCACACATTGTGAAGACATTGTACTATACGCCTATTGGGATAATCATGCATTATGGCGGAGGCATCAGTCGCCATAGCGACATTTCTAGTTCTTTAATACCTCCCTTGTTCTCATAATGTGCTGTATGCCATGCGGAGGCATAATGTATTTGTCACTGCTTATCATTTTCCTTGCTTGTGTGTGAGCATGTGTGTCTTTTGAATTGTATCCCTCTCCTTGAATGTTTATGGGTATTACAGGCAGCTTGACCTTGTCATCAGGTGCTAATTTTGGATTTACGCATGCTGGTAGCTAATCACTTTTATTATGTGTAATGACCCAATTTACAGGGTGTTCACAACCATTCAGCCATAAACAAATTGTGCTATATATCATATCTTGCTATATTTGATGAATGGTTGTAATAAAATAGATTGAGTAGGGATTAAAAGCTGGAGTAATTTTGTACATAGTGAAGACTATGACGCTGAAGTAAATTGTGGCTATTAAGGACACACATAAACAGCAAGCAGATGGCATAGTTTACACTCGGTCGTACTTGTGCAGTCCCTGTCTCTCTTTTAAGAGGAAGACTTGAAGAGTTAAGGTCAGGTTAGTCTGAACACCTGTCCACACTACCTGGGAGTCTCCCTGCCTCTGCTGGGCCAGTGCACATCCTCCTCAAATGAATCGCTGACTGATTCAGAACATTTTTTAAAATAAATACACTGTAGTCTGCCACCACTGATGCAGACAGTGCAAACTTCCTCTGGGTGCCAGCATTGCAAAGGCCTGGCAAAGTGCCAGCGAATAATCCATCCTCGTCGCACCTCATGTGATACAGCCGACACGTTGCATAAAAAAGGACCAGCATCGTACCAATTTTGTTCAGTGGTCCTCGTTAGTCGGTGTCACGCAGCAATGACTTTTAATTTAGTCGCTGACGGTAGATGTATCATATTCACCCAGCAAGTTTCATTGCTTTGCTGAGAGTTATGGGCATAGTGACAAAAGAGTGAGGGAAGAAAAAAGGGGGTGGGGAGGGAAACAAACAGGTATCAATCAAAGAAAGAAAGACAGACTGACAGAGCAGACAGGGAGACATACAATGTAATGCACAGACAGACATCATACATTGTGGGGCATGCCATCTGGAATAACACTGTCAGTGTTTGTGAAATATCCATACTGTACAGAATAAATAAAATGACTGCTCTCATCATGGCTAAAGATTACATTGTACTTAGAGTAGAAGTGATTGGAAATCTAGAAGAGCTCAGGACTTAACCTGGAAATCATTTCCCTTGAAAATTATACTATTTAGATTTCTGATGTGATATTGATGAGGGAGCACACTGTTGAGTGATTGAGTATGGTCAACTGTAAGAGGTACATAGTATATGTATTTGTGCATGCAGCATGGTGTTTTTTCCCCATAAAATTGTTTGATTTGAACTACACTATACGAAAACTCCAGTACAGCTTTGGTTTCAATATGCCATTATCAATGTTCCTCACACATTTCCTGAAATTCCCCCTTGGCCAGCTATGTAAGAAATGAATTACAGGGGCTAGAAAAAGAGGCCTGTTGTATTGGGACAAATGTAATCTGTCAAAAGTACTGTACAATTTTGACACATGAGCCTCATACTTCCTTGTATGCCTACAGATCCGGACAGGCCACACAGACTCCAAGTCATAATTAACCCATATGGTGGTAAAGGCAAAGCACCTTCGATATATGAGACCAGGGTGGCGCCCTTATTTGAAATTGCTGGTATCAAGACTGGTGTTACAGGTAAGACTTTACATCCTATGTCTGTTGTCTTGTTCGTCTATCAATATTTTTACATTGATGCAATGATGTCATGCTGAAAAATACACTTTTGTACTGTCTGTCATTAGAATGCATTCCTTGTTCGAGTACAGAATTGTTCTTTTCTTTCCTTTCCAGTCAGGGTCTAGATGTCTGCCAAAGTCTAAATGAGAGATTTAAATGCAAATTTTCAGGGAATAATTTTTCTGGTGTGGCATCGCAATTGGCTACGCATTTTTGATGATGACTGCTATACAAAATTTTTTGTGTGTAGCAAGTTGGGTTTTTTTTTTTTCATAGGACTGTACAGAACTTTGTTCAGTATTTTCCCATTGATCAAAACTGCTAATCAAATTTGAGAAATAGAATTATTCCCTGATTCCCAACTGTTACTGCTCAGCCCACTGATATTTTGTTGAATTGAATGGAATTATTTTTCAGCTTCGATTTGATACCTGCTGTTATGGTGCCATTCACATTTTTCCTGGTGAAATTCTGGTCAAAGTTGAGGTTTTCAAGGGATAGCTCCTACATGTACCTCAGGGCAGTTTCCCATATCTGGAATTGATGTTCATCACTAGTTATAATTTTTTATTCATTTATTTTTTTTTATAGAAAGCCAGTATGTACAGCTGTATCATTAATGCTTCAATCATTAACTGAGTAGTATAGATATCTAACATTGCACAGTCATACAAGTCTATATTGTGTACATTGTACATTTGCACAAGCTCAATATTAGCAATCTCGACGACTGATAATATATGAAAAGAAAAACACAATAAAACAAAACGAGCTTGGGTCATATGCAAGAAATGAATGAGCAGTTCCTATTGTCATGCTTTATTCACAGTGACTAAGAATGCTGACCATGCAAGGGCACTAGGCGTTTCCATGAATCTGCATGGTGTTGATGGGTAAGAACCTTTTGCCTTTCCTTTTTTTTGTGTGCGGAACATCTTTCTAAATGCACAAATCCCTGATCCTATTCATATACCGTTGAATACTGTTGTTATCACTGATACATATACTGATGGTAGCCTTAGGAAAATGCTAAAAAAAAAAAATTATTGCAAAATATGTAGGGTTACAGCTTCCCTAACAAGAATCAAGACTATGACATACATTATGTATCATTTACAACTTGTCTGTTTCATGTTTTGCCCAGACTTTATTGCGCCATCATTCTCTAACTCATTAGGTACTATCAATTCAATTATCGCCTATATTATTTTGGCTTTTCATGTACTTAAACTTTGTGATAATGTTTATGGTAGTGAATCTAGTATCTCGTTTTAGCTTTTTGTTTAGTCAAACTTTGTTATCACACTGGAGTAGTTTGGTAGTTAATCATTAAATGAATGTGGACGTCAAGCTACTGGTTTCATTCTCAAGATGATAGCGCAAGTGTCGAAACTGTCTCTTTCACTCCGATCGTTTGTCTCAAAAGTCAACAGACTTTGTTTTGTAGTGGGAAATTTGTGCAAGGCCTTTTGTATCATCAAAGGAGATTATATGCAGACTTGATTGGAATTCAGTTTAGTCTCTTCCTTACAAGCATTTTCCATCCGTCTGTTTATTTTTCAATTACTTATTGATAGCACAAAGAAAAACTTTGATTACTTACAGGCTCTCAAATTAGATGTGATTGGTGATAATTTTCCTGACATGGGGAAATATGCATTTTAATATACACCTGGCAATGGGCCGTTTATGAATATCTAGTATTATGATCAGTGATCAAAGATCAACAAACTTTCCTGGTCAAATCTTGTCAGCACAGTTGGATGACCTGCTGTGCAATTAGTCAGATATTAACCCACATGTACACTGTCAAGTTTTGTTTTGGTTTGGTTTTGTTTGATGTTTTTTTTATAGATATTTTATAGAGTTTGGCAAAGGTAAAGAAGTAATCTACTGCATGAAGTACCTTAGAGAGCCTTGTTTTGTCTCTAATTGCAGATGGATATTGATATTACTTGTTTCAATAGGCTGTGAAATACATGACCCTACTGCATGCTAACAACTATGTCTTGGCTATGAAATTGTGTTGCTATGGTAGTTACCATTGATTGCAGAGATACCATCAGTTGTAAAGTTACAATATTATTATGCAAAGGGGGCCCAGATGAGTAAAACTGATTTGTTGTTGTTGTTGTTGTTGTTGTTGTTGTTGTAAACATCCAAACTTCTAATATTGTGGGACTAAATTTTTCATTACTGAAGTCACACATAGGCACTGTGTGTGGAGAAATAGAATGATGATGTTGGAATCGATTGATCTTATGTTAAATATGTGCAATGCGAAATTCTAGACTATGCGTTCTTCACAGAAATAGTGTAAGATATATTATGTCACGTCATGAGTACAAGTGACATTTACTGATAATAAAATGTAAGCTCAGCTACTGTAAATATCAATGAGAAAAGTTGTGATGTGAAGGAAAATGAGCAGTGGTCATTCCAGTTTGTCTGTTGATGTGACAGATACACAGGTAACACAAGAAATATGACTAATAAAGCATGTTGTTGTAGGCAGCACTTTAGAACATACACATTGTACATGTATGTTTGCAGGTGAAATAGTCATATTGCCCTCAACAGCAGCTACTACCCTTTCATTACTTCTGCTGCGTGAATCAATGTTCATGGAGACAGTATTGATGAGCCTCGCATTATGGGAGGATGAACTTTGACATGCACCCAGTCCCAGCATCCTTTGTTCTCCATGCGCTTTATTGTTCATTTCGTCTGCAGCGTCGTGTGCGTCGGGGGCGACGGCACGTTTGCCGAATTTGTCAATGGCGTGCTGGTGAGGACCCAGAATGAGAATGGAATCGACCCCGATGACCCAGCCTCTGTGCCTGTACCTCCAAGTGTGAGGTTTGGGGTCATACCTGCAGGTATGTCTTTCTGAAGCCCTGGTATAGTCTACTAGACTTGCTTCCAGGCTTTTCCTATTTCTTATCAACAATGTGTCATTAGGTACAGGATGCCAAATCAAACAAAGTAAGGCATTGTCACTTAAAAAAAAAAAAAAAAACTTTCCAGATGAAATGATTTGAATTATGATGGCAATGATTTTCAGTTTGTTTGTTGAAGTTGTGTCAATGTAGGAACATGCCTATCTAAAGCACATATGCTCACAATAGATGTGTGTTGATGTTTCATGAAGTAAGACCAGTTGACTTGTTCTCCAAACAGAGGTATTGTGATTCATCTTCATTTTTATTTCTTTCTTTTTTTTAGTTCTAATGATATTTCAAGAAAAAAGCAAAGGAGTAATAAAGGCATTCACGTTACATTGTGCATTATTGCCCACTTTGCATGTACAATGTACATTATTGATATCCTTTGTGCTATGAGATATGCAGTCTGTTGCAGGTGTTATCTGGTTTTGAAGTATTCGGCATATTCTAAAAGAATGACTAATCAGGTCACGAATTTCCACAATAGTTGTTAATGAATAATTTATAAGCTGATAATTGTAATATAGATGTATATAATGGATGCTATATTGTTACCTTACTGTTGTGACTAGTTCTCATGAGGGTATACAATGTATATTTTCATTATAATCTTGATTGATACAAGATGGATGGATGTTCACAGCAAGGAATAGGAGCATCTATCAAATAGATTGCTTCCAATCAATTATGCTTTCATTTTTTTTAATAATTCACTTAGTAACAGAGTTAGTGATCATATGTTCTTAAAGACCCTTAAATACCAAGTACACTGTAAGAAGTAGATAGCAAATATGAAGTCAAGTTGATATGAGTGCATAGTCCTCTCAACAGCTAAAACGTTTGTGTCAGCGGACTTTGAAAATGTTCCCCTGCATTGTCTAAAAAACACTGTCAAATCATGGAATGTATTTGCTAAACAGTGTAAGGTAGTTTTGTTTTCATACTGATAGCTGTAGGTCGATAGTGCTACGTCAATGTTATTGTGGTACTGATAGCCACGTGGGAATTGCGTGCCCATTTTGGAGTTTGCCCTTTTGGATGGTAGCACAGTTGAAACAGAGAGCTGTGTTTATCAGGTACTTGTGTGCCAATCTTACCTCGTGTCAACAAACTTTCATGTGAGAGTAACAGCTTTGCCTGGGTTTATTCCCCTTTGTATTGTTTAGGTTCCACTGATGTGATCGCCTACGACACCACTGGCATCAACGATCCCGTTACTTCAGCACTACAGATTATCTTAGGTATGGTGACAGAGTAGATCTTGTTTGCCGTGTTTCGAGGAAGTGTTGTTTCTTCTTGTTCTTTATCATCTTTGAGACAGTGACTAGTGAGAAGATAATGAAATCAAAGAAATAGAATGCATGAGGAAGAGGGACACAATCAAGTGTTGCTGAAGATTATTGAAGTTAGAAAAATGAACCATTGCATGGAAGTGAAGCACACAGAATCACACTAATTCTTGGGAAGATTCAGCTGCATTGTACAATGTTACTGTCACAGTGCTGCTCTGAATGATTGTGGCCTATTACATTTATTTTAGCTAAAGAGCACACATGATAAGATGGCAGTCAAAGAAGTAATACTTGTAGTCAGCTATTTTAAGATATGAGTGGATGGGAACCAACAAAGTCACATATTCACGTCTTGTTTGCTAAAGTGTATCGATTCTCAAGTTCCATGTGTAATTTTTGTGATTTCTTTGTTCTGTTCCATGCAATTTTTTTTTCTATATAAATGTTTAAAATTGGACAGATGCCCGTAATCTTTCTAATATTTTTATCTTATACTAAAGATTTGTTGTTTTGAGCCAACTCAATAATTTGATGAAGCGTAATTGTTATAGTGCTTTGTTCACCAATTGACATGCACGCCGGAGCACTTTTTTTCACCAAGTGGCACAGATGTCTAAAAAACTAATTGTCAATGAATAGAGATTACCTAATCTCCCTTTTGTGTCACCATGGCCTCCCTGTTGGACCGAGGCACATTTCTACACCTGAGTGGGCTTAATAATACTACTGGGTTTAGGTTGGAGGGACTACTGAATGCTAAAGAAAAAAAAATTAGCTAGTTAAACTAAGTGCCTTTGCACATTAAGGCCCGAATTACAAAGGTGATACAAATGAAACCATAGTTTAAACCATGGACAAGAACCATGGAGCGCCAAGTGTCGCACGGAATATTTCGTTACGAAATTGGTCATTTTTTAGACAAAATGACCATTTGGTAAACGAAATTATAATTTCATGGACGAAATGTTCATTTAGTTACAAAATGTTGTCATTTCGTTTCAAAATAATCATTTCATCGACGAAAAGACTGATTTCATAATGAAATATTCCGTGCGACACTTGGCGCTCCCTGGTTTTTGTCCATGGCTTAAACCATGGTTTCTGTCCATGGTTTAAACCATGGTTTCATTTGTACCACCTTCATGAATTCGGGCCTATGTGTTTAAAAGATGGTTGAGGACCTTTCATGTATATTTGAATCAGCAGAATGAAGTTAACCTAAAGAGAAATTATCAAGCAAGCTGTATATTTGATGTTTGGATGCCTGTCCAGGTTTCTCCCTTGGTCTGGACGTGTGTTCGGTCCATCACAACAACTCCCTGCTCAGGTACACCTTCTCCTTCCTTGGATACGGTTTCCTTGGTGACGTCCTGAAGGAGAGTGAGAACTACCGGTGGATGGGGCCGGCTCGATATGAATTTGCCGGTATGTAGGACATCCATGGTGACAGTGTGCGTTGGATATGATGTTTTCATTAGCAAGATAAATAATGGTAAAGACATGTATGTTACATGTGATTAGAAAGACATGTGTCGTACATGCGATATTACATTTGATTTTCCCATGTACTTTTGGGGCTCATTAAAAGTACATGGAACAAAAAAAAAAAACAAACAAACAAACGAGAAAACAGCAGCTGCAATATGATTTCTTTTTGCTCAAATACAAATATTGTATGTGCAAATATGAATCTCATGAAATATTGTGATGTAGTGGTTGTAATGATGGCATATCTGTCTCTTTGCATGCATCGTACACAGTCAGCAAACATGCATGTGTTCTGTCTTATTGTATGGAATTTGTGTTTTAGTATATAGTTGGAGAAACTTAGGGTTATGTATGTGACCAGTTATTGATTGTGATTGAGGATTACATGAAAAACAGCTTGTCATCGTTATATTGATTTTTTTTTTTAAAGTGATTAAAAAAAGCATTGCTCCAGAAAGGAATATTTCAGATGAGTTCAGCTGAAGTTGTTTGTGTATGTCTCCTGGGAATAACCTTTGCCCCATATCCTACTCTCCCCCCTCCCTAGGTGTAAAAGAGTATCTGAAACATCAGGTGTACCGGGGTGAGGTGGCTTTTCTGCCCAGTAAAGACGAAGACAACTCGCCGTGGGACAAGGAGGGCTGTAGGATAGGGTAAGAACGCTAAATCCCCTGCCATCACAGCTCAATGACCTCTAACAATCATCAGGTGACTTCCATTTAAGGCCAGGTCAGCCATTAATCCCTCATAATTCATTCAGCTTGAAAAAATTGGGCGTGGTTTAAAGATATCATGTAGGAAACTGGTCAGCATTTTGATTCCTTAATGTTTCAGCGCCAGTCTTGAGTTATGACAATAATTGGATGAAAATCACAGTAGCAGTGTTGAGTTTGACAAATATAGTTTATGACAGAAATCCAAACTATGATACACTTAGTTTGTTTCCAGCAGTTTAGGGGGTTTGGGAATGAAGAGTCTGAGTTTTTAATGTGTAAGTTTTTAGAAACAACACATTTATAGTGGTTCTATCACACAATGATGATTTTTGACTTTACAGACATTCTTCAGAGAAAATTTTGTGTCTGTAGCCACTTTTTTTCAAAGCGTAACTATAACATAATGTCGCTGGGGCGACAAGACCTCGTATCTACAAAATGTCAAATGTTCAGGAGAGCAGGAAAAAAAAAAACCCGTGGCAGCCAAAGCACTATATCAAATGTGATAGCCTTTCCTTCATGTTTCATGCTTCATGTTTGGGGTAAGACAGCTAGGATTTGGACAGGACATCACTTAACAGATTATCTGACCATTAACCCCCCCCCCCCCCCCCCCCCTTTAAAAAAAAAAAAAAAAAAAGTCATTTTCACCGAAATTTGAGATACATGGTCTTGTCACCCCAGTGACGATAAGTCATGTAGATAATTTGATGTTTGATTTATCTATCACATATCACTTTTATAAAATGCTGCAGTGGTCAGATAAGCACCCCCTCCTGCTATCTGTGAAAGACAAAACTAAATCATCTCAACTACCAGGAACTACCATTAGTTCAGCCATGCTTCAACATATATAGACACATCTTGACACACTGTTATTAAACTAATAAGGCCTTCGGTTATGTTTGGTCAGTGATGTTGGGATCACATGCTTTGGAGATTTGCTGCTTCAACAAACATACTTTCTCTTCCCAACAGATGTGGGGTGTGCTCAAAACGGAGGTCACAGAAGCATCGCGAGTCATATCACACACCCAGGAAAAATGGTAAGTTTTGTGGTTTGAAACGTGGGGAGCTGCCAAGTCTACCCTAATTGTGCGGGAGACTTCCCGAAAACTTCTAATATTTCTTCATGACTAGATAAAAAAACCCATCAAAATCTCTCTGATTTGGAAATCTTTTTTGCCTATTGAGTTGCATGTGATACAAGACTTCTCCCCGATTGCTCTTTGGAATCTATTTGATTTTGAAAGGTGAAAGTTGGCAGCCCAGCTGATGATGCCTATTGTTGTGCAAGAATCGTGGTCTGATATTCAACATGCATTTATCTGTAGCAAGACTGTTCTTTTTTTTTTTAACATGATGGTATAAAATGTATTCCCTGTAGATGTGACTAATATTTCTAGCGTAATTCTTAAGTATGAGTATCTGGAGGTTTGTACATTTGTTTGCATGAGAATGTATTTGTTCATCTGTAGTTTAAGGACAGTGAAACAAATTTAACACTTTTTATCAGTACATGCATATTTTTGTAATTGCATGGAAAAAAAATGCAATCTCATATGTGCTGTAAAATGTGCATATCATGTAGCTGAAAAGTAATGTAAGTAGGGTAATGGCTCTTAGCATGTGAAAGGTCTTGCTAGATTTAAAGTAAGATCCTGCATTCAGTATTGCAATTGTTGTCATGAGATCATTACATGCAGAGTGAAATATTTTTGTATCTTCCCCTTCTCCCAAATGGAAGACTTTGATGACATCGACACTACCTCCAAGTGGCGCTACGTCACCGGTCAGTTCACGGCAATCAACGCTGCCCTCGTCAGCGGCCGATGTTCCAGGACAGTCACCGGCATGTCTCCGGCCGCTCACCTTGGCAATGGCTGCATCGACCTCGTTCTGGTCAGGCAGTGCTCTCGCTTCGACTACCTCCGACACATGCTCCGCCTCGCTTCGTCAGGAAACCATGTAAGTCTGAAACTCAGTCAATCTTGTCTGTGCTCCAATCACAAGATCATTATTGATGTACAATTGTATGATTATGTTTTGTGAAATGATTATGTAGCTTTTGCTGCCCTTGAAAATTTATGAACCCATTTCAAATTTACATTTTATGTCTTTGCTATATGAGCCAACATACAATTAATTTATATGGAAGTTGGCATCATTTTCCAAGCACTACTTTGTGGTGGATTTTCCCCAATGTGTATTATTTACTACCCCTTTTGAAGACATTAAAGAGCACGTGAAAGTGAAATTTGTGCCATGTGACTTTTGCTAAAGTTTGACTACAAGCCATGTTGGATTTGTCCATGCATGTTTAGATTTACTTGATGAGGTATGCAAGTTTTTACCATGTTCCCTTGATTCTTTTTGAGTGATAGATAGATAAGAAGAGAAATGCCATATTACAAACTGAAATAGTTTTTTTTTTTGTCATTTGTCAGGGGATTTCCCAAGCCTGTAACTATTAGGCAATAGGTATCTCATGATCCATGTTAAAATGCTTGTCAACAAGGAATCCCAAGTTTGACACGGATGAATAGGATGCTCTTTCAAAAACGCCCCCCAGGAAAAAGCGAAAACAAAACAACTCTTGTACTGTTTCTCTGAATGGGTTGTAATTCTCCAGTTCACCAACTATAATGCTGTTCTCAAGATGAATCAAAACGTTTAGTAATGGAAGGCTTCATGGTGTATCACATATTCTTTCTTAGGTATGTATGTGGCCCTGAAGAGGGCCTACCCACTCGCAGTGTATCAAAACTGCTGTAGGAGAAAGTGGTAGCATAAACTGCCTTTTGTCAGTCAGAAGGTGAAGAATTTTACTTTCAAATGCACCTAGCTCTTGAAATTTTAGCCTTAGGTCTTAAAAGGACACTTTGTAGAGTTAGAGTATTGTCAGAACGTGAAGGGACATGAATTTTACCAGACAGAGAGAATGACAAGGAAATGGATTGTCTTCTTCACTTCCCAAAACAAGCAAATGGCCCCAACTCTCAAATTCCCAATGTGACAAAGAGCTGACCTTGTTCGGAAGCAATTTTGTGTTGCCACGGAAGTCTGTCTGGCAACTGTGGTGCCTGTCATGTGCTAATCAGGCATTGAAAGAAGTACCCCACCCCCTCTGTGTATGCAAGCTGTCACTATAAGTTTTCATGTTCATCCTCCAGTTCAACTTTGACTTCGTGGAGGTCCACCGCGTGAAGGCCTTCAAGTTTCGCTCGCTCAACAACGACCTGGAGATGGCCGTGCCGGCCGAGTCGGAGTTGAACGACCAGAAGAAGAGCCTTGAGGAAAGCCCAAGGAAGGGCCGGTCTTTTCGGGTGAGGAGTGTCGGCAGCGTGGGCAGCACCAGCTCCTGGAACATTGACGGCGAAGTCGGGGAACCCCCGGACATCGATGTTAGGTATGCCATCAATGTGTGAATGTGAGAGCCGTGTGTTGATGGCAACATCGTTTAGGAATAGTGAATGAATATGAAATTGGTGATATCTGCACAGGTGATGATGATAATAATGATGTCAGGAATATAAAATTGACATACAAATCATCCTAGTGTGTCAATCATTGGGCAAGGAGCAACTTTGGGGTTCAATAGCGAGGATTTGGAACAGTAAGAGCTTGATACTCTATTGTGCTTCTGCATACTGTGACATTATCTCTCGGACTGTGACAGAAATAGCATTAGCAGTTTAGGGAAATATATTGATTCTCCTTTTGCTTTTGAAGGTAAACATTGCTTTTCTATAGTCCATTAACAAGTTTGAAAACGTAATGCCTCAGGTGACACTTCGTGGTGGAGGCATAAAAATCGCAACTTGATGAACATCATCTTATGGCAGGTTTTCATCTTGTGGCAAGGAGCAGGCAAATGTGAATATCAATCTGGTCATGTGACCAATTTGAAATGCTATAGAAAAGGAAGGTCTTCATCCTCTGTGGTCACTAATTCCTTTCTTATATGCTTGACAGTAGATGCATTGGCGAAACAAGGAAGTAGATAGACAGATAGAGAGGAAAACAGACTAGAGCAAGGCTAGGCCATAGAATGAGGAATAGTTGGGCTATGAGAAATAAATTGGACTTGGCAAGAAAAGGGAAAAGAGAGACAATAATGCTACGACGAGAGACAAATGCTGTGCTGGGTTGGCGGAGTGACCAGGGGGCGCAAAAAGCAAACAAAGGCTTAAGCGGTCAGTTGATCACAACCAGAGACTTACACGGTCAGTTGGTCACAGACAAAAAAGGAACAAGGACACCATCTGATGGACATTCATTCAACCCCTATACATTTCAAGCAAGTGCCTGGCATTATGCCCTGTCTATCACTCTTGCTGATTTTAAAATGGTGCTGCACCAGCATTACTATGGTATGTCTGTGTTGACCCTTTTAGAGAAGAGCTGTATGAAGGTTTATGGTATTTGCTATGTTGGATACTTTATGCCTGTGTGTTTATATTGAGAAATATAATGAGTAGTTACCAGGTAGTCCACCTACATGTAGTTGTAGTCATTTTGCATAATATGCATATATTATATGCATAGTACCCTGTAACCACACAATGGTGTTCAAAAGATGTTTATTCATTATCTTGTTTTGTCTTAGGGTCCATTGTCAGCTGATCCGAGTCTTTGCCCGTGGCCCTGAGCCATCCGAGGCCAAGGAGATGTCCGTGCCATGCTGCTTCTGTCGCATTCCCAAGGCTGACCCTTTGGACGTCTACACGCCTCACCACGACAACGAAGCCATTGTCGATGACGACTGAGTGTCCAGTGCCATGTCTCGTGTGATGGCACCTTATGGTGAAAGGGATAGCAGTGCAATATTTGCTGTGATACAGGAAGACATCACGTGGGTCTCCCTTGTTGCCATGGTTACTGTGAAGACGTCTTCTTCAGTGATATTCATCAGTGTTTTGGCATCATTAATGTCTTTACTCCAGCAAAAAGAAAGAAAAAAATTTAAATGCGGGAAAGCATTCTGCCATGTCTGTAGATTTCTTGCTTCATGAACTGTAAAGCTTCAATTAATAGATATTTGTTTGACATCATTTTTTTCTTCAGACATAGAAAGTGAGTGTTGTTTGTTATTTTTATGCTGTATGTTAATGTTTCTATGCACTTTGGTGATATCAAGTGAGGGTATTTTGGGGGCATCATCATTCTTGCCTAATATATGCACACATAAGCCATGAGAAGTCTTCTTACTATAGACACAATTACTCTGTCACATATTGGAGTAATTTTCTGTAAGATTGTGATCCTGTAAATTGTGCAAGGATGCTGAAAGTACCTGTCTGTATGATGAGAAATTGGACCACGTAGGAGATATCAAAACAAACGTAGGAGTGGTAGAAATCTCATACTTGATACCTCATCGGCGACAGTTCCCTTTTCACTGACATTCATACCTCTGCTTGGTTGATAAGTCACATTTCACATTAGCCATTTTCTTTCTTTTTTTTTGGCGGATATTTTAGTTTGGTCATCCTTGGAGCCATGTGTATGTATGTTTATGTATAATTATATATATATATATTCACCCACAGTATTTTTGCACACGAGGAGCGATTTTATCATCCGACGAGATGTACAATTTCTTCCAGTCATGTACAAACTTCACCATGCCCATCCACACAATGTTTTCACCTCCTCACAAACGTTTCCATGGAATGCTCCATGCATTGACTGTTCACAAATTGCTGCAGATATATACAGCTGGTGTGTCTATCTACACATATTATATGGACAGCTTGATGATTCTGTGGTCATCATGTTTGACACCATGCGTGTCATGTACACCTGAATCTTGCCACATCCATACTACTTTCACACAGATTTAGGCAAAGAAGATGTGCTTGTCGACCAGTCATCAACGTAACGCTTAACTTTTTTCTTTGTCTTCTGTATTAGAATTCATTCAATAAAGGAATCATTTGGTGAATTTGTTTGGAAATTGTTGCCGAGAAAATGACGATGATGTCTGCCCTCAGTTTTCTATTAATGAAATTATGTGTAGAGATGTAATATTGCAGATATTTAAAGATGACTTTCTTGGAAGTAATAGTCTTTGTAGGTAAAGGACAGAAACGTCACATTTTTCTGTTTTATTTGTCATTTGTTTCAAAAGTAACAATTAGGCCTATAGGGCACAGATAATTTGAAATTTTCAGGATTATGGAGTTATATCATCTTACATACTTTTATGTACAGCTGTACAGCTGTAGACCCTTGTTGCTAGACTCGATGTGTTTGACTGCGACATAAGAGAACAAGTGAAACCAGAAGCTACTGGATGATGTTCGTTGGCAGCACACCTTGATGTTAGGTTGTTTTATATCCAGTATGTAGGAAAACCTGTGCAGTGTAAATTTACAAGAGTATCAGAGGTCTTGTATATGAGACAAAGCATGTCACAAAAGAATGGCTGGTTCCCTTCAAAGTATACATGATGAAAGTGACACAAAATGCACCTTACCCAAAATAAAACTGAAATATTTCCAAAATTTACATTTAACATTAATTGCATTATTAACACCAATGTACTGGGCACGAGTATTAGCTTAGAAATATAACCCTGCTCAAAGTAATGGCGATGGGTCCAGTGAGCACTGATTGAAATTGCTTGATACATGAAACCTAGGCTGAATTTTAAATGCTGCTGTCATATAGGACTGATACAGATGACATGAAATGTGGATTTAAATTTTCTTTTATGAGAGTGCTTCTGTGTTTCAGATTCAATGTTTGCAATTACATATGATAAAACATGGCATTTAATGTACTTAAAACCTTGGAATTGTACTTAGAACTCCAATTGCTATGCCAAGATTAAACACACTATGACTGTTTAAACTGCAGCATCGTTGGTATAAATGTGCAAGAACAACACCAATGTAAGCCCTAAATAGCACAATTCAAGAAACATTCAGGTCAGGGGATTTTTACAAAATCTGTTTAGTATTTTTATCTCTTTTTTGGTTGTTTTTTTTTCTTTTGTTTATAGATACAATCAATGAAGGTTAACTTTTCACCGTAGTAGGCAAAGTAGAAAATAAGAAGAAAAAAACAAAACTG
Source organism: Diadema antillarum (assembly GCF_040938485.1). NCBI lineage: Eukaryota > Metazoa > Echinodermata > Echinoidea > Diadematoida > Diadematidae > Diadema > Diadema antillarum. The sequence continues at coordinate 414,720 of NW_027271621.1, forward strand.
ACCTTTTTGCCAAAAAGGATATTTCTGATATAGCTGTGATGATTACAATATATGATCTTTTACAAATATTCTACAGATTAAAATGCTTTTTTTTTTCTTTTTTGTCTTGCAGGGTATTTATGACAATCCCCAGTGGGTATACAGCTAGATTTGCCAAACGATAAATCAGTTTTCCTGTTTCATGGTAGACAATGAAAACACTTGTATTGCTGCATCTTCGATACAGTTTGGATCAATGAAATAGTTTTCATGGTTATGTTCACATGACAAACAGCATGCGCTGTTTCTACATTTTTGCTTTAATTAATGTCAGTCAGGTTGTTGTCTGGTGGAAAATTGTCATATAATCATACAATCAAATTTGTGTTGTGTATCATGTACAGTATCACAGGGGAGTTAATGAGCATGTGTTTAGCTAGTACTGTTATTATGAAGACACCAAAGTCTTTTTGTTTTCACCTTTGATCACTGTATGATGCTTTCAGCAATCATTGTTCAGGCAATTTTCTGCAGACCAAACACCTATTTTACGTATTTCAGCTTGCATGGTGTAGGATTAGAAATCACAGCTTCGTGCATTTAATCATATTTGTGAATCTTGATTATTATTCATAAATTATTTGTGTAGTGACCTATTATTTGTCATGTTTTAAATTGACAGTTCTGTTTACGTGATTCAGTTGCAGTCAGTACATAGTACACTCATTCCAGTTTATGTTTACATTCCACATAGATGATGATTTAAGGATGATAAGTTGATGCAATTGTTAATTGTTTTTATTCATCCTGTGTAAGTGCACAATGCAATGTAAGGTAAGGCTGTGGAATACTCAGCGACAGGGTCTTTGTTGTAAGGCTTGGGCATTATGACATGATGTTAGTGTGTGAATCTTGTGGGTCAAACTGAAATGAACTTGTGTTGAAAGTCATAGCTGGCAGATGCACAGGGCCCATCGCTTGATTCAAGTCACTTTCATAACACTGAACTTGCACAATCATGTCATGTCATTGGTACTATCGTTAGGAATCATGGTCGTAGGTTAGGTTGCACTGTAGAATGCATGCTGAATGTCATGAATTACAGATACCCCAAGTGATCTTGTGATCTTGCTCGTGATCATTGCATACCCTATTTTTGTGTTGTTAGGAAAAAGATTGAAGAGCATGTGTAGGTCCTTTTCAGTTCATTGATTTCAGAATGATTCATACCATGAATATGTAGTAACCGTAGAATCAGCTATCTTAAAAAAGAAATGAAATTATCGCTTAAATTTTAAACCTGGCTGGAAAAAAACAATGAACAACATCCCACAAATGTTTTTTTGACATACTGTTTCAAACTCAAAGAGAGAAAAATATTTGCCAAACACTTAAAAAAAAAAAGAGTAATTATGCCAATAGCATTTCCAATCAGTGTGCCAAATTCCGTCCCACAAAACAGAAGAAATGATAGAAAAAAAAATCAGAGACAAAAAAATTCTTGTACTGTTGTAGTTGTCAAAATTTACTTTGATCACAAATGGTAAATGGTAATCTCGATGCTTGGTATTTAACCTTTCTACCCTTGATAGATAATGACAAATATTGATTTTTCTTAAATTCTTGGCTTAGAATCAGGAGAATGGTTATACTGTATTTATCTTGACATATCTACACGAGATATTTGCTTGCTCAGTTGGCTGAGAAACTTCCCAAGTAAATAAACTGCTTCGGATGGCTGCCTGCTGTATGAATACCAAATGACGAATGCTGAATTGTGTGTGATGGCAAAATGCAGGCAAATGAGTACTGCAATAGATTGTGAGTGTGATCAGTTTCTGATGGTATGTAAATTGTCTTTTCGCTTTAGCTCATTCATTGCTTTAGTAAAAGAAAAAAATGTGCAATACATCCTGAATGATGACACTCTGTATCTGATATTCAGACAGATGTGTTTGATAGTAATGTCTGTATTATTCTGTTGGGGAAATGGATTCATTGATCTACTTCAAGCAGCCCGAGAGCTGCTTAGGTATTGTGAAAGGTTTCCCATATGAGGTGGTGTTACATTGTGGTAAAGATTCAATTGATATTGGAACAAGGAAAATTGGTATTTCTTGATATCATTGTTTATGCGACTGGGGATCATGCACTTTGTGTTGTGTATTTTTGTGTGATACAGAGTCGGGAAAAAAATCCATGTGAATATTTTCTATTCCACCAAAGGCAGATTGAAAAAAAAAAACAAAACCCAGCTATGATCGTAATTTATGTATTTTGAATAATTGGAGCATTGTTGTGTAGATGACAGAATTTAATGGCATTGTGTATCTAGTAATCATTGAAAAAAATGGTGAAAAAGAGATTACGAAAGATTCACGCATTGCAGTCGTTACATTGTTATCACATTTTTCCACTCTTCAAACCAAATCCTGTAAGTCCACAGAGTCTATGTTTTTTCGAGATTTCAGTCATCCGTAGCTATGTCTCTAAGTTGTTGCAATCTCATGTAAGTTGTACAGTGATGGGCGATATTTATTTCTCAAAGTAACCGTCTTTAAAGTAAAATCTCAACCTGTTTGAAAGTGCATCAGTATTTGGAGCTTGCACTGCTTTAAGTGTTTCATGTGCCTTAAAAAGGTACTACATGCTTGTTTGTATGCTGCAAAATGCAAGCGGGTGCCAGCACCAAGTGTTAATCAAGAACTTGAATTAGCTGCCTCCATGCATTTTGAGTTGAAACCGTTTTTTCTGTTTAATGAATCTGTACAGACCCGAGGGCATGTCTGGGAACTCACCATCACAAGACTCTTGAATGTGTTTGTATTTTGCTCATTGTACAAGGGCACAAATTGGAGGAGGTATCTTGCTATACAATGTATTTATATTCATGAATTTTGTGTTGCCCTCACAACAAACCTTCAATGGGTGTTCACCCTTCTTTCTGAATTGAGAAGATATTAATTCCATTGCAGTGACAGACTAACAAATCTTTCTTTTTTGTGAAACATTGACACAATTTGCAGCACCTTCAAAGGGGTTGCCCTTGATGGTCGTGTCAATCTACAGATCTACATCCCTGGTTGACTTCAACCCATAGCAAGAAACATATTCCGTGTTATGATCTCGAGTGTTCACCAGGTAGCCTACATGTAGGTATGAAAAATGACTGTTGCAAGAACCACACCTGTTCGATGCTGGCAAGTACAACATCCAAAAATTAGATAATTTTGTAGCATAAGTTGCCTGTCGTTGCAGTACGATTGTTTGAAATGATGCTGTTTGTTGATATTTCAGCAAAGCAGCAAAACATTCCTCCCCTTCCAACCCTAAATAAGTGTTTGAGCCAAAAGTAGATAAGCCTTTAAAAAATTTTCACAAGTAATTGATGCAAATATTGGCGTTTGTCACTGAAATGTCGGGTCTCTTTTACAAGACAAATTAGTCACATGTATGCGGCTTGTGGTTAAAATACCTTTGGTAATCAATTGGTCAAGGTAAACTCATTGTGCTAGACACATGCATTTTAATATATACAGTGTGTGTAGATATGTAACAGTTGTGAATGCACGACTTGCCGAATGTTTTGTCATATTCGACACTTTTTGTGACATTAAAGAAATAAAGTCTTTGTGAATTATTCTGCACACAACAACTAGCGTGCAAACGTGATTTTTGCCAGTGTATGTGTGTGTGTGTGTGTGTATCGAGTGTATTGGCTAAGTGTCATGATTAAAGTGATATCAAACAATTTAGTGTCACTGGGGATATGATATTTTGCTCAAGGTAACCAGGCATATTGCATATTTATTTCTGATTCTTTTTTTTGGTTTTTTTTAATTGACTAATTGAAATTGATAACCATCAAAAATAGTATTTCAATTCAGTTTAGTAAGTGAAGAATTAGGCATCATGATGTTGTGTATAGGTGCATACACAACAATCAAGGATATGTGTTAGAATTTCAGAATTTCCCCATTTCGGTTCAGGTACTAAATATGCAGAACAGGCAAGTGCATCCATAAGGTACCCCTACCTAGGGTCTTAAGAGGGCGTTTTTTCATTCGTCTTATATACTCTGAACAAACAGGCATATGCCCTGTGTGAAATGTATCCATGCTTGCCAGGTTCACAAAAAATGCATGCATGCATAAGCACGCACACGCACACACAAACACTAACACGCACACACATCCACACACACACACACACACACACACACATACACTTGACATGGAGATGCCCAGACGGGTAACTCTGAATGTCCAATCCATCACTGTGGGGTGGACAAACATTCAAAGATTGTCATACATAAAAGCATTTCACTCTCATTGTCACATAAACACAAAAACTCTAGAATAAATCTTCATTTCTACAAATCTGCCACCGATATTTATTTCCATATAAAGCGAGAAATGCATCATGCAGAGATAGAATATATATTTCTTTTTTTATCTAGTACAATATATTTGTGTCATTATGACTAAGTCTACCCAAATAACAGCGTTTGAGCTATGAAAGTGTGAATGTTTTGTTCATCAATACATGTATGTCTGTATGTACGCATGCACGTATGTCTGCATATATGTAGATTTACAAGTATACACTTAAATACATACACACATACATGTATAATACATTCAAATATACAAACCAAAATTCATATGTGCTGCACATAGTGAGTCTATTTCAATCTTTCTTAGTTTCTGTTCATATTTGTAAAAAATATTGAGAATTCTATCTAAATATATTCAGCTTCAGTACTTTCAGAAAGCATAACATGCTCCATTCAATTCAATCTTCTAGACGCACCATCTTTACGCCTGAATGTAGCTAATACAGGGTGATTGGCACAATGTAGAATTCATTTGAATTCATTAGCATACTAGTCAATCATTCTACTATTCCTGCTTGCTGTTTTTACTTATTAAAATGCTTGCATTCACATGAAACATTATTATACCTTGGAATAAGTAGGTAGAAATGTTCACCAGAAACATACGTACAATAGAAAAAATACAATCGTGTCAATTGCAAGTCTTCAAATTGGTACAAAACTTTGTTGTGTCTAAGCTCCATGGAAGGAAAACTATTTTTCTGACAAAACAGTTGACTTGCAAAATAATTTGTTTCTCCAGCAAGCAGCAATTACCTACAGTAAAGAGTTCAGTACAAAATATAGAACAGTTCTACATATCTTGTTATCAAATTGTCTGGTGCTAAACATTTTTTTTTTTTTAATGTCTCATTTCATGAGATTGGAAATAGCTCAATATAAGTAATTGCCTCAGGCAACCTAAAAACACATACCAGGAGTCTGGTCACTTCAAAAAGATAGTTTTGTGATTTGGATCGAAGATGCACATACCCCTTAGAACAGATGAACGGTTTACACAAGACTTTGTACAAAAACCTAACAACACAAATGGCACTAACACAGTACGTTTTCCCTGTCTATGCTTTAAATAAGAATGCAAGGTGACATGTTTGTTGTTTTGAAGGTTTGAGAGTTATAAATAGGCACAAATATGAATCACATGCCACGAATTAGGCAAACGTGCCAACGCCCATTCCGCTATACCTTGGTAAGAAGGAAGCACCTAACAAACTGTTATGTCTCATAAGTGAGCAAAATGGTAAGATGTCTGAACTTACGCTATATACCCTTCACATTGACACCAGTGTCACTGTATGACGTCTCGACTTAGATATATGACTATTTCACTTGGATGATTTGATTTCTGCTCAAAACTTACTTCAGAACTTTTTACTTAAGAACTCTGTAAGTCTAACTTAAAGACATTTACAGGTCAAAATTTGAACAATTTGTTGCTTACTTCCTCGTGTTAAAAGGCAGCATTCCTGATGAGCATTTGATGAAGATGGATTATGACAATGACCTTGCCAGTTTTATCTCTTTGATTCCCATGACATCTATACTGCATGTGATGTCACTAGTCTTTTAACATATCAATTCTGAAAGATTTTACAGTTGTTATCTCTTGATGATTTGAGTTTTGTTCACAAAAGGTATTTGTCCCCAAAACACAGCTTAAGGTATCGACAGGTTCTTGAAATGCTCCATACTTTCACAGCATGACAACATGAATTCAGTACAGTGCATTCAACCATAAAAGGATGGCAGTATTTGTGAAATAATATCCATGCGAATGTACACATCAATGTGGGAGAAATGACATTATGCATACAAGATAAAATGTAAGCTATATTATTTGTTCACAGTGGGAGGGGAAAGGGGTTGGGATTCTGCCAAGACAGGTGGCTCAATTACAGAACATCACTGTGAAACAAACCACCTGTAAAGATTTACTTTACCACAGCGTGAAATGTCCACTTTAATAGTACAAGAATAGCCTCTGTTGATGTTCAAGCGCAGACATATAATGTAAGTACATAGCTAACTCTCAAGAAAAGAAGTGCCTGAACCCTGTTATGTAGTATCTTTTGGTCCAGCCTAGCTGGCCGGTGTCTTGTGCTACTCAGTAGCTGTTTCCCCAAGGCTCTGGGTTACTGCATTGCTTACGGATGCTACAGTCTGTTGGAAGGACAAGAAAACACAAGATGAAGGGCTGAGAATATCTGACGCATAGTATATCAGTATCATGTACCACATGAAGGTCAGAAGTGCTCTGAAATCACACCATTGACATGCAGGCAGAGAAAAAAAAAAATTCAGCCTGTATACATGTACTTATGTCCCAAGGAACCACCAAGCAGTGTAACATCTCATATCATGACAGATTTAAGTTTTGTTTCCTTTTTTTTAAGCTCAAAGTAATTAGAGATTTGGTGGGCTAGCATTTCTATTTTGCAGATGCAAATTACTGGTTTCATATTTGTGATTCACTTCCATTTCACAAGATAGATGATGATACCAGAGTGCTGCGAGGATTTTCAGAGAACCATCATATCATTAGCCATATGAACACTTCAGGAGACTAATTCTTATTTACAGCTTAGTCCCATGCATGCAAAATGATGTCAGGCCATGGACAGCACTATCTAAGTATCCCTCATTATGCATAACTGTTGTTAATCACAACAAATTTCCCAAGGTACAACAAGCTTGTAAATCTATGTGTAAGGCCAATCGCTTCAAATAAGCAGTTGATTTGTGCGTACCATTCAATAACTTTGCTTAAGAATTAAGTTCACTTTATAGCTGATGTGAATGTAGATGCTCTGTAATAAATACCACAGGTCGTATTCACCACGACTTACTGTTCAACATCACAATTATGTGAGATATGGCATGGCAGTGACATCTGCCAAGCAGAGTGGTATTTGTACCACAATCTTCAAATAAAGATTCTCCAGTTATCAGTAGGTAGCCTCCTCATGCAAGCAAGGAGGCAGTCAGCTATAATTAGGGATGACGTCAGTTGCCCTTTGTATTTCTGTGCCATCATGTTGAAATATATCAGTACATATGACTTCTTCAATGAATGTTCAATGGACCTGCAATGGGCTTTGCCCAGACCTTAACATCCAAATGGATGCGTTCACTGTGACACACGTAAAGACTGTATCATTCCTCCGTATACATTAATGAGATCCATCATAACTTCATTCTTGCAATCAACAGATGACTTAAATAGGATAATTTGCATAGAAAAATAGATATTCATTTTCAGACAATGACTGGATCATGTATAACTCGGTTAATAAACAAGCTTGTCATTTCAAAACTTCAGTATCCAGTCATGTAATAATGGTAAGAAGAATGCCTACAAATTCTTCTAAAAGGAAATCCCTACAGATGCTTTTGTGTAGAGGCATGGCTTCATACCCTGTCAATTTCTATTCTGACTGGTTAACACTAATAACACATGGCCTCACACATTGTCACTGAATGTCTTTAAGGTGAAGCATTAAATGTTCAGATGAACAGGACATTTAAATTGAATAAGTAGTTTGTTCCTGTTTAAATGAATTTCTGTCCTGGTGTTAGTATTGATAATTATGAAAATTGTACATTGATTAACACATGGTATGCAGATTATGCACAAAGACCCTTCAGTTGGTTAACAGCAGATATTCTTGCCGACCAACAAGGAATTCAATTTTGAAAAGAAATCATCCAGTGCCCTGATGACTATCACCACAACATCATATCAGAGACTATAAAATCTTATTCATTCATGATAAACTCCTGTAATGAGCCTCTCGTCAATTTCATTTAGCATTTGTAGAATTACACATTGAGTTTATAGCATTACTCATTATGTTAAGCAGGTCTATTTTCAAACAAATGAAAAAAACAAAACAAAACAAGAAGTCTACACACAGAAGCCGTACATCAGTGAATTTTCGCGGGGAAACTAAGTTTAGCATTCGAGAAGACGTTTGAGAAAGCAGATACTTGAAATTATTGACAAATATGTCTCTACATATACAAATATCCCACACGTGACCACTGAAAGCTAAAGCAGCATCTCATTGTTACAGCAGCACATACCTCTGGGTGGAAGCCTGTTATGTTCCAGCAGCAGATACCTGACACCCAGCTGGAGTAACAAGTTTTTATATCACACCACTTGCTCTACAGTATTATCAAATATTGCTGTGTTTGTGTCATCAAAAATATCCTCTTCTATAGAGATAAGGGGGGCAGCGATACACATGTCCAAAGTGCCACTCCATCAAAGACTCCAAATGTTCTGGGAACATATGTGATTTTGCAAAATCATGTTTGATGCCTCCCCCCTCCCAAAATAATATCAAATGACATGAAGATAGTGTTTTGTTTTGTTTTGTTTTGTTTTGGTTTGGTTGTTCTTGTTCTTATTTTGTTTTTGTTTTGTTTTTTGTTGTTTTTTGTTGTTTTTTTTTTAAAGGGGGAGAGAGGAGGGAAGATTGTCTAATAAAAAAATGGGCAACAAAATTCTTCAACTTCTTACGGGTATGATAGAATTTCAATTTACCCTGGTAACAGCCTTGCTGATAATGAATGCAAAATTTCTTCCAGCACAAGCAAGTTGTATTTACTATATCATGAAAACCCTTATGTTTTGCTCTGCTCACAACATAACATCACTGAGAATATCAGCAAGGACAAAAGAAAGAAAACATCTTTCATATTTTAAAACCTTGACTCTGCCAATCATTCATTCATTTGCTACTTGTCATTTGAGCAAGAAGCAAGTGATGTTACATTTTGTTGTTGTTGGTTTTTTTTTGTCTTAACGAGATGCAAAATATATTCAAACTTTTGAAGTTCTATTCTATAATTTTTACAGACAATCTGATCACACAAGCTGGTGTCTAATATCACTCTGCGCAAGCTGATTAAATGTCCTGTCAAAGGTAAAGGAACACTATCATAAACTAATTTTTGGTCCCATTTGAAATTGAATTCAAACAAATTAGTTAATGAGAGAGGTCTCTATCATTGGGGGAATCTAGCTTTCGGCTTCGGAATTTAGGATTTTCTACAACAAAGAAAACATCTCTACAAGGAGAAGAGCTTGTAAAACTCAAATCAAACAAATAAACAGACAAAAACATAATGACGCCTTTCTTTTGCACTTTTCACCTTGAGTCAGAACCATTCAATGGCTGATTTGATCATGCTGCAACAAAACTACAAATCTTGCCGATTACTCGAGATTAAATACGCCACATTCTCGAGCAATCCTACCTTTACGCTACTGAAGCCGATGCAAATCGTTTCCTTTGAGAAACGTGGGAAGCATGAGTACTCTAGGTTGTCATGGTAACGGATACGAGGATGACTGAGCATTTACTTGTTTGGGTTGCTCCACTTGTAGGTGCCGGTGAAGACAAAATTACTCTTGCTTGTCAGTTCATCGGCCTCAGCGGGTCCTCGGCTGCAAAGGAGACAGAGACAGAAAGAGAAATGGGAAATAATTTGTGAGAGAGAATAGTCTCTTTGTTATTATTATTATTATCATTATTGTGTATATATATATACTTTGATATGTTTGATTACTTGCATTTGTTGGTTGACTCTCACTTCCATTTTGTTGCCTCCTCTTGGTACACCTTATTAGGGCTTGCTGTTTGCTCAGCCCCCACCCCCCCCCCTTCCTCTTGCTGTTGCTATTTCACTCTTTTCCTTTTTTTATCCCTCTGTTGTTCCTCATCTTGTTTGATGTTGCCTCCCTATTCATCCTTTTCCTTCAATGGTTGTCCCCTTGGTCATCAGGATCATTACTGACCCTCCTCTGCCTTTGTCTGTCCAGCCTCCAGCTCTAATCCCCTCCCTTTACCTGTTGGGCTCCTTGCCCATGACCTCCTACCCTCTCCTTTTGTTTTCTTTGTTCTGTGTCCCTAGCCTGTCCCTGACTGTTCTTGTTGTGTGTAGTCCTTATATGTGATTGCTTTCCCTGCCTGTTTGTCATTTTACCTCTGACAAAGATTCTGCTAGGATCGAAAGCTCAGGCCCCTTTTGACTCCTCAGTCTCTTTAAATATACAAATAGCTCTTCCATAAAGTCTTCAAGGAGAAAAGAAGAATCAACTTAAAAATGGCTTCATGTATATCCTTTCTTGATGAAGCACATTCCTTGCACATATAGGCCCTATGGCCATATTTCTCTCTGAATCAGAAAAAAACAAACAAACATATGATCCCTCCTCTAGCTCATATATATCACCTTCAAGACTATCTCAGTTGATTGCCCTGTCTTGGATTATACACCTGTAAAGATGATCAAATGTCAATGTTTTAATGAGCAGTCTAAAGATTTGCGAAACTTAATATATTGACCTTTGACCTGTGACGGCTGCATCCTGCTTTGAAGTCTTTGACACAACTTGAATTGAACAAGGTTTGATTGAATTTCATTTTGATGCCTCACATGTTGTGCAACACAGTGTGGTGTGACAAAAAAAGAAGAAGCAACAACTACTATACTGGAATAGATGACATAGAAAGAGATGAAAGCAATACCACATTAATGATGAAACCAACTATATCCTGATACACAGACATATAGAAACTTCTTTCATGTTCTTGAGTGAGCACATATTTTAAAAAGAACACAATGTGACAATTCCAACCCCAGGGTTGTCCCCCGCTGCTTACCTGCCATATTTGTAGGGAATTGGCTTGGGTTTCTTTTCTTCAATCTCGTGTAGTAGAGGGGTAAAGATCCGCCACGCCTCGGCCAGTTCGTCATTCCTAACAAAATGGATCTGACTTCCGCAGAAGACATCTAGTATCAGCCTCTCGTAGGCATCGGGGAGGGGAAGATCCTGTGGATTGGGAAAAAAAAAAAAAAATTAGAGCTATGATTCTCAGCACATAATGATCATGACACATTTATTGTGACAGTCACGATTATACAAATACAGGATATCTCTCAAATTTACAGTAGTATCTTACCCTATTTAATGCTATTTGTGGAATCTATTTGATACAAACAACTTATGCTCATTTTGGATCGTGGGCAAAGATATTCTTCTTCTACTATTCTTTGTTCACATATCCAACACCGAGACTGGCCTGGGAGCAGACTCAGGTAATTGGTTCGGATCTGACTCCAACACTGTTCTTCCAGCTTGGAAATTCACAGATATAATTTCAGAAAATGGTGTATTGGTATTTCTTATTTCTTTTCCAGAATGAGTATGAAACAGACTATATCACTGTGTTTTTTCCACACTCTTCACAAGGAGAAAAAGTGGGATCTCACTCAAGGTTGGGTTATAGCTCTTTGACACATGATGTGATGTCTACTTACTATCCTGCATGATTGATAGATTATTTTTCTGATGCAGGCAGGGATGGCAGCATGATGTCACAATATCAAAAAAGTTGGCTTGAATGGGGCTTGGAACCAGCAACCTAGAGTGTGTTAGGTGGACATCACTCTCACCACTGGAACCATGTCCAGTCCAGACCCTCTTCTCACCTTGTACCTGGACCCGTAGGTCAGGTCCAGCTCTGTCTCCTCAGTACCGAACTGCATGCCTGGTTTCTTGGTCATCAATTTGACGTAGACGGCCTCGTTGGGCTGGACTCTGATCACCAGCTCGTTGCGCTGCACGTTGCCAAAGATGTCGCCCGGCACGTCGCGGAACTGCACACGCACCTCGGCCTTGCGCTCATTCAGAGCTGATAACAAAAAAAGGGTAAAAGACTTGCTAAAATCTTGTATCAAATGCAGCACCTTCATGTTATTTATATCAGTTCTGTTGACACTCAATGCAACACTGAATTTGGCATGTTTGCTCAAAATTACATACCACACACATGGAAAATTACAGACATTGTACGATGCCCGCAGGGTCTGTCTTCATGTTCCTTTTACACCAATTATTGTCTGCTGTTTTTGAGAATTTAAAATATTAGAGAGTATTATTAATCTATTCCTAAGTGACATCTGAAGAGGATATATAATTTGGTGATTGATTTCACCCATATCAATGAATTCATGCTCGCTTCACATTAAAGTGGCAAGAACAGAATTAAAAAAAACATCATTCACATTATTGATATCAAACAGCAAACTACAGACATGGATTTATGACCTGTCTAAACAGTGATACAATAAGGAAAACATGCCCACCTAACCACAAAGCATAATTCACACATCATGTAGAAAATAAAGTTCAACACTGCATTCACACGTAAACTGAAAATAGCTTTGTAGATATCATTTCGACATACCTTTTCCGCACCTGAGAATAAATGGTACACCTGTAATGAAAAGAGAATCAAAAGAATTAGTTCAAATATTTGATGCACATTTGAATTGCTTGTTTCCTTCATGAAATTTGTGCTCTACAGTCACTTGATAAATTACCAGTAAATGGATTGCTCCAGTCACATTACTTCAGAATTTAAGGGATCGTACAGTTTTGGTTGAGACCTAACTTCAGGTTTCTAAAATTTTTGGGTGAGATGATGACAAACCTCTCATGAAATATGAAAGAGCATGTAATTCCAAGTGGAAATCAACATTTATTTGATGAAAATCGGTTTTGAAATGGCTGAGGTACCCAAAACAGAGCAATCCTAATAAAAGGTGGGACCCACCTTTTATTACGATCGCTTTGTTTTACTTTGTTTTTGGATATCTCAGCCATTCCAAAACCGATTTTCATCAAATAAACTTTGAATTCCTCTTAGAATGGTATGCTCTGTACTATTTCACAAGTGTTTTCTTGATATCTCACAAAAAGTTAAAAGCCCAATCCTCATCTCCACCAATACTATACCATCCCTTTATTACTTCTCCTTTGTGACTCTACATTGATGTATCATATCATATCAACAGTAATCGTGATTACTACTGCCTTTATTTCTATCTCTGTCATCAGACATGTACCTTCATACCAGCAAAAATGCCAACATATTTTTTTTTCTTCATCAAGTTGAAGAGCAAGAGCAATATAGGCATACAAATTGCAAACCTGTCTTTCTTCAGTTAACAGTAAAATTGTCCTTGCTGATACTGCTTTTTCCTATCCTTCCTATGTTCAGCCATGACAGTAGTATGCTGATATATTTGTTCTCTGGAAATGGGATTAAAGTTACCACTTACCATCGGGAGCTCAGTGATTTAAAAAATGTTCGAGTTATCATATTTGATACATATGTGTATGTCAGTTGTATCACAAAACATCCTATCATATAGAAATTTCACATTAAAGCCTAAAATATCAGCAGACATCACTATTTTTGTCAATACACCAGAACTGTAGACAGTTTAGTCTAGAAACAATTTTATAATAACTACTGATCACATTTTGTATGTCTAACAAAAGTTAACATTGATTATACTGATAAACATTTTCACATTGGTTGTTTCTATCCCAAACTCCCATCTAAGAACTATTTTGAAGCACTAAAGTTGGGTTTCTGTTTTATCTGCAAATTCTTCAATGGGCAGGTGGCAGTTGACTGCTGTGAAGAAATCTACACTTGGTCTCCAATTCTCATTCAATTTCAGAGAATTGTAGGCCTGTCCTGAAGTCTTTGCATTTGAACTGAGGATTTCTTCAGAGCTAGTGTAGTTACTACCTTGTGACTGAAGTTTCACAAAACATAAAAGTTGATTTCAGAATCCTACACAGATGAACACTGAAATGATCTGGGTTCAGTATAAAGTATAGTATAGAGCATCTTTTAATGAAATGTGTTTTAGAATTTGTGGTTATATATATCTTTTGCAGTTGTTGATTCTTTATAGTTTCTGTGAATGTATATATATACACATATATTTTTATTTGCACGTTCACCACATAATAAGTTGTGTTTTGATGTATATTTAGTTCCTTTTATTTCAGTATTCATTCAATGTTATATGTAATGTAATTTGTTTTTTATCTGTTGTCAAGATGTGTCTATAATGAATGTGTGACAAAACCAATGTTCCATGCCATATTTTCATAGATAATTTGGACAAATAAAGAAATGAATGAATGAATGAATGAATGAAGGAATGAATAAAGAAATGAATGAATAAATGAATGAATGAATGAATGAATGAATGAATGAATGAATGAATGAATGAATGAATGAATGAATGAATGAATGAATGAATGAATGAATGAATGAATGAATGAATGAATGAATGAATGAATGAATGAATGAATGAATGAATGAATGAATGAATGAATGAATGAATGAATGAATGGATGAGACACAAGACAAACTTTCATCAAACATCTTTCTCACCATCCCATCTCTCATTCTTGACCATAAATTTAGCCAGGGCGTAGGTGGGCGTGACCGATCCCTTGGGTACAGTGGGGTCGTCAAGGTAACCCTCCCTGGCATCACCTTCACCCTCTGGGTCGCCCACGTACTGGCCTAGAACGACGTCCTCCATCTTCAGTGGCTGCATACATTTCAGAACTTTGACCTTGCCAAGAAAGAAACATATAAATATATACATATATACTTCACATGTCTCCAAACCATATAATTTATACATATATACTATTAAATGGAGTGAATTAGGATTTGTTTACGTGACCACTAAGAGAACAAAGAGTGCTTGTAAGCAAGCAGGACTAGGCAATGACGATACAGTGCCTTGTCTAGGGGCATAACTACTGCTGCCTGGACGACTTGCACCGAGAACGGTATAACGGAAAGTCTGTGGTCTCATTTACCTAGTTACAATAGATCCTCATATTGTTTGCCACTGCTGATCTCAAGACCAATTTATCTTTGTATCAGTACACAACATCACAAGCAGTATAAAAAACAAAGAATGACTTTCCACTAAACACCTAACGTCTCCTGAACATGACAAGATAATCCGGAAAAAGTTCTGCATAAGCTGTTATTTTCGCGAGGGTTTAATTTTTGCAAATTTCGTGGCTCACTGCAGGACCACTAATTTAACAACAAATGAAAATGTCACCATATGCAAGGCTAATAGCGCATTAACGATAAGCCTCAGTGTCATATAAAAACTACATCTCGCAAAAATGTCTGCGGCCTCCTCATTTGCAGAAATATCTCTATGCAAAAATAACAGCTTATGCAGTATATGACTTGTTCATTAGGGGTCAAAAATGTATTTTCTTGGATAATATAAGGTACATGCAGTATACTCCCAAGACTTATACAGGATGAAATCACAATGTCAATGAGAACATAATTTCCATATTTTTTGGATGCAGAGCAGAATGTTAACTATCCTGCGATCTCTCAAAACACACTTGTACTGCTAGCAGAATTACAAAGTACTTACGCCATATATTTAGCGAGTCTAAATTTTTGTGAATCGGGACTTCAAGACGATTTTGCGAGTGATTAAATTCGCGATCGTGGAGTACTGAACTGAACGGAGAAATGTGCATACCAATTCGTCACGTTCATATCAAGATCAGAGTCAATTTTTTCACGTCTTTAATTTCACGAATAGCACCTGACTCGCGAAATTCGCAAAAATAAAAACCTCGCGAAATATTTGGTGTATACAGTACTTAATCACAGCAATAGTGACAGACTTCTCAACAGTAGCTAATTAAAAAAAGACAAAGGATCTCACTTCATAAAAAGCTGCTATGACAGCAACTCTTGCTGCAATGTCAAGTGTCATGGTAATGACAAGAATCCTGCTTCCTGTTTGAGACACTCTGAGAGAACTCAGAGAAACCAAGTCGTGGCTCTAGAAAGAGTTGGTATCCTAAATATCTTTTACAAAATGAAACCAAGACCTTGAAGAATGGATTAATTATAGAGGAGACCCAACATAAAACAAAGAGATATCCAACCTTCTCATCCCTGATATCCTCTGCATTGGTTGAGGAAGGCTTCTCCATGGCTGTCAGACACAAAATCTGTAGCAGGTGGTTCTGCATTACATCCCTGATAAAACAAGTTACAAATTGGCAACACTGAGTACCATAAGTTTGCATACTTTTTTTTTACTGCTTCAATCAGTTCTTCACCTCTCGGATATTTCTCACATTGCATGCTTTAGAAGATTCGACATCATTAACAAACTAAACAAATACCTCTCTCTGTAATTACCATGACAGTGTCAATTCACTTTATAAACTTTAGGATCATTTGACATAAGTATATGCCCAGACAATCAAAGTTTGATAAGAATAAGAGTAACATATGTGCTATGACTATATCGTGAGGAATGATTGAACAGACTGCATATCCTAGATTAATCTTTTTCTTTTTTTCTTCCTTCTTTAGTGAAAAAACAGAACAAAACTGTAAAAGAACTAAGTGAACATCTTCAAGGGCTGCTCAATGAAAAGAATGATGTACTGTAATGAGAAACTAGTATGGGGGTGAGAAGACCTAATGGGAAAGCCAATGTAAAGGAGTGTCACCTAATTGTATTTATTCAATAACTAGGAGGAGGAGAGGTGAGTAGAAGAGACAGAAGGAGAACAGACAGAGGGTAACAGAGAAAGGGAGGGGGGCAAGATGGAGAAAGAGGAAGTGGAGGAAGAGAAAAAGTATGAGGAGAAAGATGAAGAGTAAGAGAGAAGAAAGGGATGAGGAGAGAAACAAACAGGAAGAGTAAAAGAAGATAATGGAGGCAGGAAACAAAAAAGGAAGCGAAGAAAGAGTATTCAAGGAAACCAAAACCCAAAGAGCAATGTGGATTGAGTGAAAGCAGCAACATTAGTAGAACACATCAGTGGAAGTTTGAGGAAAATCGGACAATTTATGCAAAAGTTATTAATTTTCAAAATTTTGGTGTTGTAATGACTGGATAAGGAGACTACTAGACTTCATGACGTCATGAAGAATTCCACAAAAATTGATTTTTTATTGAAAATTACACATTCCATCAACTCGATACTGACATATATTAAGGGTAGTAATTATTCCCCCTGCTTTCTGAAAGCGGTTATGAAGTGCTCTTTCATTACGCTAGAAAAGTGAAAGCATGTTGAATTGTCATTGATAGTTTACCTGATGATTCCAAATTCATCGAAGTAGCCTCCTCTACCCTGGGTACCGAATGGCTCCTTGAAAGAAATGATGATGGAGGCAATGTTGTCCCGATTCCAGATGGGGCTAAAGATCCTGTTACCAAACCTGTATCATGGGAAATTCACAGACATTTGACGATAGGTTTTTAGTATTCCATCCTTCTGTCTTAACTGCTTTGAGAGCTTTGGGAAAATTGTCACTAACTGGCGGCTCCTATAAACGTTGAATTTGAATACTTCTGAAATCTGTGGATCTGAACACCAAGGATTTACAATAACATTAGATCTCACATATAATTGCAGTGGGGGGGGGGGGGGGGGACTTGGAAAAGGTCAATTTCATGACATATATTACATCCAGTGAAATACTCAAACAATGCATTATATTACATCTGTACAGTTTTATTTTTTTTAAAATCTCAAATGGAATCTTGCATTGGCAATGAACTCTCAGCTATTTCAAAAAGAAGACCAAAATATATCCGCAAGTATGTGTCCTTGTGTGTAAAATGGTGCCATCCTATTTTGGGGAGATATACAGTAGCAGGAATCTTGAGATTTCATAGAAGATGAAAAAAAGAAAGAAAGAAGAGGAAATGCAAGTTAACTGAGACATGCATTCTAACAATAAAAGGCTACCAGCTGACCACTACCATCACACACAAAGGAGATAGGGGGGACATGACTGACCGCTGGGCACTTTACCTGAGCACCATGAGGTTCTGAACCATCTCTTTGCCAAGGTAGTGGTCAATTCGGTACAGCTGCTCCTCGCTGAATAGGCCGGCCAGGTGGGTCGAGAGCTCCGAGGACGACTCCAGGTCACGCCCGAATGGTTTCTCCACGATCACTCGTGTCCAGCCACTGATATCGAGGCAAATATTCAAAGATTATTGATGTTATCTTCATTCTTATCATAATCTGTTCCCAGCAACATTACAATCATTTATATCTGCATTTTTCTGAAGCTTGTCTCAGATATCGATTCATATATGAATTGAATACAACAGAATGCAATAATCACCACAGGTATTTCTGTCAAAAGTCTGTTTCAAAGGTCTATAAGGGTCACTTTAGTAGATGATGGAAGCAAAATATCAATGTTATGGAAGTAAATACAAAGCTATGATACTGAAACACAAATTTGAAACTAAAATTCTATTTTGTTCTTTTGAAATCTACCAATTTCTGTGTTAGATCTTCCTACGTGAATGTAACAACGAGGAGTTATTCTTTCCATGATGTCTACATGCAAATACAGGAATGCTGTTTCCATTTTCTGTTATGGTTATCATTACCATACCAGTAACATGCTTCCATAACATATACATGCTTTGATATGTGAAAAAAAAAATTGAATTCCTTCTATCAGTCCATGAAAGAAACCAGGATAAGACAGAGCTACATGTATGTTATACCCTGTTCAGAGTCCCCCAAAACACAGCAAGACCTCCAGAGGTTGTGCTGTGTTTACTCCTGACGATGGGGATTCTGGATGGTCACGGCACAAAGCACAAATCTGGAGTGAGTCTGGCGTGAGTCTGGCATGAATGTCATGCTAGACAGACTACCACGAGTCTTGCACAACCTCTAGAGGTTGTGCCGTGTTTACTACAGACGAGGGAACTCTGAACTGTCTTGCTGTTGACATGGAATACACTTCTGGTGAACCGCACTGTTCGTGGCAGAGTGCACCTATGTGCGCACAAGAAACTGCCTGCCTCTCTCGAGGAGACATGCACGCCCACTGGTTTCCACAGAAACATATGCTGCCCTCGTGCTAGACAATCAATGAACTCTACATGGGGGTCTCTCTCACCCCCTGCTGAGTTAGTGTAAAAAAAAAGAGTTCATTTTCATCTGGCATGTCCTCTGGAGATTCTACTAGTCGGGGGAATCTATAAATGGGTTACTATACTGTATACGCCGAATATTTCGCAAGGTTTTTATTTTCGCGAATTTCGCAAGTCAGGTACTATTCGCGAAATTAAAGACACACGAAAATATTGACTCTGATCCCGATGTGAATGTGACGTACGCCTGTACTCTTCTCCGTTCAGTATAGGACTCCACGATCGCGAATTTAACCATTCGCGAAATCTCTGGGAATTCCTGATTCGCAAAAATTTAGACTCGCGAAACATATGGCGTATACAGTACTCACTTCTTTGCCATGCACGTTCCCTTGATGTGCGTTGTGACATCTTTGAATACGGATGGAGGAAGAGCAAGGTAGAACAGTCTGTTTGCCTTCTGGCCTTTCTCGATGGTTTCGAGCACCCCGTTCAGGTTCTCGAAGGCCGCGTCGTCCGTGTAGGAGCCCTTGACGTACCGGTTGGCCTTGAAGAATTCATTCACTTTCTCCTCCTGCCCATCCTTCAACTGTGTAATCATAATAACATCAGAGCCATGTCAGAGAAGGCTTAAGAGTAGACTACATTAGTGCTAACTCCATATTAGTTATTGCAATTTTTAACCTACAGACAAGAGTAAAACACAGCATAAGCTTGTGTGAAACTGAAAAATGCTACCTTCCCACTGTCATGATAGCCTGAACAAAGAAGACCATGTTGCTTTGTGTCATAAATCATATTCCTTTTTCTCTTGATATAATCGTTTATCATGAATCGTTCATCATTACACTGTTCAGAAAGAGGTGGAGGAGGCAGAATCAGCCCCCCCTCAACGTTTCGCACAATAATTCTGTGACATGAGAAGACCTCATCATACGGCTTCTTGACTTTTTTTGTTCAAGTCTCGCACAACTTTTAAGACCAAATTTGCAATGTCAGCACAAACTTTTTATGAAGTCGCACGCATTTTTGTAGCTGCATGTCACCAAACGGGCACAATTTTGTGATTTTGTGTACATTTCTTTTATAAATCAGTGCTCTGTCATAAAACTCATAAAAACCCATTTTTACTATTCATTACTTTGAATGATTAATTTCACACTAACTATGGTAGGAAAGTGGTCAGTGACAATATAAACAAAAAAAATTGTCTATAAAAACAAGGAAAGACCCTAAGAAATTCTAAAAATAATAAAATACATAACTGAAATGGACTTTTGAAAGTTTTTGTGATGAATTGTTGAACATTTTAATACAGATACACAAACCAAGAAAGTAGTTTTAATCATGCTAAATCTTGAGCTTAATTTGCATAATCATTTAATCAGAATCGATAGTTTCAAACCAAGACACAATCTTGTAGATTACAACATGGGTGTCAAACATGCCAAATTTCATGGCAATCTGCCTCCCTCCCCCCCCCCCCCCCCCTGGTTGTAGCATAGGCAAAAAAGCTTGGCTTGATCAGGGTTAAAGACCTTGCTGATTCATCACATTGGGGGCAACAAAAAAGTGTATAAATGCTGCGTTTACACCATGTTCCCAGCGGCCACAGCAGTCAGGATTGACGGGATGGACAGGTTGTGATTGCCATGGATGCTGGGTCAGATTTTTAAACCGTCAACAAATTTGCCATGGCAGTCCCGGTGCTAACGAGAAGCCTTGTGGGCCATAATAAAACAGGGCAAACGCACCAAAACATGACAGCACGTAATAGGCTGTAACAAAACTTGAATGCAGTCCGTAGCGGGCCGCGATGGAAAATATTGACCGGAAGCCATGAGGACAGCGTCTGATAGCTATACATTATGTTCACTGAGAGAATGTCTCATCTACTCACGGTGCATTACTTTTCTGGTAAATGGCGTTGCCGTGGTCGCCAGGAACATGGTGTAAACACAGCATTAGCGATCGTTTTACACTTTGTAACAGTGCACTGTTAGGTAGAGACCAAATTCAATCCATTGCACCTGTCAGTATCAGTGTGGTTCATCTTACCTTCATGTAGGGAGTCGCTCGTTTCCTGAGTTCATCGATGGACATGACAGACCTGGCGTAGCCAACAAAAGTTGTCTTCTTTGGAAGTAGACCATCCTTGTAAAGCCACCTACCGAAGTGAACACATGATGATACGGCATAAGTTATATACAGCTTTGCTGGAATAAATATTCAATTTCTGGGCCATTTCACACATTGTGGAATCTACGCATTTATTCAAAAAAGTTCCCCCAAAACATCTTCTTTAAAAAAATCTTATATTACATGATCAGTTGTAAAACACTGAAAACAGCATAGGTTCTCTTCCTTGTATCTTCTGAAACTTTCTTTTTGTCAATTAACTGGTATGTTAAAATTGCCTTTTAGATTTTTAAAAGAACCTATGAATTTAATGATACATGAGCCAGTTTAAACATAGGCTAATTTTGTAGTGTGAAAAGTTTCATCAATTTGGCACTCAACCTTATAGCAAGTGAATGTCACTAACCCTGTAGAATATTGTGCAAAATGTATCAAGTGAAAATTTCTACATTTACAGTATGATAAAAGTAAGCAAGCAACCATCCAAGGACTCATACTTGGGTGGGGTCCTATCTCCATCGTTCACTGCTGTACATCCTGTTACTTACTCCCTTCTAGCATCCTCTTGCCTTTTACTTGTCAGTGCTGATCAGAAGTGCATGTGATCCAATATTGCAAGTTACATAATTGCGGTTACCATGGTGGTGCAGCTGACTAGCAACCAATTAGTTGCAGGTTTTTTTGTTTGTCTTTTTTTCTTAGCAAACTTATGATTTGAGAACCTCTTTCTGAAAACAGGCTCTACACCTAAGTTGTGTTTCATTCTCTTTCACTCTCGCTCTTAGAGCTCATTAGCATCCGATCTCCCCCTCCCCCCCCCCCCCCTTTCCATCTCTTTGGGCTCTATCTGTCTCTCTGTGTTTCACTGTTACATGTAGTGCTGAGTATGAAGAAAATGCTGATTGCTTGTTTGCAGTCAGCATAATTCATCACTCGGACAGAGGCGTTGATTAGACTATACCCCAAGGCATTGCCTGCATTTCAATGCTGCCTGCACAACATGGTATAGTCCAAGGGAAAATTCTTTGCTGTCTTTGGATGACATTTTGCACAGTCAGCGAATGCATGCATATATTCTTTAATGTGCAGACTAGTACTCAAGCAAAGCAACAGGAAATATAACTATAATTATAAACCACTACACTACATTAATCAATTATCTGTGACATTTAATGTTTCCTGCTAAATCAAGGTAACTCAAACTTGTTGCTCACTGTATGATTTTTCTTTATGCATCATATCCCATTGACCAGTATGTATAGCATGGAGTAAGGAATATTCATCAGTATTTTAGTATGCATTTTGTACCAACTACCATGATTTTAAAAATGAAAATTACCATATTATGCAATATCATGTCTTAATGGCTTTCATGGGCTTTCAGGGCAAGTTCTGGGCCCCATTTCAAAAAAGATGTAATAGGATGGCAACTCTTGCTGGAATGGCAACTTCCAATAGCAACAGCCAATCAGGAAGCTTAATTCTTGTCATTACCATGACAATTGCCATTCCAGCAAGAGTTGCTATCATATCAACTTTTTTATGAAATGGGGCCCTGGTAGTGTTTCTCTCTTTAGCATGCTAACTCAAGTCCACAAAATAAGGATTTGAACTTTTTTTTTTGGGTAACATAAAAACTCCTTCATAACACACTTTAAGCAGGTGAGTGTTGTTTTTTTTTCTCCCACATATCAGTAACCAAGAAAGATGGCAATCTGGTTATCAACAAAATATCGAAATTATACAGGCAGATGACTTCATTTTCACTTCAACACACCCAAAAAGAAATACTCACCAGAGTGTCGGATAGATCTTCTTCTTTGCTAGGTCTCCCTGTAGACATGAAATAAGAGAGAGCATAGACCTCTTAATAGCATTCATGAGTTGTATAAAGTACAAAGTTCACATTCTCTTTGAATCTCAAAATGAACAAATAACTTGTCTGCTCTGACCTAAGAAACAAACAGCATAATTAGCACTTGGGGTACAAGTTTTCTTCAATTTGTATCCCTCCGTTTAAAAAAAAAAAAAAAAAAAAGTTTCTAAGATCACAACTGATGATCTACATTTTTTAACAAACATGTTGGAAAAATGAACCAGCAGGAATCAAACATGTCATCCATTGCTTTCTGGGCAGCAACACTACCACCAGGCTATCCCTGGTTGCCAGCAGTGGCATGATGAACTTGGAACAAATATACGATGTACAGTATCTAAGCTCCAAAATTCCAGCATTGTTATGTTATGTTTGTCCAAGATGGACAAAGCATATTAAATGAAAACAAGACATTAAAAAGCTGCTTCATAATCTCCTGCTTGCAGCATTAGCATTCATTAAAGTTGGAATTCCCCCCAAAATACCCATAAACTACTGCCCTTTCCGCTTTCAGGAATAAATGTGAGTGATAACAGTAATCACAGAATGAGAT
This sequence comes from Diadema antillarum, assembly GCF_040938485.1. Taxonomy (NCBI): domain Eukaryota; kingdom Metazoa; phylum Echinodermata; class Echinoidea; order Diadematoida; family Diadematidae; genus Diadema; species Diadema antillarum. The sequence continues at coordinate 438,471 of NW_027271621.1, forward strand.
CCCTTCTACCTACCAGGTACATGTCCAGGTACATGTATGCAATAAAATGTGCTGGGTGTCTTGTACAACTTGCTACAAATCATTAGCACTCAGGTAGGTGTTGATAAGGATTTATGTACTGAGATTAGGAAGGCAAAAGGCAAAAGCAGTCAGGAATCCATCAAAGGCAAGCCTGAGATTGGTTTCTTGCCACAGCTGAGACGACAACTGATCTCTCCCATCCAATATAGCTCAATCCCCTGCCATGATCCATTCAGTCCTCAAGCACGCCGCCTCCAGCTAGAGACTCAAAGCACCATATTGAATCCCGTCTCAAGACCGCCACACAATAAGCTTCAGCTTTAAAGGGTGTGTACACTTCTGGTTGAGGTGAGGATTTAGCTTTTAACGTTTTGCGAGATATTCAGAAACCACTCTATGAGATGTCAAAGAGCATGCAATTCTAAGGGGTATCAAAAGTTTATTTGATGAAAATCGGTTTTGAAATGGCTGAGATATCCAAAAACAAGGTGAAACAAAGAGATCCTAATAAAAGGCCTGGCCTGTCGCCTTTTATTATTATCATTTTTTTGATACAATGTGTATCTCAGCCATTTGAAAACCAATTTTCATCAAATAAATGTTGAATCCTTCTTAAAATTACATGCTCTTTCATATTTCATAAGAGGTTTCTCATTATCTCACTTAGGAATGTTCAAAACATGAATCCCCACCTCAGCCAGTACTGTACAGTCCCTTTAAAGGGAACATCACTCACAAACTGGCATACCAGCAAATTTCCCTTTCACACCACTCCATATTGATGTAAACTACAGTCCAGAATGGCCGACATCGCACGTGGTATTCAAGGGACATGAATCACTAGACACATAGTACACTGAAAAGGTGAAACAGCGGACTAGCAGCAGAGGGGTAGGTTACCTGCTAGCTTAGTCGCATTGTTTTGGGCAATGTCAGACATTTAATAGCAGTACAACACCCATACATGAAGTCCTTGAATTAATTTGAAGTACAGTCTAAAAGCAGGCTTTTACATCAAAGAAAATTACTTCATGGTACTGGGCATACCTGCAGTAAGTCATAAATGGTGTTATACCACTTATCATGATGCAACAGCTCGTTTTTGTTCTCTTAAAGATAAAATATCAATGAATGTTTCAAGACCTCTATTCCAGTGCCCAGTTTGTTGAAACATACAGTCAAACCTGTCTATAGCGGCCACCCAAGGGAAACAACAAAAGTGGCCGCTATTGGCAGATTGGTGGCCATTTTGAATTTCAACACTTGCATTTTAATAGCAGAAAGTACCGCATGTTATTCTTGAAATTAAAAAAAGACACACAACAACAACCAGCAAATAAGTTTGTATGTGCAGCTATTTATGGGGATTTTTGTTGTATACAATTCACTTCATTTTATTTTTTTCTTTGCCTGCATCTGTTCTTTTGATTTCAATAACATTTCAGTCCTGAGGAACTGCTCTGTTTCGTACCGGTTTGCATGAACGGGGTTCACGAGTGCGGAGTTCGATGGAGATTGATAATGTGTGAAGCTTACGTAAACAACAAACAATACCCAGACAAGAACCATATTGTCCTTATTCAGAGGAACGGAACTTAATAACTAATTAGTCGGCATTTTGGTAAAATTCTAAGATGTTAGGAGTTAGTCTTTGCCTTTGTACCATCTATTCAGGGCGGCATTACTGAAGCCTAGATCTAATCTGTCATGTTAGTGGTAAGACGGCTTTTCATGGCAAAGAGCTGTGCATAATTTTGTCAATCGTGTCTGTGTGATTGTGACTGAGCTAGGACTCAGTAGAATTCACACAATGAAAGTAAAATACATTGTATTCATGGCTAATTTAACGGTTCAGCTAAATTTTTGTGGCCGCTATACGCAGGTAGATATTCACCACGGGATACAAAATGAGTGGCCGCTGGCCGTGTTAGGCAGGTGGTCACTATATAAAGGGTCCATAATACAGCAATTTCGTCCAGGGGATATTTCAGTGGCCGCCATAAGCAGATGGCCGCTATACAGGTGGCCGCCAAGACAGGTTTGACTGTATACCATGACTGAAAGCCAACTTCCTTTAAATACAATTTGTCAAAATTTACTTTTAAATTTCATTGAACTGTATGTTGCCTCTGTCTTTATATATATATATATATATATATATAGAGTCTAAATCTATCCTTTGCAAACATTGTCCATCAGGAATGATACAGAATTCTCATTTGTCTGATATTTGCTGACCTATTAAAGCAATGCTCAGTAAACTTGGCAATCATTTCCGTGACTTGCAGATTGCAGTATATCTATAGACAGAAATGTTCAAGTAATTATAAACCAAGGTCCACTGCTAAATACTAAAGAAACAAACAAGATGTTTTTTTGACCTCATCTTCCATTTAACATGGATGGGTGCCACTGTGGCAGTGTCCATACATTAACGTCTCATTATCGTGTGATAAAACTGTGATATCTCAAGCACATTCACCTAAATTAAATTATTCTATTATCCAGCCAGTCAGCAAACATCTATACAAGCAGCCATTGCACACACAAAGTCAATATCAAAGGGGACGTTATATCAACAATGACTAGCATTTTTATGAAGATACAAACGTAGGCCCTACGTTATGACTTGCATACTATCTGTACAACAAAAATCGCAGACAAAGCAGAACATGTACATTCTGACTTGAATTTTGAGTTGTTGATATTCTAAGCAAAAGTGTTTAAGTGCTTAAAGCCATGGAAAACCTCTTAATAGACCTCAAATTATTCAAAACCATGTGATCATACAGGGCAAGTCCAAGATAAGGTCCCCTCAGAAGGCAAAATTTCATCTTCGCTCAATATTGACATGTTTGGTATCATTTTGAAGCTTATGAGTTGAAGTTTTGAGTTCCATGGAGGAAAAAATTATATTACGTAAATTTATGCAAATTTCAAGGGCTTCATTTGCATAAATGTGAAACACAGCGTTACGTATGGGACATTTATAAAAATTCATATTAATTCAAAGGAAAGCAAATTGTATTTGATTAATATGTGGACACAAGAAGTTCATCAAATAGTTTAACTTGGTATGAAAATTTAGGGATTATGCAAATGATTATACAAATTAGCTCGTGTCCTATCATGAGATGTCCCATACGTAACAAATTGAGGTCATTTTTTTAGGTTTTTTCTAAAATTGCTAAGGTTATATTAATGCCCTTTTGGAAAGTTCTAATTTATCGTTTAGAGAAATTAAATACCATAGAAAAAAGAAAAAACAGTAAAAGAAATATTTTTTATTAGGCATTGAAATAATGTTATGTATGGGACAAATGCGTTACGTATGGGACATCCTCATACATAATGCATGTGAATGCATGTAGCTAGCTGGGAAGGTCTCTCAGTACACAAATGGTCAATCATCCTGAAGAAAGCATCCCAACATTGTAGCTACTTTTTGAGTTATAGACACTTTAAACAATACATGTACTTGTCTGAACAATTTTCAGAAAGGGGGAGGGGAAAATGGCAAAATACACAATGAAAAATCAGCATTAAAGGGATGGTATAGTTTTTTGTAGAAATGGGGATTCAGTTTTCAACATTTAATGAGATGATTGGAAGCCAATTATATGAATTACTAAAGAGCATACAATCCTACAACTGTAGGACTAGAGGAATTCAAAGTTTAGTGATGGAGATCCAATTTGAAATGGTTGTGATATATATTTAAAAAAATATAAAGTAAAATGAATTTTTTTTTTATTGCAAGTGATACACACAAATTGTCCTTATTCAGTTTTCAATAATAGCCACGACAAAATTCATGGGCATACATACTGAGGTGTGACTCGAATCAATGACCTGACTGCTAGACAGACATCATATATCTACTCGATCACTGGGGTTCCACGCAGCAGGTATTGCTTTATATTTATAAAAATTAATATTTCTTGTGTCAAGTTGTTTTTTATTGAAACGAAATGGCAAACTGCCCTTCATCAATGGAAGTTAACACTTTAAACTATTCAATTTTTCAGTAGTAACTATCCTGATAAAAATAGGGCATACATACTCGGGTTGGTCATAAAAATATAGAATATGATTAAATATGATTATGATGGTAAATATTTGGGGAATATTGTTCCCTTGTCAATCTGGATCAGTATTTGAGTAATTTCAACTGATTCCATTTCAATAATTATGCAAAAATTTGTTTATGGGTATTTTGCAAAATTATTTTGCAAAATACCCATAAACATGTCTCTCCACACACTAAACGAATGGGGGACAAAGGGCATGCATACTCGGGTTGGTCATAAAAATATAAAAATATGATTGAATATGATTAGGATGGTGAATATTTGGGGAATATTGTTTCCTTGACAATCTGGATCAGTATTTGAGTAGTTTCAACACTTCAATAATTATGCAAAATACCCATAAACATGGTTCTTCACACACTAAATGAATGGGGGACAAACTGTCCCATACGTAACTGTCCCATACGTAACACGTCATGTCTGTCTTTAATTAGAACCTGTAATTAGAGCTTTTTGCCTAATGACACGAAACTTACCTGTGATAATCTTGAGTGTTGTGACTTTCATCACAGTGAGTTACAAGTTGTAGAATGAAATACTTTCAGAGAGTTTTGAGGTTGAAAAAAATGTTCAAAAAAACAAAATTTTTCTGGTCCCATACGTAACGGCACATATTTTCTCTTCTAAAATATAATTGTGAAGGTCATTTTTCTCCATTTTTTGCATGATTATACTTCTCCTAGATATCAATCACCATGATAAAGTTTAATATGATCAAAAGCCATTAACACTATTTTTCAGGTCATAAAAGTCTCTGAATGTCCCATACGTAACGCACGCGTTATCTTGGACTTGCCCTACATTGATACATAGTTATATATGTATGAAATAAAATACACATCGTTCAAACAATATCCAATGAATAAGAGAAAGTATTCAAATCAATAATGAAGCATATTTAATCCAATCACTGATTTTTTAGTTTTAGCTTATAATCTAACATGGAATACCCTTCCACCCAGTGGAAAAATTCAATCAAAATTGCCCTTGAATTTCTATTTGTGTCAAGCTTGGGTGGATGTTCATTCCAGCCCACCAAATATTCTCTGGTATTGGCCAAACACCATGTCAATTTTTAAAGAGACTAAGTAAACAATGACTTGCACATTTTGGTGAGATACATTCCTACATGTAATGCATCTGCGTGCCACCAGTGAATATCTGCATCAACATTTGAGATCAACAGCTGAATGAGAAACTTTTCGCTTGAACTACCTGACCCCACACAAATATGTGACCGGCGACAACGGTTTCAGGCAAAAGTCGGGAATTTTGAAAATTCGTTTTTTCTCTGAATCACACTGCCCATTTCCTAAGCTTTCCATTGATATCAAACACTTGTATTCTTCGGCACCATAAGTGGGCACAGAAAGCGAAATAAAGTGGACTTTTTAAGTTGTTAGCCTGACAAAATTGCGAGAAAACGGGCTTTGAAGATTCACATCTTTCTCAAAGACAGTGTCCGAGCGGCGATGCGAGGTGAGAATCACCCATCCGTACAGTGGTGCCAATCGATGTTAAGCTCCGCCTATAGCAACCACATAGCCTTCTGATTGGCTCACTGAGAGAGTCAAATTTCCCGGGCACCTTCCTCGGAGCTCAGCGTATGGAGCCGAAAAACAATGTGTTTCGATCGCTCAGGTTTGTCTACCAGTACCTCTTTCAAGAGGGCGGATACAATAATTGCAAGCGTGATGGTGTACGCGTGTATGGAGCACGCATCACGCAATGGCATCCACACGCCATGACCATGTGCATGTTACACTACCAGGAGCGGGTGGCGAGTCCACACATTTACAAATTGCGTTTTCATTGTAGTTAATTTGTCTTTATCATTGGCGACCCTTATGAAGGCAAAAATTTACTAGAGCTGGCAAGGGTCACGCTTCCTGTTTGTTTTGTTTTTACAAGCCATGCATATGTTGCTTTGTTTGGCCATATTTATTATATCAAAACAAAGAAACAAACAAGACTCATTGGTTAGGTGCAATCTTGACGTGTAGTGTTTGAATATGAATGGTCATATTATGTGACCTCTACTTTCCTCTCCTCTACCTTCCCTTGAGTCAGCCTGCTGTCATAATTTTTACTACGAGTAGACAAATTTGAGAATATTAGTTTTCTTTTCACACAAGTATGTCATGCTACAAGTGACAGGTGAGTTTCCGATAGCATGACGCACGATTTGTGCATAGATGCCAAGTTAAAAAAAAAAAATGATGAGTGAGATTTTCATGACTGGGCATCTCGGCGCGCGCGCATGTGCATGAGCGAGGGAGCGAAGTGACTGAGCGAGGGGAGGGTGTGGGAGGGGGAGTCCGCCCTACCTCGGTAGGGAGCTTTCTCAATTTTTAGCTCTTAATGGTGCAAGCTGGTGCATACTTATGTGACAATTTTTTACTTATTTTGAAAGACAAAAGGGAAATGTGCCTTCAATTGCAACTCTCACTTTAATCCTTTAAGCTATGTTCCCAATGCGTGAGAAAAATGGGTGACATGCGTGAGATCGTGAGACAGACCCTCAATGCTTGAGTCTCACTCACAATGCGTGAGACTTGGTAGCTCTGTTTGTGTAGTGATTTGCGACTCTGATGTGATCAAACCATGTTCCTCATGAATCTGTTTTCACGTTGAATGTTAGCGCTGCTGTTCACTTTTTGTTTTACTTCCGTTGTCGAACATTGCGGTAGAATAACTCGGATAGAAAGCCAAACGAAGAGCACGTACTACAGAGCGAGCGTATGTACGTTCTTTAGCAGAACAATGGAGCATGTAATCATGCACGCGTGGACAAAGCATTCACAAAACGCTGCAGAGAGCCGAACTATGTAAATGTGTGCGACGCACCAGCCAATCGCATGCGAGACCCTGCGCCGTAGCAACGCTGGGGATATTGGCGCGGCGTTCGAAAGAAGCTCGAAACTGACGAGTGCGATCCAACATAGGGTGCTTAAAATTGCATTTTCGATAGGAAAAACTTAGTCTTATGCTATGAAATTTAGTGTTGATGTAGAAAACATATTAATGATTCGATTTCTGCAAAAAACCTAAATCGACAAAAATAATGGTCAAAATCTTTGGACCCCGCCTATGAGGGAATTTGCTCTTGCGACTTTTGCCTGAAACCGTTGTCGCGGGTCACATATGTTGATTATAGCTGCAACATTACATGGCAAATAATGCATGCCCCTATCTCTTCTCAATTACAGCTCAGCAATGTTCTTCTTTTTGTTGGAACTTTGACACAAACTAAGCCTTTAGAATCAAACAAATTACAAAAACACAGCAACTTGAATCATGATTTAAAGGAGGAAAAGAAATGGGAGCTAGGCTTTATCAATGTTCGTCTGAAATAGCCTGAAACAGACTTTCACAATTCTACACCCAAAATGAGCAGCCTGGCTGAAGCCAGTTCTTCTCAGAACTTACAAATCTTATCTTATTTCTGTAGACTGCATATCTTTAATAAGATTCCCTACTGCACCAGTAAGAATCAACTGATGCCCTTGATTCAATTATATCCTCCCTTTTATCCTATTATTACCATTTACTGGACTGCATTTTATGCACCTTCCATCGTTTCCTAGCAACACCATTTTTGCAGAGCGGGCAGTAAAGCAAAATGCAAAGTCATCACACAGGTCTGTCAATCATGTGAATGCTGATATTTGTTCAAATATCTTGACATTAATACATGACTGTTAATTCAATCAAGCACAGTGGTGTCTATTCTCAAAACATACTCTCTGGTAAATGAAGCATTAATACAGAATCAAACACAAATGCAACACATACACACACACACACACAATATATATATGACCACTCACACGCAGAGCTCCTACAGTGTCCACAACAACATGCACAGGTCAGATATTGCCAGCCCCTCCAGCATATTTCTTGAATGCAATATAATTATTCTTCATAAACTTGATTTAAAGCAGCAGATCAGACATGTTGGGAACATGGTCAACAAACATAGTTACAATGCATACTATTTCACTGGCCTACGTGTACTTCCCTTTACTGTGATTTCTGTTGTCTGTATTGACTGTGCAAATTTCATGCTGAAAATAAGTCAGACAAACTTTTGCCAACATTACCCATCACATCATATTTCCCTCTTTTCTGTTCATTTCTTTACAAAAATGAAAAATCCTTTTTTTTTTTTTTTTGCGGTTGGGGGGTGGTCCATGCTCAAATCAGCCCATAGACAGCTCATTGCTCTGTGGCTCTGTACACAATGATCATTTTTCCCCATACATCACTTCCTCATTGGGCATTTCTGTGCATACTTGTTAGAAAAATAATATGGCCGGACCCTTAAAAGAGGGTTGATGAATCTCCTGGTTCATTAGAAAGAAATCCAGAGCAATAGACCATTAATAGCCTCAGAAGAAAAGAATTACTGTATACGCCAATATTTTCGTGTACAGATATTTTCGCGAATCACGGTATCAGTGGCATGTTTTCGCGTGTTGTTAAATTCGCGATTGATACTAGTAGTGGTACACAGGGGCTACTGCCAAGCCCGAGAAACACGTTCAAACACTTGCCAATGTACTCGTAACGTTTTTCCATTTGCATTGTGACTTCACTGAAAATAGAAAAGACACAGTAGAAGATTTATAAAACGAAACAATTACGGCATTCACAAGTACTCAGTACCTACCAAAATGTTGCAACAAATAGATAGACGACAAGGTTTCAGAGCTGCGCTAGCGCTAGCGAAAGTTTTACATGCATCCTGTTATACATGACCCTGTCGCTGTACACAAGTTTCGCGCTAGCTGCGCACAGCGTCTGGTTGGGCTAACATGCATCCTAACTATACACGGACCTGCGCACACGGCGTCTGGTCGGTCTACATGCATCCCTAGGCCTCACTGTACCCGGGTACCCAACCACGTCGAGCCGGTGTTCGTTACCGTAGGGTAACGTAGCACGGAGATTGCACATTTTAATGCACGTTTAGCATCGTACTGCACTTCCACAATCGGTCGTACCGTAGCATACGTACTGGCCATTGTTACAGCCGCGTTCTGGTTCGGTCAGCGATCACTGGCGATGGATGCATTTTGTCATCAATTTGTACATAAGGTATGACGGGGTAATATTTTCGCGTGTCTTTAATTTCGCGATCAGCCCGAAGCTCGCGAAATTCGCGAAAATAAAACCCTCGCGAAAATAACGGCGTATACAGTAATATTTTCTGAGCCAAATGATGAAAACTTGATCAAAATTGTATGAAAATCAGGGAAGTGATGAAATTGTGAAGTTTTGCTAATTTTCAAGAAACAGTTCTTGAACAGTCAATATGAATATGCAAATAATGAATTGATGATGTCATCCCTAATAACTTGTCACACAGTTTGCATACAATTTTGACATTTCCTGAAATTCCTGCAGTTTGCACTGTCATTACGATACAAAGCCTGTAGAAATCTTATCTTTCAAAAGGTATACCAACAAACACACACACAAACACATACTCACAACAATGATACAGAGATTAAAACATTTCCCCCTCACAATCCTATCACACAAAACAGCATCCAAAATATACTAGTAAATACCCAGAAATGGTACTAGCATTAAAGAAAACAAACAAAACAAAACACAGAAAACTGTCTCAAAATTGAACATCATGTTCAATTTGGGTAAAAAAACCCCAGATATATCGAATGGAAAGGGTTTCAATGAAAGTAGAGTTACAAAAAGAAAGTTATGAATGTGTGAAGCCATCTTCACTACTAAGTTCGGTTTTCTTTTTCAAATCTGCAAATACATCCATTTGTAACACTGTCACAATCAAACTCAAACATGTGTCACCTCACACCATGCAAATCATAATCAGAACACGGTATTAAGCTTGAATCAATACCATATAGTCATCATACACAAAACAAATCATTTAGGCTTACTTGATCTCTCTGATTACTGACATTACGGCTGATGATTACGACCATTTCTCCACAAAGGACTAATTTGCTCATATCAGCTCCCCTAATTGCTCTTCAGTCATTTTGTTCACTTGAATATTTTTGGTTGCCTCATATGCGGCTGAAGGTACTTAAAGGACAAGTCCACCTTCGTATACAATGTACATGTGAATTGAGAGAATGCAGCAATATTGGTAGAACACATAATCAGTGAAAGTTTGGGGAAAATCTGTGAAAAAGTAATGAATTTTTAAGTATCTGCGCAATCACTTATAGATAAGAAGACTGCTACAGTGTATGATGTCACATGCATAGAACCATACAAGGAAAATATAAAGAGAATTTCACAAAATGTTGTCTTTTGAAAAAAAGTGCACATTTCCTTAACTTGTCACAGATGTACATTGTATTAAGAGTAACATCATTTCCCCCTCCCCCGCCTTCTGAAAGAGGCAATTCAAGTGTTCTTTTATTATGTGAGAAATGTGCAAAAATGCTGAACTTTCTTTCATTTTTGTAGTTGTAGTCATTTCATCCATCAATGACTGAGTAGAAAATTCAAGAGTTCATATTTTTTGAACGGATTGTCCAATTTCCTCAAACTCTCACTGATGTTTTCTATTAATATTGCTGGATTCACTCAATCCGCATGTCCATAAAGGAGGACTTGTCCCTTAAATCTAGTGGAGCAATGCTTGAACTCCTTTTCTCTTCTTGAGTGGTTAGAGCAGGGAGGTGGGAAGAGAGCATCTGTCGTGAGTAAATACTCAGTACAATACACTTTCATTGATAAGGCATGGGCACATACGTACAAACAGGATTCAAATACTGATTGTATGACGTATGCATGCTCCTTACAGTAGTTACTTACATTCTACAATTAGTTTACATTTTTGTGCTCACATCACCAGAATCATTCTAGTCATGTGATCATATGATTCAAAACCACATGGGAGGTTTATTGCCAACCCACTCCCAAAGATAAACTCAAAATGTTAAATACCATGATCTCAAGAGATTACCTAGGGAACTCAAGGAGAAATGGATTTAAATTACTGCCACGAACAGCAAAGCTGGGTATTGCCAACAAATTGGATGCCATAATGGACTGTATGCTACAGTGGTATCAATGTTGTACCCTGATATTATCTTGTACTGGACACATAATTTTGCATTCTATCATCAGCCTTAGTTTCCTTCCCCCCTCCCCCTTTACAGTTTATAAGAATGCCAGCATTTCAAAAAGAATTCTATAGCTGACTGCCTGTTCTACTGTCTTTTTCTCAAACATCTTACATGAGCACTCAAATTTTCATTTAAACTTGTCTAGCCCTATCTAAAATTGCCTGTATTGATATCTTGGTGTCTAAACCATAATATTATGCTTCGCAATACTTTCTCTCCTAGCATTTTCAGGTAGGCCTAATGTCATATTGGTACACACACACACTCACTTACAGCCACGTTAACAGAGTACATGTAGAGAGTAGAGGGACGCTTGTCATAATAAAGTATACCCTCAGGGTATTAATTTCATTACTTGCTCGAGTCAGCTGCGCCTGGTACTCAAGAGGGGGAGGGGGAAAGGGATTTGGCTGTGGGTTAGCCACATGACAGACAATTTTTATTCAATTAGAGCAAATATAATATAGCATTCTATGCGTGTAAAAAAATGTGATACCATCTATGACTGTTTATCTATTCCTGGTAATTACAAAGCTGTAATGGTGCTGACAGTTCCAATTGTCATCACCATTAACATCATCATCTTCATCATCATCATCATCATAAATACATGTACTCCCATCATCATCATCATCTTCATCATGATAATGCAGTACAAACAATAAGGATGGCTAATAGCAAATCGGCTCAAAAGTGCATAAAAATATGAGTACATGAAAAAGTAATCAAATATTCATATGTCAGATCCCCTTGACTGCACACAAAGTATTCAGGCCTACCGTCTTTGACAACGTTCTGAAGGTGGGGCCAAAATGTAGATTCTGGCATGGCTAAAAACAATTATAATGTTGGTCTTGCATTTCTCAAGAACAAATTGAGCGTGAATCATGAAAGCCAATTTAAGTAAATCCCATGTCTTCGTTGTAAGGTATAGTAAATATACCAGGAAGAGTACCCTTTAATCATCTCTTCAGTTAGTGTTGTTCAACAAAGATTCGATGGTACCCATGTATCCACTGGGTATTAGCTGGTACCATGCATTTCTGACAAGACAGCAATGTGCTGTATTGGATGGGAATTTGTTGTCATGGCAACCACTTAGGGTTGATCAAAAAGCCTGGAGGTGATGTTTTGAGGTAGGAGAAGTGATTGATGGCACTTTATTCCGGAGGTGAGGATTGTAAGCGTTCATCATACACACCAAGAGTCATTGGCTGCACATCATGTATTCTTTACACCCACAGTAGTGCTGAAATCAGTTTTTCCCACACACATCAAATGGGGGAAAGTGAGGAGGCAATGATATAACACAGTTGCCTGAATCACAAAGTCATCTGCCTTTGAAGCAGAACACGAAACCATGTGAATGCCTGTAAATGCTTAATCACAATAGCCACTTCTGCTATAAAATTTATACAATAGCTTTCAAGCTTCCTCTTGGAATTTGTTGGACACTCCTTTGCAAATGTTCAAATATGCTGAAAGGGAAGTAGAAAGTACTTGTTCAAGATGAATGAAAACAATACAAGTTTGGCAAAATTATTGGGGGGGGGGGGGGAGGAACCTTGACACAAAAACACTTCTGAACAGGTCATATCCATAATGAACAAGATTTCAGTACTCAAGACTTTCCAAGATTTTCATTAAAGAAGAAGGCATCTAATTTACATTCTGCAGGATTACTAGTCCATGGATTATTGTAAAAGTGAAAACCCCTGCTGAATCAATTTTCATACGGGGCCAATTTTGGTGAACTTGACATCACATACTTTCATAAATAAAAGTTGACATTTTCCCGCAACTTTTGTAATCACTAAAAATTATTGTGCTTTATTCTTTCTGTGGTAGTTTGGTCTCATATTAGATTTGCAGAATAATCCTCAGCTATGGTACCGTGTGGTGTAAGATGACACAAGGGGATTTGTGAGCCACATAGTGTATACACCATATATTTAGCAAGTCTTTTTTTTTTTTTTTCAAATTGGGACTTCCTGACGATTTTGCAAAGCTTGTAGTTAAATCCATGATCATAGAGTACAGTAGTGAACGGAGAAAAGTATGTTTGCACATCATATTCATGTCAAGATCAGAGTTAATAATTTTGTGTGTTGTTAAATTCGCGAATAGCACTCGACTAGGGAAATTTGTGAAAATAAAAACCTTGCAAAATATATGGTGTATACAGTAGACATTATGCAATACTTACCGAAGCGCCGAGCACGACGAAGATGTGAGGAACTTCATCGTCCTGACTCATGCTTTCCTTCAGCATAGAAAGTCCACTCTCCTGGAAAACAAAAAAGCAAACAAAACAAAGAAAAATAACATCAAAATTTTGCTATTTTGGAGAAAGTAACCAACCCCAAGTTATTATATTTAGTTCCTTTTTTTATTGCTATGATTATTAAGAAGTCTCCTTGATTTAGGCTGTACCGTTCCTTTTTCACAGTGGCAAAGCAAAGCACAGATAAAAGAGAAGTTAAGGGACGCTTAGTGAAAGATTAGTCGCAAACACAAAATAAAACAGCCACAGCAGGTTATTGCTTAGACGATTATTTCACTATCTCATGGCCAAGCTAGTCCCATTTTTGATCTAACGTCTGTGTGTCTGTATTTTTGTTGCTTTTTGTTAATTTTGCTTGCTTACACAATTGTTTTGATCTCTCTCTTTTTTTTTTTTGGGGGGGGGGTTGGGGACCACAAGAAATTATATCTGTTGATGAAACAGGGCAGACCCATAAGTAGAAGTCTACCAAAGTAATCAGAACACAGATTGGCAAAGAAATGCACAAAAACTGTAAGAATAAAAAATTATAGGCAAGTTACATGTATATATGAAAACTTTACAAAGAGAACGCACAAGAGCAGGCATACTCCAGAGAAGGGGGGGGGGGGTAGTAACATTGCAAACCAAATAGACACAGTAAAAGTCATAAATCATCATACTCCTCTGGTAAATAAAATTGTGGGGCAACAGAAACTAGCAGCAGGGTTGCATCAAAGTGAAATACACAAGCATGTGCAAGCCAATGCAGGAATGCAGCTGAGGCATTTTAGTTAGTACAATGCTGAACAAAAGACAGTGCTGAACAAAAGAAAATTCCTTACAAAAGAGCAGATCTCGTAAACATACACTTCTCCTGGGACCAAATTCAATCTGAAAATGAGACAAGCACACCGTCTGAAAGCATACAGTGGTAAAACTTTCGTTCAATTATCACATGGACCATTATTTACACACACATTTTGATCATGATTAGGAAAGAAAATGTGAAACTGCTGAGCTCCGAATGGACTAGAAAACCCCTTGAAACCAAATTTAAGACTGTAAGCTTTGCTTTAGAATGGATTCTTTGTCCTTTTCACAAATACTGGAGCCTCACAGGTGTAATAGAAAAAAAAAAACAAGCAACAAAAAAAAAAAGGAGAAGTAGTAAAATGTTCATGGAATGGTAGGATCTGGGAGACTAGCTTTTTTACACCCTCTGGGTATGCCTTGCTAAAAAAAAAGGGGGGGGTGGCAAGTTTAATGTGACCACTATGTGCAGTACAAACACAGAATACCATCTACTCCACAGCACTACAGACCTGTGTGCCGATGTTGAGTCCCAAGTATACTCAGGCAGGTGTGTACCGGTATGGGTAATCATAACGCGTATTATTAGCAAAATCAGACTGTCCTCAACAGGTTAATACATGCCTATCACACCTGCTATTCCCATCAATCAATCCGGAAGCCTGCCCAAAGTCTTGCCTGACAAAGCAATATATGGCCAAGACTTTTTCCTGTCACTGTAAATGGTACCCTTTACTCAGTCAGACAGAGACTGAACAAAAAGAAGAAAACAGCTTTACCTTGCCTCCCATTATATTTGCTGCTGGTGCCAGCAATTACAATATTGGGCAAAAACAGATAGATGCAAACAGTTTATTCTTGACATACCCCACCTTCATTACTTTATCTTGTATGAAAGTAACTCTCCAATTGAAAAAAAAAAACAGATACCATGAGACAACAGTAAAATTCATGACAACTTGCAAATATCACACAAATTTACAAAGCTATCTGTATCCCCATAGTACTCAATTTAAGCTAGTAAAAGGGTGACAAGCTGAGCACTATACAAAACCTATGTACATTGCATGTTTTAGAATTACAAGCACAATCTGATGATTAAACATTCATGTTGATTCATCAGACTCAACCTCCATGTATGGTTACTTCAAGCATTTTGTACAAGATAAGAGTATAAAAGGTAATTTTAAGAGTAATTGTAAAGACTGTGGTCTTAGAGTATTAAACAGCACTTTCAGTTCTCATACAACTACCACAAAAATAATTAGGCAAACCACATTTTCCCACTTCAAAAAATACAGCAATATCCTCATATCTTTAGAGATATCACTACACTGATGGGACTTCTTTTTACAGTATTTGCTCATATCCATAACAATTTTCTGAAATGTCAGACTCCCTTTTACTTTACGTCCTATTTCAGGAAGTAAACATATTCTACATAACAGGTGAGTGCATGCTCCAGTGGATAGCTCAGATTTCAACTTTTGACCCTGGCCAGCAAAAAGAGAATCATTCATACGCAATCACAGACAAGATAATAATGTCAGCGTAAGGTTCAGGTAATACAGTAGCCCTCCCCCAAAAGGCATGGTCATTCATGAATTCAGCAATGAATAATTGTCAACCACCGCCACCACAGCGAAACTGAATGTGACTGTGCAGTCACAAAAACAAACATTCATAATTGCTTCTCCACGATAATGTAGCATGTATACTCATACAGAACCATGAAAAATGTGTAAAATGAGAAGAAAACTTACATTTGTCAGCTAAATCATGCACAGCAACTAGTAATGCACACTAGAAACTTTCATACTTTTAAACTGAAATAACAAAATTACTAGGGTATGTGTCAGTCACAAAGTTTGGACATTGGTTTAAGACATACAATGCTCTGTTCAAACATAAAAGCATTGTACATCTTCTGTCCGGTGAGGAAGTGTATGTACATACAATACAGACCGGACAGCATATAAACACACTGGCACTTGTGCTGTTGTCCTAAAGTATTTGCCAAGCAAGACTATCTTGTATCAAGGTACATACCACAGGCAAAGACAGAGACCAGAGCAGCAGGGCACAAGAGCTAAGAGTAAGCCTCCTCTCAAACTCTCTGAGGTCGCAGTATCTCAATGAAAGAATTCCTTGATGCTTTTCCCTTTAAAAAGATTCAATGGCTTTGCGACTTCTGCCTACAAAAGTGCGGTATTATGAATACCGGCAGTGATGGCGTGACTCTGCAAGACTTGGGATCAAGAGTCGGTCTCTGTGGGCTCGGCAGAGGAGTGGCAGTTACCCTTTTGGACTTCCTTCACACCGAAGTGCAAACACAACTAAAAGCCCCCTGTCGAAATTCTCCAGGTCTGCAGTTGCTACCAATGTTAGCATGCATTCACTGGCTGGTTCAGCGTGTATGTGTGCGCCTTCCCTATTTCTTTCTCTCCCTCCCTCTCTCTCTCACTCCGCACATTGACAGCCAGCTATTGTGCTGGTACCATGAAGGATACTGTGAGGGTGCTCTTCACAAATAGCTAACAATTCAAGTTAAAGTGTCTACTCGGTGTGACTACCGCTAGTCGCGACCATCAATAATCACAATATTACTGTGGACATACTGGAGATCACAAGTACTGTACACTGCAAGTGTTGGTCCTCATAAAAAATATGAGGCAACAGACAAAAAAGGAGAGGGGCACCAACCAGAAACCATTTGCTGGTCTACTGGGTGTGGGTTGGTAACCAGAACTCACTCTCGGGCCAGAAGATTTTAAGTTCCCTCCCTATTTTACTACATAATCATGATAATTAATAAGATATCTTTTATGTGCCACATAATTCACAAACATAATATTTTGCAAAATAGAACTTGTCTTATTACGTCAGTGTGTTGTTGTTGTTGTTTTTTTTATTCTTTTTTATTTGCAACTTAAAAAACACACACAATGAAAAGCAGTATCTGACAGGCAAAGATGATATTTCCAACCTTAAAGAAAATACATTTCATTTGTGTTATGGGAAGCAATATCTAATGTTGGATTTTTACAGTAATACACAATATCCTTTATGGAGGAAATAAATGTGAACTAATAGTAAACCATGCCAATAGTTCCCCTTTTGAGAATGGTTGCAATGCATCAAACAAATGCATCTTTCCAATGCATTCTTTTTACAAAGAGGACATAAAATTGTTTGTCAAATGTTTGTACATTGTACATCAATAGAATAAATTCCAAAAATTTGTGATCATAACTTGGTGAACATGCCACTGTAATGTTGTCAAATTCATCCAGACCAAAAGTTTGCCTGCAAAGATATTGCAGTTACCATATCTGCCAGCAGTAAAGCCACAACGCCTGATAAGCTGCATCCCGACATTGGTGACAAAAAACGGGAAAAAAAAAATCTGAGGGATTTTGTTCTGATCAAAACTTCATTAAATTTCTACATTATCTTTTTTTAATAAGATACTTGTTATTTCTATGTGTTTCCACACGTTTCCTAACAATAACAATAATAATCGGCACAATCCATGTGTAGTCCCATATATGATTATAAGTGTTGGCCAGGCAGATGATTCTCTTGAGTTGGAAAGACAATGCAGTAATTTGCTTGTGCTGGCGTATACGCCTCAGCCTGACTTTACTGCTTTATTTTTGTTAAAAACGTGCGCCGGCAAATATAGTATGTTGATCATCCCTATGCGTCAAGCTGACAGATAAAATGAGGCGTAATGATTTCCAGAAAGACCGATTGGTGATTGAAAGGGAGTGATTACGGAATGCACGCTGACCATATCAATCTTCTCTATAATGACAACTTTATCCTTACATGCACACAGCATCAGTGTCACACCATAGTACAGTCCCACATTATTACAAAGCATTATTCAGTCTGGAAAAGACCAGACTATGCAGTTCTCTAAATACTCTTTTATGCCATGCTGTAGCTATACATTCCAGATAATCTACAAGAAGAATTTTAGATCTGATATTGCAAATTTATTAACTAGACGTAAAAACTATTTTGAAAGTAGTCTGGTTAATTTTGTTGAGTGCAAAACTTGTCACATTTTCATGTCTAAATTTTAAAAGGCAAGACCAACAAGCAACTGCAATACACATTCTGTACCATGCAACATATGTGTGTCTTTTTACAATACTGGAGAGAGAGATTACAGCAAAGAAGACTAAAAGGTGCATGGTCCCCGTGTTTTAGTCAAATGCGTACGCGGGCGCATGGCGCAAGTTTCCTATAGAGACCTACGCTGTCGACTTCTCTTTGGCGCTTACGCTTTGGCCCACTTTCCCGAGTCCGAAGAAGTCCGATTCACTGTAGTCAGTGGTCCGATCACAGTTCGGCTCATGATTCGGCTGAGTGGGATGACAGCTTTAGCAAACTTCTTTTGTGATGTCATAATAACAAGCACATATGCACGCACCCTGGCATTACTACAGACTGCGCGATGCGCAGAGAAGACAACAAAGGCAACGTTACTTGGCAACACCTACGCACTTTCCTCTTGATGACAGCTCTACTTCGTTAATCTTCGTATCAATGCTAACGGTGATCGGCAGTATCATCAACAGCGCCATCTACACTACCGGGACTATGCCCCTTTAAAATGTCATATTTCTATTATTTCAAAAACAGCTGTGATATTTTCAAAAATCTTTCATATATGATAATGGTATATATGCATATGTGGAAGAGAGAGTGAAGATAAAATTCTAAAATATGTCTTCCTGTGCAATTTCATCAGAGTTGTCTTTGAATTTATGTCACACATTATCACAGTTTGCATCAACTCATATTCATAGGATTCTCTTTGAAAAATGATAAGACTCCAAAATGGTGACAATTTTGGAAATCTAGTGGTAGAGAGGACAGTAATGACAATTACTACCAAATTAACTCTAGTTTAACCTGGCTACAATGTACAATGATCCTCACTGATGATTTATATGTATACATGGGCAAAATTTTTCTCACTTCACACACACAAAAAAACAACAACTTCGTCCGGGGTAATATGATCTCAAATAAATCAAGATCAAAATCATAATCATGTTTGTAAATTTCCTTTGATCATCAAGCTTGGGCAAAGTTCAGGCACATCCGGCAGACTGTTCTCCTTATCATGACTTTTTACATCTACAACGTGTATACACTTATTGAGGGACACACGGCACAGAGAGTTACTAACTTGTGAAGCCATAAACCTGGACTTCTGAACTATCCTTAAGATTTAACACAATGTAAACACATCGTGTAAGTTGGTACTTGGAAGTAAATTATGCGCATACAGTGATGTTTACAAAAGATATTCAGTATCAAAATGTCTATATTTACTCTATCACATAAAAGCAAGTAGCACACATGATTTCTTTTACCGGTACACACTTTATAAACTCCGAACTTGTCTATGAACATGCATAATGTGAAGAGACCGAGATCTGCATGAAATGTACAGAATGCCCATGTATTTTACTGTCAATACATTTTGCAGTGGTTTTCATCTTGCGGATTTTGCTGAGTGATTAATATATTACGCAAGTAATGCAATGCATGGTATGTACAAGTAGGTATCAATTTCCACTGTAAACACACACACACATACACATATATACCATACACATTTTACAAAGTTACTACTGGGTATATGTAACATATTTGTACATGTACATGACACTGCAGAAAACACACAAATATCAAATTGTATGTGATGCTTGAACAAATTTGAATTGAACCTAATTGGGGTGGGGGGTAGGAATGCACCACAAAGCCTACCCAGTATATAAAAATATTCTATCCCTCATTTTGCGATTCCGCTGGGAAACCCTTTGCTGTTTTTAAAAAGGATCCCACTGGCAGTGGTAGCGGGCAATTATAATGAGGATCCTTGACATATAGTATGCTAGTGTTTATCAAACAACTACGACCCTTAGTTTCGCTTGTTATTCAACAGATGAGGTACTAGGTGTTTCAAAAAACATTTCCCACTTTTGATCATAAATATTTCAGAAACTATTCATTCGATAAAACTGTCATTGATGTGAGTAATAGCTGGATAGTGTACAATTTGGTTGAAGGTGATTTGCATGTGAAAGCATAAATCAGTTTCATTAAATCTAAGATTGATTTTGAAGTAAGGTCTCAGATTTTGGTCAAATTTTAACCCTCTGTACAAAAATTGAACTTCGCACAGGAACCAATGATGTGTAGGTGAGTGTGTGCTGACAATGGCCCTGAACAATGGACATGCCTGAACCACCTGTTCACTAGGCGTCAGTCTGGCGCTCCCTGGCACATGAATGCTTAATCAATAATTCATGTGGATTGCCCTGGGCACTGATAGTCTGAATTCATGCACGGTAAAGTGCTTGCAAACACCACATTTCATTCCAGCTGGCAATCATTTTCAAATTTTGATTCTGACATATCACTAAATTTGGGATATAAGTAAGCATAAATGATCTAAAGTTCCTCATTTTAATACAACTGTCTACTAATTAAATAGTCAGACAATTTTTTCGCTTTTTCGATAAAAAGATTAATTTGGTAAAGAGTTCAGCAGCATTTATCATTGGGGCGATTTGTTTCAGAGTAGATTTATCTAAGGCTCCATATACACAAATGTATACTCTAATTGATTTTCTTCACTTCCTTCTTCTTCTTCTTCTTGCTTGTGGTCTGTCTGTCTGATCTGTCATCTTAAGTCTTATGCAGTGAAATTACAATAGAACAGAAGGTATTCATTGCAATTTTGTTTTTCAGAAGTAGGGAGAGCACTGACGTGACTCAACAACAGTATCGACAGGCGTTTGACTTTACACAGATACTGCCAGAGGCTGAATAAAGACTAGCTGTGATAGTGGAATTTCTCATGAATGAATAATGAAGCATTCAAACCCTGGCCATTGTTCAGGACCATTGTCAGGGCGTTAACCACACACTCCCATACACACCCATTGACCCATGTTCAAAGTGAAATTTTGTACAGAAGGTTGAAAATAGAGCAAAGTCTGGAACCTAACTGTGAAATTAATCATGGATTTCATGAAACTTATTTATGCTTTCATATATAAACTACCTTCAACCAAATTGTACACTATTCAGCTATCACTCATATCAATAACAATGGTATCTAATATATAGTTTTTGAATTATTAAGAATCAAAAGTGGGAAATGTTTTTTGAAACACCTCGTATTGAAATTCATCCTGTGCTCCCATGAACTTGATGAATCATATCTGCTTTGTACAATGGTAGTGATAGCACTGGGCACACACAGCATTTTATAAGCTGAGCAATGCATCAGTCCCTCAGTTTCCTTGGACATGCATTTATAATACAGTGGGTTGAATAATTTAGTGTGGACGCTAAAAAGTGAAAAACAACTACAATTCACCAGTAATTGCAACACCTGCTTTTTTGTAAAAGAGGAGAACATAAGTTAATACTTCTTCTTCAGTTATAGTGTAACTTGTACAGCTTCAAGCTTGGAGATAAATGCACTGTAGCATGTGAATATGTGCAGCTGCATGCGTGCTCTTCTAGTCAAATTCCACAAATATAGTGTATTTAATAATGTATACAGAGAGTGCAAATAAAATCATTTGTTTCTTTGTATGAGCTGGAGTGATGTCTCCCTCAAAAAGGGCTTGAATGCCTTAACTCTTTATGTGCCACGTTCGCACGTCCGACTCAGTCGACGGCGTGCCAACTTCGCATATTCTGCTCAACAAACAAAGCCGCCAAAACCGATCGATAAATCACTAATCGCTGCTAATCCGGCGGCACAATGAAAGCGTTTCTCGTGCTTTTGTTCCTCTCATATACAGCTTGCATTCTATGTGGTGATTGACTATCCAGCGGTGTTCCCAACTAGATTTGCTCGAACATTCTAAGTTTTTGTCACGGTTTTATGTGCAAAAGTCATGCCTTTACAGTAATGTAGCAACTGGTCATTCAAAAGAAACATTTAAAATAGATTCGTCATACAATTTATATCGAAACAAAGCTTGGCATTCCTCTTTAACTTTGCCTACTATTATGCCCATCTTAGCAGAAATTTGTAGAACAGAACAGAATTATTTCTCAAAGCATGACTACCTTCCTATCTCAAAATAACGTGGCACACAGGGAGTTTCCACCATGGCACATAAAGAGTTAAGGGAGGGTGAGTCAGCCGGGTCTGCTGGTAAGTGATTCCAGTCACTGGTAGTTCTGAGGAAGAAGATTGAGCGGGCAGCCATACACCTGATTGATGCATAATGGTGTTCTGAAGCAGTATAATCTACATTGTATACCCCCCTTGTAGATTAAATGTTGACTTCTGAAGGTATTGCTGCCAGTCTATGTCCACCAGATCATCTCATAGCGGATACAATACAGCATTACAAGACACAGCTTTGTAGGATGGCAGGACTCGAATCATTGGTTAAAAAAAAAAATCGGATCACCTTAATTTGTCAGTGCCGACAAATTACAATCTCTAGTGTATCTAGCATTGTGGTACTGTGTACAGATTTGTTTTATTATCATCATTACCAGTAATTTTTTGCTTTGCTTTTGCATTTTGCTTTGTCAGATTGCTTGTCTATTCTCAATGCTGTAATGCTGTACAAAGAAACCCTACAGTAATGAATGCTTGCAGAATTGTAAGACATGTACATCCGAATGGCAGAGTTCTTCCTGATTCAGGGGGGGGGGGGGGGGGGGGGGGTTCTGCTCTACTGCCTTTGAGGAAGTACATGTAGCAACAGGATATTCCACTCTTTTCTGACATTCCGCAAGTAACAAGTCATGATAATAACCCAATGCTCATTTACAAGTCTTGCAATGGCACGATGGAACCAGAAGTACAGCTACAGTACAACCACAAGAGTAGACTTGATAACTGTGTATCAAATATCATTACATTAGAATATTGTGGATAAGAATGTACAATGTACACATAACATGTGGACGCAAAGCATGTAAGGGCAAAAGTACATTGACGATAACATTACTGGATGGCTCTTGGAAGAAGCATTACTGGATCACAATACATATCGTTTGTTGCCTGCAATGGGAACATTTTACAGTCTGAGTTGAGGATGACGGCAAGATAGAGAGAGGAAGGTCAACATTGTCCATGGAGGCTCAAAAAATGCTCTCTGTACAAAAGCTTAATTCCTTCTTTCTTTATAGGTAGAGGTTTAATTCATGTTGAGCAAATTGGACAGGAAATTAACTCTGCTTGCGAGGTCTGGTTAACATTTGAATCGGCAAAAAAAATTAAAAATTCTGATGACATATGAAACACTCTTCATCTGTTGTCTGCAACTTTCCATCACATTTTCAATGTAGAGAAATATTCTTGCTGTGTTTTCCGACATGCGGTTACGATAACTTTCACCAAAAAAAAAAAGTGGAAATGGTTACATAACTCACAGCTTGCAATACAGTAGGTACATAAAATCTTGAAATATCCAGAACTTTGTTTTTGTTTGAATACAAGTATTCCAAAGGCTCAAATCCTAATATATCTTACTGATCATTATTTTGAGATTTTTAAGCCAGGCTTAAAATAAAGTTACTTATAAAGCAGAAGGATTTAATTTTTATCTTTTTTTTTTCTTGCATTTTATGATCAATGGGAAGTTGTGAGGTAATGACATTAGATCAGCTAACCTCTTTGAGAACTGTTTTGCAAAATCTAGCAAATTTATACTATTTGATAGTTATGACTTTCTTGCTTTTACTCTAGTTTTGATACAATTTTTGCTTAACATTATGCTTGTAAAATTTTACCTTTCCTTTTCAGACTAAATTTGTAACTCCTAACTCGTCCAGAATTACCTTTTAATTCTAAAATCACCTCGTTTAGTGTTATAGACCTGTGTGTTGCTTTCTTTTCACCAATTTAAGAATAAATTTAGTAGTACCTGCTTACAACTCCCAGAAGTAGAATATTCTGAACATTGCTGGGGAGGGGGGGGGGGGGCTTAATTCCCCCCCCACACACACACACACATTTGAACATCTGAACATACACGAGCTCAACCAGTAACACTTGACAATGTCTAAATTGAGCCGATATCTTTAATCCTTTGAACGCTGCACCACTCACCATGCTGTCGTTACCTATGTGTGTATGAGGGGGTGGAGTGTGTGACAATCATGATCTAGGTGTTTTCACGTCAGCCCAAAGTTTCATAATAGCATGCTATTTTCAGAATCTCAAGCTCGGATTTTCATAATACCGGTAAGCCAATGACGAAAAAGCGCACTATTTAATAAATGTAAAGTCAAATTAGCACGCTAATTTGAAAGCATGCAATGCTCAAGAAAATTTCTCGACCCAATCTCGGGAAATTTCCGAAAGAGAAGGATGATTTGCAAACTAGCGCGCTATTTGATAATATAAATTTGTCTCAAGAAATTAAAGGGATGTATCCCATCATGCCTAGCATGTGTAACCAGATCATTTGAGGCAACCTGCACACAAATTGTGCTTTGGGTTATTTTTTGAAGGCGCGCGTTCTACCGACGATGCTTGCGCATGCTCAGTTATCGAATTACAATAGGTAAAAAAAAACACGCAGGCTAATTCTCTTCAGGCTGATGTGAATAGGAAATGATTTAGCGCGCTAACTTGCGATTGTGAAAAAAATCTCCAGCTTGGATTTTCATCGGGCTGATTTGAAAATGCTTTAGAAGTGTTTCTCTGCCTGGTTCATATCATCCCTGTACTATTATTGCATTTTACTTTTCATTTTTGTACACAACCACTTTGTCTAAAATCCTGCTAAATTTTGTGAATTCCTTGGCTTTGGTATGTGCAGCAGAGCATGACTTTGTTAGAAACTCTAGCACAGTATTACAAGGTCAAAGGTCAAGGCAATTTCATTTCATGCTTTACAGAATGATTTTATCCAAACTTAAAGGGGAAGGCTAGTAACTGATCAGTGGAAATGCTGGGAGATGATTGTTCCAATCCTTATGGGATTCATTCAAGAGTTCATTGTATATCTATTGTTGTGTGAAAATGATTTGCTTCAGAACGGTCTCATATTCAAGTAATGTGCAGATTAATGCTCCGTCACTGACCAGGGACGCTAACCTGGAAGCATTAAACTGCACATTACTTGAATATGAGACCGTTCTGAAGCAAATCATTTTCACACAACAATAGATATACAATGAACTCTTGAATGAATCCCATAAGGATTGGAACAATCATCTCCCAGCATTTCCACTGATTCCCACTGATCAGTTACTAGCCTTCCCCTTTAATCCACATCAACATACATGTTTGGGTCTCTTTCCCTTTAAAAAGTAGCACTTCATCGTTAGCTTCCCCTACATGTGGAAAATGCTCACCATATGCCAGGAGTCATACCATGGAGGTGATAATTGCTTTCATTTATCATACACGATAGGGATTGTAACATGCCTCCATTTACACAAACACGCACACAAAAACTGCCCAGCGTGAAGCCAAGTACCGAGTAGAGAGGGCTTTACATGCTCCCATTTCGCATTCAAAATTGCTCGCTACTATACCGGCTGCTGCGTACATAATAAAATCAGATTAATTACAGTATCCGTGGGTACCGGGTGCGGGGGAACATACCGTTTCAGCTGCACGATTGACCAGATTCACCACATGAATTCAACACACCATGCCACTTCCCAATAACAATTGATTTGCTCGAAACAAATATGCGGCGGATAAACCCTGCGTAGATACGCAGCAGCCACACGCCCGAAGTCGCCGCGCCTGATACCAGGAAGCAAGCGTAGATCTATAGCGGCGGCTTGCTATAGCAAAGCCATGCCCATAGGAACGTTTGTGGCGGCTTCACGTCACGTTTGAAATGTGCGTGAAGCCATATCAACATGTGCGCTGCATCTATGCATCCAAATTCCCCTGGGTGATGAGGGGGAACGCCACACGGCTGGCAGGGCCATCCGCTGGTCAATGCATACAAACGTGTAATTGGACACCATTTGAACAGCGCACTTTTCAATGACACTTGAAGGAATCCGCCATCTCATTAATAAATTTCAGAGCTGAGATTGTAACCTATCGCCGTAGCAATTAGGACTATAGGAGCTAGAAGCCAAAGATGCTAAGCATGCTTTGACTAGACTAACTAATACTATTTTTTCTCGGCGTAATGAAAATAAATGTTAACTTTAAGAAAGAGGAAATGGTTAAATGTAGGTTCTCGGTAGTGTTAGTGTCAGTGTGATACAAGAGAAAGGGCAGCGTGCAAGAGGTACAAACCCAGAGGTTCACAAGTTCCATTACCCTGCCGGAATCTGTCATGATTTCCAAATTTGTGCCTTCCACAGCGTCCCTCGAATTCAAGACAAGGTACAGTCAAGATGACAAAGGTGACCACAAGTATCCGATTTTGTCAACTGGAACTGGCTGTGATGGCATGAATATAATCACAACGACACAGATTACTCGCTGCAGCAAACGCTGACGAAAGACTCAGTTCATCTAATCACGCCCCTGCGAATCCGATGCTTTTTACTGTACAATGTGGATGCACACATTGACCACCAACGCGGAACAGGAACTATAAAGGCTGAGAGAGCGACGAACTGTTTTTTGCTTCTCTTATTTTTTTTTTCTGCACACGCACTCCCCTGAACAAAAGCAAAAAGAGTCAGCAAGCTCGAGTCAAGTCCCAAATAACATCCTGAGCAGGTTCAACAGTTACACGCACACACAGCTAGCTCCCCAAAGATCAAGGGCAGCGATGTGCAAAATAATTACGCGCGAAACGCATTATGCTGATTATGATACATGTTGCCGGTGGCGTTCGGCGAATCATTTTCTTGTTTTGAAGGGGCGTGGCTGTACGTCGGTAAGTGTGTCTCTGGAGTCACACACGCGCTCTATACCTCATTATTATTATCAAAATAAACTAAAAGAAAATACAGAGAGAATTCCACAAAATTTCACTCCAACTATGAAATGTACACATTCTTTCTCCCTGATACTGATAGATGTAAAAGGGTATAATTCGCAACTGCTTTTTCATTATGCTAGAAAAAACAACGTCATTGTTAAATATGCCTACTATAAATACTCTCTATCAGCTTCTTTGTTATTGTCCATGCTAGACGTCGTGAAATTATAGTCTTCTCATCTAGCAATGACGGCACCAAAACTTTTGAACGGATTGTCCGATTGTCCTTTATCTTCAGCTGATGTATTCTATTGATAGTGCTGCATTCACCAAATCCACATATAATAATATTTGGATTTTGTGTCTTTACGACCTACGTAAATTATAACTTTTTTCCCCTCAACGGAAAACTTCTCTTCCTTTTCTGTCGCACTCATTTGCATATCATACGCACTACATCAACCATGACCATTGCTTCTAATTACTTTATCATACAAGCCTGAGCTCTGTGTCATCGTGTCTGCATGAAACATTAAAAAAAAAAAAATGGAATTAAAAGTATAATCTAAGAGAAAAGATATTTCATTTACAACAAAATAAACATCCCAGCGGGGGAAAAAAATAAGCTTCATAATACTTGTTTTTTAAGTGAACAATGCATAGTAGCTGTATCGATTGTATTTACGCAAATTAGATGCAATGATGATGTCATTTCCTCATATTCAGGTCTTCCATGGACCTGTGTATAGGAGCCTATTAATAATCACCAAATTCTCTGTTATAATAAGTCAAGACTAATACACCATTATGACTTTGAAAATGAATTAATATGCTATCCTACAAAACCAACACTTCACTGTCAGGTGGAAGCTTGGTGGTCGCCTGATCTGGTTGGTCAGGAGGTCGTTGGTTCGAATCCAGCCGAGTATGTATGTGCCCATCTATATAAGTAATGCGGTGCTTGCATGCTTTCGTCGATGTATAGGGCAATGTGTCAATCAGTTGTGGCGTGCATCAAATTGATTGCGGGGTTGTAGCTCGTAGCAATGGTAACGCATGCGCGTGTGTGTGTGATGGGCAAGTCTATATAGGCCTATCACGTTCTCTCTAAAAAAAAGATCGAGTGAAAATATTCACTCTTGAAAGAGTGAATACAAAAAAGAGTGAATTTAGAGTGAAATTGGAATGAATTTCGAGTGAAAATGTTCATTTTCACTCATTTTGGAGTGACCTCAAGGATCACTCGAAGATTTTGGAGTGATCCCTGAAGTCACTCGAAAACGAGTGAAAATGAACATTTTCACTCAAAATTCACTCCAATTTCACTATAAATTCACTCTTTTTTTTGTATTCACTCTTTCAAGAGTGAATATTTTCACTCGATCTTTTTTAGAGAGTTGGTGATTTAGATGATTATCATTGTGTACAATCAACACAACAGGAGTGAGGTGATGACATTTATGACCTCATCTAATCTACAAAATTAAGGTTCCATGACTGTAATCACTACACTGTTCTAATGTAAAAGAATGTGAAGATAATACAAAAGTTTCATAACTTCTTGGCTCAATCAAGGTTAAACGAATCGTTGCTTTTTCTGGTGCTTGCTTTTTTTCCCCCATAATGTAGTCAAGTCACGTTGATTATGGAGAGTCTTTTTAATCAGTTTACTCCAAAGACGAGTGAGGGCCTATATTGACCACGTATGGGATATGGAGTCATCATCACAATTACCCCCCACTCAGTGAGTGGCAAGATTTTCTTTATGTATCTCTTTACCTGGGGCCATCATCCTCGTCAAGCTTAGCTTATGATGATGGTCCCCTGCATTTCATTTTTGTCATTTCCTATTGCTTCCTTTCATATATGATATTCGTTCTTTAAAAAAAAGAAAATGTATGTAAGATCCAAACGTTACGAATATTAGCTGTGTAAATGACTATGTAAGTATTTTGTTGATTTGTTGATTTGTATTGATTTTGAAATGCAGAAATAAAAACTGAACTGAACTGAACTGAACTGAACATATAAAGGGGTCTTTCTTTGATCCTATCATCACCCCGCCCCCAGATTATGTGCATTTTGACGAATACATTCAGGTGTTGGGACAAACTAATGACTGTGTAATCGTGCATCGTCACTGACAAGAGAACCGTACGTTTTCCTCATTTTGGTCTTATCTGGCTGCAAGGTGCCCTTCCAGACTCAACTGCTTTTGAATAAACACAAATTTATGATGGGGAGCAGCAAACCTCAAAACATTACAAATTTGGTGTCTCAAAATAATATTGATAATAAGTGGACACCTTCGGACACGTATAGGTACCACTGGTATAGGTACCTAACGTTAATGGGAAAGATAGTTATACAGTATACCGTCACGTCGTCTATCCGTTCCCGTTCATTGTATACTCTGAAAACAATGTGCGAAAAAGGGGATGGAATAGACTACTCAGTATACAAATCACAATCAACCTGCCAAAATATTTGCGTTCTTTCGGAAAATATACGTTGCATTTTGCAAATGAAATTGCCTAAGAGATTATGCCACAATATTCAACTGACATGCACATGTATTTTTCTTGATTTATTGATTATCTTCTGCGTATTATGTATAGTTTTTAGATTTCTCAAAGCGCCGTCTTGGTTTTATTCCAGGTTGGCTGTCGGCGGTGATGATGAGATCAAAGCAGGAAAGCATGTTTGAAATCTTACTGTGACACTTTTGACAGAATCAGGTGGGTGAATTAATAAATGAGCGATTAATGTCCATGTGTAGTATAAACAGAACAACTTTGGGAAGTTATCGGGTCACAACTCAGCCTAGTGAAGTCACATCGTTGTGATTATGGCCGCGTCGACGAATGAGTTGCGTCGAAAGAGATTGCATCAACAGAAAGCACTGTAGATAATGCCTGGATGAGGATGGCCGCATCCTGTCATTATCATAAACCCCGGGTCTCTCACTGTACACTTTCCTATCCCCTATCTGGGAGGAGTTCGCCTCACTTCCCTGCCCCTATGAAGTCGATGTGCATGTACTAAGTATTTTACGTATACCACCCGTCTATGTGCTATTGGGTCTACACTAAGACGATGGGCCGTTGAAGAGATAGACAAACGGACTTAACAATTGCGTCAACTTCAGATAGCTGTGTTTGCACAGCAATATTAAATGTGTCTTAAGTAGGCTTATTGAATATAAGGGACAACATTATTCCCTTATCGTACTTTACGTATCGGTAGGCCTATACAGTATTTAAAGTGGGCCTATATATACACACATTCTAAAAAAAATAAAATGGTAAATCAACATTTTAGATGTCACTCCTCCAGAACCTTTTGTGACTATAATTTTAGATAACACTCAAAATCTTTGATTTCACAGTCAAAATTTTGGATTACCATTTGATTTGATTTGATTTGATTTGATTTGATTTATTTTCGCATTCAATCAGATACAAATTGAATACAAATTTCAAAAGCATGCACAAAGACAAAGAATAGCAAGTGCAGTGAAATAGATCGATAACAGTATACAAATAGATACACATAAGTGATTGCATTGAACAGTACACATACACAAAAACAAATAAAATATACAGTATTTTTCAGTAAATGACAGAGATAATTGAATGCAGGAGACCACCATCGTAAACGATTAAGCTTGAAATGGATGGGGGCCTCATAAAAGGACTATCCAACGACACACTCGGACTCTCTTGGAGGAAAGTGATCAGGTGGGTGCAGTGCAGTTGCAGGTGTGAGTGCAAGATGCAGTTGAAGGAAGAAAATAGAGATTGAAAAAAAAATAACAATCATTCACCATAAATATTTTTTATCTTAATGAGTGGGGAGAATATGATTGTATCAAATACCGTTTTAGTGAAGCTTTCAAAGAATAAATACTTGAGCAAGACTTACATTGTCCGGGAGATGGGTTATGTCCGGACGCGAATGTCTGATAGATTATGTGTCACTAATTTAATGATTTGGGATTCAAAAGATGGAAATTTCTACATAAGGGTACGAATGGACAGAAGTATTAAACCTAAACATATTAAACGATGATGGAAGTTGACCATGAACATATTTAAACATAATTACTGCTACTTGAATAATATTCAAATAAAAAACCTTTAATGTTTTAAGTTCATGAAATAAAGAATCAGTATGATCCAGGAAATGCGATCCAGCACAAATACGTATAACTTTCTTTTGTAATTTAAAAATAGACTTTATTTTGGTAGAGCCGCAAGTTCCCCATACAATATTACAATAACTATACATGGGAGAATAGTATTAAGGAATTATATAATAAACATAAAGTTGAACGAGGGAGAAAAAACTTCAGCTTGGAAATGATCCCTATATTTTTAGAAATGCACGTTGTAACATGATGCAAATGCTCATTCCAAGTCAAAGTTTCGTCTATATATACTCCCAGAAATTTGGAATTTGTTTTCTTTTCTAATGGGATATCATTAATGCTATGTTTCAGCGTATCTGTATTATGAGAATGAAGTTTGAAATAAATAAAATGAGTCTTTTTTATATTCAAAGGAAGTTTATTGGACTTAAACCAATTTGATACTTTGATACTAATTTCAACATTTAAAGTATCATTTAAAATCTTAAGATCTTTATGAGAATAAAATATGTTGGTATTATAAGCAAATAAAACGAAGGAGAGAAGAGATGATATATTAATGATATCATTGACATAAAGAAGGAATAATAGTGGGCCCAGAATTGAGCATTGAGGAACACCATATTTGATCAAAAGGGGATCAGATTCAAAACCATTAAAAGTAACATATTGTCTTTTACTAGTTAAATAATCTTCACACCATAAAAGTGCTTGACCCCGAATACCATAATGACTAAGTTTGGAGAGAAGAATAGAATGGTCAAGAGTGTCGAATGCCTTACTCAAAATTAATCACAAAATATACCTGCAACGTGTTCTTTATTGGCAAAACACTCGTAATTTTATCATATATTTGTATCAATGCTAAGTCAGTAGAATAATTCTTTCTGAAACCATATCGATTTGGAATAAGTATATATATATTTAATAATAGATTTAAGAAGTCTATTATAAACAATTTTTTCTAAAATTTTGGATATACTATAGGCAACAAAGAAATGGGAGGATAATGCCAATTTCATGAGGATCATCTTGTTTATGAATAGTATTAACTTTAGATATTTTCAGAAAATCTGGAAAATTACCTTGTGATAAAGAAAGATTAAACATAATGAGTTAACGGTTCTGCGAGTGGATGAACTATTTCTTTGAGAAGCGTCATACTTATTTTATCAAAACCGCAAGATTTAGAGCTATTTAGAGATTTGGTGATATTGATAATTTCACTGGGACTTGATGGGTTGAAATAAAAAGACTCGATTTTGGTCAGAGAGATAATCTGTAAAATGAGTAGAAATATTGCTAATTTTAGTAGCAAATTCCGGACCGATATTAACGAAAAATGAGTTAAATGAATTTACATACGTATTGGGATCATTTATGTTGATGCCATTTAATGTGATATCATCCGTTGGTGGAGAATCGGACTTTTTACCTAGGACCTCTTTGATGAGTTTCCATGTTGCATTGATATTCGAATAGACCTTTTTTATTCTATCAGAAAATTACAATCTGCGGGATAAGCGGATCAATTTTGTTAATTTATTTCGATAAACTTTATACATATTCAAATTAAATTCAGTTGGGTTACGAATATGTAACTTATACAAAGAATTACGAGTTTTTATAGATTTCAAAATACCTTTTGTAATCCAAGGATTTCTTGGTTTACTTCGGTTATTTTTCTATTCTACATAAAGGAATATTATTTTCATAATAATACAACGATTTTTCATTACCATTTCAGAAATGATAAAACCCAACATTTTGAGTATTCAATATACAGTGATATAAGTACATTTTACAAAAGTTGGGAAGAATGACGACATTGATTTCAAAATAATGTTGATTTACCATTTCTTTCTTTTTATTTTTTAGAATGGACATCATAATTTAGTATTAATCCTAAGAAAGAAGACTTTCCTCAGGGCTGACCAGGTCGAGAAGATCGATACAGTTTGTTACTCGCAATATACGCCGATGGAATTCCATGAGAGGTGTATAGATGGACACAATGCGAGGTCTCAGCCACAACAATCATGACGCGAAAGAAAACAATATCAACTCTGAGGATTATATGACATCCCGAACATGGTTCAATATACTTCCAACGAGATTCGCAAATTAATAAACAATTTGTAAAAGTCACGACATAGTCTCATATATACATGCAATGGGCACCCACTTTATGTTGCTGTTTTGTATCCATATAAACACGTTTCATATTCAATTTGCCTGTCAGCCGATGGACAGAGAATGAATAGCTGTTTGTATAATTTGCACACTGTAAATTCGTATATTCGACAGTTGTTCGAGAAAATTAGACCTATACATAGATTTTTGAAAAAAAGAGAGCGAGAAAGAGAGGGGAATAAGCTGAAATATGTTTGTTGTATTATGAA
Organism: Diadema antillarum; assembly: GCF_040938485.1. Lineage (NCBI taxonomy): Eukaryota > Metazoa > Echinodermata > Echinoidea > Diadematoida > Diadematidae > Diadema > Diadema antillarum. The sequence continues at coordinate 472,255 of NW_027271621.1, forward strand.
TTCCTCGTTTGATAATCAAATTCTATTACAGCTTGTAAGTACGATAGGGGGCCTAGACATGCCAATTAAAGCCTGTATAGTATTTCAATTTTGTGTGTTATAGCAACTTTACCCGTCAACTCAAGACATCCTCGACGATTAATAATTGATTAACATTAATTGCGCTTGCTTCGAGAATAATCCCTGCCCGTTATATTATTGTCGTTTTGTGGCAGGCTGAACTCTCCCAGCTGGTGCAAACGGGTAAATCGCACACCATTTGTGATAAGAAATGAGACAATGATTAAGCACTTTTTGCCACAATGGGGATCTTCAAACAAATTTACGCTACAACCTTCTATCAGTGTAGAATGCTTCATCTCAGCTACTGCATATGACAAAAAAGTGGCTCAGTATTCCTGCACGTGAGTTAGCCGTTGGACGCTATTTTCGACGCACAAACCAAATCGCATACTGAGTACACGAACACGCACCCACACACACAGGGGCGGATCCAGGGAGGACCGCAACCGGCGCACGCCCGCCCCCCCCCCTTTATTTTTTGTTGAAACAAAAGAAATAAAAAGAAAAAATGGGGGGAGGGGTGCGTGCGCCCCCTTTAATTTTGTAAACACGCCCCCTCTTTACGGAATTCCTGGATCCGCCCCTGACACACACACACACACACACACATGGACGTATAATTCGTGTACGTCTGTGTGTGCTTTTGAGGTGTACAGATTCTTTTAATAAGATAAGATGAGTCCGCCAAAACTAAAGGCGAAATATATTTCAAACCAAACTGTTATTTATACAGTATCATCGACATTATTTCACTTTGTAAACAGTCAGCCAAGCTCGTCGCCAAGGAGATGGGAGAGAAATCTCTTATACCACGTCCCTGGCTACATCAAAGGGGATGATTCCCCTCAAACCAAACTGGTGTAGGAGAGTGCTGAAATTGTAATGTCTTTAATTAATTTTTGCTTTAAGATAAGTGCTGCTTATAGTATATGCTTAATGTTATTATGATGATATCAGTTAACATATATGCTTCATAAACGTTGCATGGATGAATTGATTTGTTATTTGCGTATGTGTAGTTGTTCATTGACTGATCCAGCACGTGTATACAAGCTCCGCTTTTCAGTAGATCATATTTTGTAGCTCTTTTCCATCGCTGTAGGCCTACTAACTTCTTTTGTTATCCTTCCAAAGTAAATGTGTTGAATGTTTCTCTCGTTCATTCCTATATTATTACATATTTTGTATTATATTTTATGACTTGTATACTTATACAAATTGTAAATCAAATACGCACGAAATATTTGTGCTATTACCTTCAGTTGGATGGAAATAAAGTAAGAATTGCATTGAACTGCACTGGATTGATTATCATTGCTATACTAGAATCGCAGTATTGTAACTGAATATGCCTTGTATTTTATGGTTGTCTTCTCTGCGCATGGTATACGTCTCTTTTCATCTTCAGTTCGACAAACACGTATAGTGTGTCGAGACTGCTGATGTATAGATTTCACACATCATGCCTATAATCAAAACAGTGATGATAACAAAGTTGTGTAGAGATATAAGTCACCCAGACTTGATGTATAGACAAAGCACACACACAAACCAACAGACATAAACACCCCATCCCTTAAAAAAAAACAAACTGAAAGAAAGCAATAACAACAAATACCAACGTACCCCCGTCTCCTCCGTGTTAACTCCAGTGCTTTCCAGCTGTGCCTGATGTATGTTGTTGCCAAGCGACATGTCGATGTCCTCTCGGTTGGTGTTGGCACCTGTTTCGTCACCCGACCTGGTCGTCGCAGTTTCTCTCTTCGTCGTCTTCTCCGGCGAAGGATTCGAAGACGGTTCCGATACAGCAAGTTTCTGCCTCCGACTCCTTGACCGACTCGCTCCAATACCCATAATGCACTTCACTAACTCTTGTCGCTGAATGTTACGTAACAGTTACATGCAAGGGAGATGACGATGTGTTCATTTATACACTTCAAGAACGGACCACTATCATGGTAGGCCTCAAGGTCAGATGCACTCAACAGAATTAAAGGTCGTTTTGTTATCCACTACAGTACAGTCGTTGTCAACACACGCTTCTTATGAGATCAAAGTCTGAATGCAGAGTGTAAATACGAGAGCAATTCTGATCAGGATGAGGCAAACATCGCTTGTTGCAGTTTGATCTCCGCATTTCAACAATGTCTCCGCAACTATCGTGATTCACACCGTCGTACGCTTCAATAAATAAAATAGATTTTTCTGTCTAAGATGAAATAGAATTTCTTTCATTTCATTTGAAAGCATATAGCTCCGCCTACTCCGAATATAATGGTCTCTATCATCATATCCTGGCCTCTATAATGCTCAATGAGAATGTGAACAGTCACTGCATGTACTGCTGTGCCACTCCGTTGCTCTATCATATATCTTTTTTATCATGCATCTTTCATATACTTTTTTAAAGATTTCGTTGTATGGGGGCTGCAAAACGGGAAGGGGGACTGAGGGACCTCATTTTTTAGTCTTGAAAGAAAAAGAAAAAAAAAAGAGAGGAAAATATTTAATTCAAATAAACACACAGAAAAATTAGGACTTCCAAGGATAATTCCATCCTGAAATTTTTCCTGACGGAAGCAAAGGGATAGATGGGGGTGGAAGGAGAGATGAAGAAGCATTGACCCTTGACCGAGCCCTCCCCCTCCCCCTCACACACACACACACACACACACACACACACACACACACACACACACACACACACACACACACACACACACACACACACACACAGACTAAAAATGTTCCGCGACAGTGATATAAATCTCTTTTTTTTATGGTAAACACGGGAGAATGATTGAATCAACCCACATACTGCCTCCAACCTGCCACTCACTGGATTGGGGGTGATTCATCATTCTATACAAACCGGCCACGTCCACTCCATTCTTCAAGTAATTGACCCTCATCGATGCAAAGAAAATGGTAAAAGTCTCCTTTAAATCACATGCTTAAGATAAGAAAGGTGTGGGCCTTTAAAATATGCGCGTGTTTTTTTTTTATTAAAGTTTTTTTGTGTTGTTTTTCTGCAAACATAATTACTATACAAATTAGACGGGGTGATCATGTTTTCGGGTCGCAAGTTTCCCGTAATGACCTGAACAAAAATAGTCACAGGACCTGATATATATATATTCATATTTTTTGAAAAAAAAAACCCAAAAGGAATAAATTAGATCCATAGAGATTATATCAAAGGCAACATTTGTTGAATATCTCTATGGTCAGATCATTCACAGCTCCCTCTGTTGTCAAGTATATGGTTTAGGCTGCAAATTGGTGGTTTCCTCTGTATCGCATCATGAGTACAGTGTCCTTTATAAATCTCACATACATTTATAGGAAAAAAAACTTTTGAGATCGATGCTACCAAAATAACGGTGAGCTTTTGGCAAGTGGTCGATTCCAATTCTGTGTACTAGAGAGAGCATACTCGGCGACAATACTGATGTAGTTTTTACGCGTGGATTATTTATAGTACTGAACAACCAGAGGTCCAGCGTAACAGTCACGGTAATTACCTTGTCATTTTATTCTGCTCATAAAGGCATAAGACACTTATCAGATTTAGGGATTCCATAAAGGCCAGATCCCTCTCATGATCAGCAGCACACAGCAAAGCCTTGAAAGAGTACTTCTTAGTTATGGACTACGTTTCAAAACATTTCTTTTCGCCATGCACAACCTTTGATGTATTCTTTGCTTTATTGAGTTTTCGTCTTGCAGGTCTAAAATATCAAAAAGACAAAATTGATTTCCGAAGCAACCTTAAAAAAAAAAAATCTCATTCTCAGCAGGATGATAAGTTGTAAGGATCAGTGATATTTTTTTTTCTCTCTCTTTTTAATCAATAGTAAGGGTGACGGAACGGGAGCAACAACTCTTCACATCTTACCCCTCCCCCCCCAAAAAAAAAACAAAAACCAAAAACCCAACAACAAACAACCAAACCAAACCAAACCAAACCAAACAACAACAATAACAACAACAACTTGCACACACATTTTTTTTTTTTTTGGGGGGGGAAGGAATAACCCCTCCCCTTCAAAAAAGATCTGTCTCCACTGGGGTGGGGTTGGAGTATTGACCCTTGATCCACCATGCACCAATCACAACCCCCCACCCCCCCCCCCCCCAAAAAAAAAAAGTAAGAACAGTTCCGCGGCCCCTGTTTTTTTTTGGTTACAAAAAAGAAGTAGGCCTATACACATTAAAGAACACTTTTTTTCACTTTTCGTAACACAAACACGAACACAATTCATACAAGGGAAGATGAAACAGACAGACAATGAGACATCAGAGTCAAGGATACAGACAGGTGACAGACAAAACAAGGAAGTTGATAAAACACAAGCTCCCACACCCTCAACTGTGCTGTAAAAAAACACACAAAAATAGTTGAGGAAGTTGGAACTCTCCTTTTCGCATTCTTACTCCCTCCTATCATATCATCCGTATCTCTGAATTCTTATCAACACGTAATAGGTATCAGGGTTTTGGACGCCAGTCAAGAGGAAAGAGGGTATAGTCAGGAAGCCCCTCCCGTTGCTAACGTGTCCTCCCTATTCCCCTTGGAAGATCCACATCCATTGACCCCCTAACACCCCTCCCACTCCTGGGCCAGCAGCGCAGGACTACAGTATACATGTCGCGAGACAAAAACAAACACGCAGGCCTCGCAGACTTTACAACACATGCAGGTCTACCCAGCCCGATCATACGTTTGCGTTGTACGCACTTCTACTCGTGCACTCGACGTGCAATGTGCACGAACGACTCAGAGCTCATACGGTATCGTACGGCCGCGTATGATATGTGTATGCGAAGATTGGAGATTGACAGAAACAGGAGTCCCAGGGCTCGGAGACTATTTCTGTGCTAAAATGCACCGCCGCCTTTGCCAAGGAATGCATCGTCAAGTGAGTATTCGTAGTGTGTGATACACTTGTACCTGTATAAATGAACGCCTAGTGAATTTTGGAGGCTCATTGTGTCTCGAATCATCAGTTTTCTGACATAAAGTTGTTAAGAAAGTAGGAGGGTCACAACGAGTCACTGTAGTCCCACACGTGAGCCGTCGGGTATCGTACTTCCGTACGATACTTTATACTCCATTGGCATTGCATTGTACTAGAGTCTAGTCCACTAACTTCTTGTAAGTATCACACAAACGTTCGAAATAAATGACTTGGTGATACGCAAGAATTTTTTCCTTGACGTGGCGAAGTGACAGTAGCCTAGTAGAAGACAGTTTTCGAGATGTGTGTTTTCAAGGCTGGCTTAAAGAACCAGTTAAAGAATTATAAATTTATCTAACGTTTCTAGGTTATAAAAATATTAAAATCGTTGTTTCTAGGAATGTAGGATGGTAGACATCTAACGGGGGGCTCCTTCACACAGTCTGTGGACATGTGGTGTGGGAGCGCCCTTAGTCAACAGTGGTGTCTTGACGTCTCTGCACTGTATGATAAAAAAAGAAACACAAATTTAAGTGCATCTCAATTTACTAAGTGTCCTATTTTACCAGCAAATGACAAAATACCCAATATGCGGCAGGCCTGGTGCCTAGAGTGACTATTTCTGGCAGGGACACTTTCTTTAATTCATCAATAAAACAGCTAGAACTTTAGTGAACATCATGTGTGCTTAGTCCCACTTTAGAACACAATCAGGAGTTACTCAGAAGTGTTATGGGAAGTGACGCCTGATTACGCCATTTCATCAATAAATGAAGTGGCCCTCGCCGCAAATAGGCACCCTGTACAAAGCCTGTCGCAAACGGGGTACTTTACTCTATGCATACATTCTGAATCTATTCCAATTCATACCAGTTCAGTTCTGCACTTGCTCATTTCCAGTCCAGATGGATGTTCTTGAAAAGATGTTTTTCTCCATACCTCCCATTTATTCCTTCGTATTTCGAAACGACCTTTTGAGTGGCACTTTGCGTATTGGCGATATGAATATGCATGAGGTCACAATGTTTTTAGCCTTTTAGACAAGGTCCTTTCGCTGCGCAATGTGTAGTGGTGAGTGAATGGGTTTAAGTGAAATGCGCCCATGCAGAGAGTGATCGGGCGGCATACAATGTCATGCATCAAGAGTGCCTGGTCAAGAGGCAACACTGCTAGTACTGGCTAGCGCATGTGCAAGGGTTTCAAATCCAGGATACGGAGCAATTGTCGTTCTCACAGATTCCTCTTGACCGAATCATTTAAAGTCATCAATTTTGACAGAAATGGACTATTGGAGGAACCAAATGTTCTACATATTTTGTTGTCAACAATTTTTGACAGTGCTGAAGCGTTGTTTGTGATATCCCAAAATCATATGCCAACCCATTTAACTGATGGCTCCTAATGCCCAGATCTCTAACTTTGCCATTGTTTCAAAAGCATTGCAAATTACTACATTCTGATTTTCTTTTGATGACAGCCATGATCAAGAAAACATCTGTGTACATCCCTCACCATGCGTTATCACCTCTTTGAGATAGCCACCCAGCTGAGGGTCAACAGCAACACAGACAGACATGAGCAGAGACGGCATCAGTCACCAGTCTCTTCTCTGGTGCAGCCCAAAAAGCCTGTTAGATCTCCCAGAATTAGCCTCAGTAGCCATAGGCAAAGTGGCGATGCAACCATCACAGTCTTAGTGTGCAATAATGGTGAGTTCCTCTCCTTTCATACTTGAGATACAATATGGCAAGTTAGAAAATACAAATGAATGCAAACAGTAAAAAGCTTACTCATCAGTTCATGAGCAACACTTCCTGAACAACATTGTAACTGTTTTGACTTTTTTCATTTTTTTTTTTACTTTTTGGCAAATGAAAGGATTTAACATTAGTGTGATCTTTCAGCCATAATAGTACAAGTAGGTCAATGCATCAAAGTAAATTATTGAAAATTGCTGTTAAAGGTATTAGCCCACATATGTAAACCTGCAGCAATTGGTCTCATAGTTAGCATGGAGTTTGGGTATGATTGCAGTAACACCTGTGCAAAATTTCGTTCCAATTAGTCCATTACTTTCATAAAAATAAATGAAAATGCACCGTATGCATGCATATAATGCTCGCTAGCTCCGGTCCACGTATGTACTACATGCATGCGATACATGTGTAAGTTACATGTACGTAGCTAGCCCGCGCTCGTAATTAGATTTTGGGTCGGGTTGACCCGGTTTGAAAATTGATTTTAAAACGATGATTTTCTCTCTTTTATCGAATGGTATAGACAAATAGCAACAGGTGAGGTATGTTACTGTTATAACTTGTACTTCAAGTCATATTGGACCTGTTTTATGCAGTTTTGATTTTCGTGGGTTTGCAAATGTGGGCTAATACCTTTAAGGTTTATTCCCAAAGTGGTTGGTGAGTAAGTTATATTCTTGTTAAATTGTCAGTTGTAAAATGTCTATACTATTAGAATGTTCAACAAATGCATCCCATATTCTCTAAAATTCTGTTTCGTGTGGTAGGGGGAAAAAAGGTTTAGTTCCCCCTGACATTAGGAGTGTATGTTCCTGTAGTCTCAGATGAAAAAAGGTTGAGTTATTTCATATGGCCCACACTCTACAAGCATTGTTTTTTTAGTGGCTCCTGCATTTTTCGCACAGTGCATAGGTCTTCAGTCTCAATGTATGGTTACTGTAAGTTTGCAATTATTGTTGTTTACTCTGTTGAATCCACATTGTTTTGTTTGCATGATTTCTGTCACTAAACTAAGTGAAATGTGTATTATGTTACTGTTGAAAAACAGAAATAAATTTGAATTAAAAAAAATGAATTAGGAATGTGTTTTCCCCAAGGAGAAATCTCTGTACTGTAAATGCTGTGAGACAAAAACAATGAAGACGACACACTGTTTAATAGCAAATTCAGACAAACATTGAGTTGTGGTGTAATGAATCACGTAGTGTGCTCTGTAAGGGCACCTCAGAAAGTGTCATCTTGACATGTCGACTGTGGCATCACTTGTATTGCGCTGCTCCTATATCTTTACTTGAAATATAATTTATTTTATTTTCCCTAAAAGTCATCACATAAATGAGAAAATTGTCTACAGTAAACCCAAATAATCCTTCGTCTCTATGTTCCACAAATATGAGAAGTGCTATAATGTGATAATTGAAGTTACAGCTTCACAAGGCCAAGATAGCTATCTAAAGTTACATGTAAAATGTCATATTATGACATAAATGCTGACAGTCACAGTTTTGTATTAAAGTGCATTAACACTCACCCAAGGCTGCTTAGTTTTGCTAGCCTGCTGCTCTTATTCAGCGATTATCATTAAAGGCAACCTATTCTGTGAAGTAAGAGAAATGGAGAAGGCAGTTCACTACTTGATTATACGTGTATTATATATATGGCCATAAAACAGATGTGGTTGTAAGAGTCTTTTCACAGATATGACACATTTACCAATAGGACAAGTTATACCATGGTCTGCATCATAGACTCTTTTAATGAACAGTGCATAGCCCTATTCTTTTCAATTTAAGTAGATGTTTAAAACATCATAATCTTATTTTTATGCTTATTTTTTTTTATTAGGAATAGGTTAGTTGTTATTCTTGTATGAGTGCACATACAATGGTGGGAGATAAGATGTAATGGATGAAAAAGCAAGAACACTCCGCATTGGTTTACATTCAGATAAGTAGCATGAAATGGAACAATGAATATTTACACTGAGATGTATATTGATATACCTGCAGTTAGGTTTCATTTTTGTGGACTGTAACTTCATTGCTTTATACTGATTTAAAGTGTGTGTGTGTGTGTGTGTGTGTGTGTGTGTGAAACAGAGATTCAAGCTTCCAAATTGATTAAAAACTAACAGAAATAGTCAAATAGTGAATGCTCATGAATAAACAAGACCATGTAGTTTCAGAGAAAAAAAATCTGTATCATTGTGATAGACTGCTTGTAAACTCTGGCTAATTTTTGTTTTACATTTACTCTGTTGCACAAGAAATTTCATGCCGGCATTTTTGAAGCCATAAAACTCTTTAAATCTAGTTTTGCTGGAGTTGCAGTGAAACTGATTAAATCTGTTCATTCGATACGTGATGAAAATTTGTCTCCTTGAAACCTTTATCTTGCATGCATTCCTCCATGCATCACGTTTGGACTGATTGGTGTTCATTGGATTGCTGTTCATGTTTTGTTGCACAGACTTCCTGATATTGCGATATGAAGAGGATGGACACACACCCATCACCAAAGACCTCAAGTGGTTTCAGGTACAGTGTCAAGTCATGTGCAGATGGGATCTAGATCCACATAACATGACATTAGCTACTCCTCCGTGACTTCTGTCATGTATCTATTGCTGTCAGTCTACCGTATGAGATTCCTTTGAATATGTAGCAGCATGGGAAGATGATATCATTTTGTAGTGTGGTGTCGAATCCATGTTGTTTTTGAACAATTTCAAAGGAAGGATGTACTTGAAAGAGCACCTTATCTTTCCTAAATGAACGCAGTACATCACAGAAAATTTAAACAAAAATGTGGCCACTAGCAGAAGAGTTAAGATGAATACTTGTGCTCATATGACTGACTAAATATGCCTCATATGTTATATGAATGCCATGTCACAAGTTCTCATTATCTCATTATGCATAATTACCTGTATATGGTCATCATCATTTATAAGGTCATGAGGATGTCGCAGACATCATTTCCATGTCCTTCAAGAGACAGGAATTTGATCGGTTTTATAAATTCCATACTCTTATATACATGAAAAGTGATTACTTTAATTAAGTAAGGTTCTTGGCACAAGACCAAGACACCTTTGTTCTGTTTATTATGTGACCCCAGGGGGGTGTTTCATAAAGCTGTTCGTAACTTTACGAACAAGTTACGAGCGACTGGTGATCAGTTTTTATGTGCTATACTTATCAGAATTTCCATAAGTCAGCACAAGAACTGATCACCAGTCGCTCGTAAGTTGTTCGTAACTTTATGAATAGCTTTATGAAACAGGGCCCAGGTTAGATGCCTTCCTGATATACTGTCTGTAGTAATCCTGGGGGGTGTTTCATAAAGCTGTTCGTAAAGTTACGAACAACTTACGAGCCACTGGTAATCAGTTGTGATGTGCTATACTGATCAGAATTTCCATAGTTCAGCACAAGAACTGATCACCAGTCGCTCGTAAGTCGTTCGTAACTTTACGAACAGCTTTATGAAACACCCCCCTGATCTTTGTTTTTTGTTTAAGCAACCTAATATAAACTGCTTTGCTGCTGAAAGCCATTGGTAATATTCTCCTTCCTGTAAATTGGCTTGGACACAGAATGACCACTTCAAAGTGTATTGTTTTTGAAATGCAGTTGGTCTCCATCTGTACCTCATGTGTAAACTGGCATCTCATCAGCTTATGCACAAGAACTAAAGTTACTACGCCATACCAGTTTGTGGCCATATCTAATATGTAGAGCAGTTTGATGTCAGTGCTTGTCTGTATTTATTGGATGGACATTGTAATAAATCAGCCCATCTTCAGAGCTCACATTTTGCACTTGCTGCTGGTGCCACAGAAGGTGTCCAAGCTTTGGTAGTGAGTGATCATTGTGCTACTCAAAAGGCAAGCCAGTTTTGTGCTTACAAATGTCTAATCTTGTCATACTTCATTTCCCACCACCCAAAGGACCCCACGAAAGCAGTCTGTGCCATCACCCTGGATGACAATGGTTGCTGGGCGGCGGCAGCTTGCAGTGATAGGAGCATCTACATCATTCCTGTCCTCCCGCTCCTTGGTGTGGCAACATCCAAGAAGGGGAGTCCCCCCTGGAAGACTGATGACATCACCAAGATCGACATCAATCCAAATATAGGTGAACTTGACGGAATCCTCATCTGAATCTTTGGAGGATTCTCTCAGTTCGAAAACTTTGAAGGTTTTCTTTTTTTATTGATCATTATAGAGTTATGTCTGCTGAATTTCAGCTAGTGTTTCTAAATGATGTAAAAGGTTGTTGGTATCACTGCACTAGATGGATTTTTTTGTGATCATTTGCTCGGTCTGAAAATTACAAGTAATTTTTTTCTTCTCTACCTGAGCGAAATGAATCATACCAAAAGCAATTTCTTTTCTACTGCAGGAAATAGGAATAGGAATAAAAATGATCTAGGTAGCATTACTAGCTTTGAATTCTGAATCAATTGACTTTGCAACTACTTGTACAACTACATGCATGTACTATTACCATAGTTGGACTACTAATGATGATGACGATGATGATGATGATGATGATGATGATACATGATGGTATAATAATTGTTTCCTATGTAATCACTTTTTTCCTGAAACAAAACAAAACACACACAAAAAACCCAAACAACTAACCAACCAACCAAATGAATAAAACCAAACCAAACCGAACGAAACAAAATGGCAGGCATCCCATCCATCGTGAGCTGGTGGCACTCCCTGGACGAGAGACACATTGTAGTCATGGGAACAGAAAAAGGAGAAGTGGTCTTGGTGGACCTCGGACTCGGGCGTGACATCAAGACCGTGCAGATTGGCGATGCCATCACCGCTCTCACCATCATCAGACATGAAGTCTCCATCGGTTACTTGTTGGTATGTGCTCCTTGGCTGTCATTTCTTTACTGTTTTATGTTCACACAGTCTTCTGGCTGAATGTAGAAAGTTTGGAAGCTCATTCATCGACTCAGCACTTTAAACTAGCTGATTGAAATCAAAAGCAACAGGTAACATTTACCTGGTGCTCTTTATTTAAATCAACTAGTTTGAAAAGTTTATCCATAAGTATATTGATATGGACATATTTTCAACTTTGAAAATGGTAGAATTTTAAAGTTATACGATCCTAACCCCTAATGGTGCGTTATTCTGCAAACTCCTCCTCCGAACGAAATTTGTGTATGCAATGTCAGACTGCAGTGCTATATCCATAAACGTGTGAGACAATTCTGCCACTGAGACACGTGTGTGTGTGTGTGTGTATGTGTGTATGTACGCATCATACACGAACATTGTGACTGCAAGCTGCAGTGATTGGAGGAGAGAGGCCAGAAGATGCATGGCTCTTCTGGCCTCTCTTCATGCACATGATGCGCACTGTGAGTGTGCTTCCATTTGCAAGCTCGCGTGGCTCGGACAGCCATTTTTGGCCACGTGATTTTGAGCCGCAGTGTGTGTTCGCTGACCCATAAAGCCAGCGCTATTCTCATTAGGTGTCACAACATTTGATACAGAATGGGGGAAGGCAGCGTATTGCATTCATCTCCGTGCCTCACAAACCACTCGCCACGATTGTAAGGCTTTAAAGTCTGTACATGTTGATTGCATTATTAACATTTCTAATGTGGTAATTTGATAGCTGTTCTCAAACATGAATGTTTTAAATGTCTATAAGAAAAGTATACACGTACATATATTAGCAGGTGATCGGTATTAAAAGTAGGGACAGGATAATGGTCTAATGGACGTAGGAAAAGAAAATCTTGGTAATAGTAGAGTCATCTTGGGTGGTTCCGTGACCAACCTCTCTGAACCTTTTTTTCTCAGTGGATTTGTCATTCTTAATCATTTTGAAGGAAAATGAGCTCCTATGTACCTCACAAAAATGATGGGAATTTTTTCTACAGCCCCAAATTCAAAATGGCCGCCAAAATGGCTGTCACTGCCTATATCTCAGTAACTAATTCACCTAGGAGGTTGATTTTGGTGTTTCGACATAGGTTTTGGGGGTTAAGAATTACCATGCTTCTTTTTTTGGGGGGGGGGTAAAACATGTTCATTGCAGTGAAATCCAATATGGCCGCCAATATGGCCGCCAATATGGCCGCCAATATGGCCGCCGACATACATTTGCTATTGTTTCTCGATTTCTAAGTTGTCTAGAAAGCTGATCTTGATGTCAAAACAAAGGTTATCGGTGTCAAGCTTTCTGTTGATACCATAATCTGATAGAATGCTTACATTATGATTACATAATTTTTAACATTCATCACATCTGGAAAATTTTGATGTCGCCGACTGTTGTCTTCAAAGTCCAACATACCTTAGTAGTCGGCTACATCACTATCTCCACACGAGTCACTGACACTATCAGTACATGAGGCATCAATGTATGAGTCACTGTCACTATCAGAATCACTCTCTGCACCATTGCTGCTCTCATCACTGTTGCTCTCTGTGTTTTCCTTGGGTGGTTCCGACATGGACAAGGGAAGTGGGGGTTCTGTTGATCGTACAGGTAGACACAGTCCGTTTACCAGATGCCATCCATGTCCTATCGGTGATGGGTGACTTTGCATCTGAAAATGCTTAAGCAAATATGCAAGATAGTTTGCACGAAGCAGGTGCTGATACAAACTGTCTGAGTCAGGCATTAATCGCATGGTGCTCTTCTTCTTCTGGGCCCTCCACTTTGCAGCCCGGGCTTCTCCTGGTGTCTTGCTTCTGGAATTACCATAGACGTAGCGAATGACGAACTGTTCTAAATCGCTGATGACATCCTGTGGGGCTGGAAGCTGGGTGCCACATTTTGCAAGCAGACTATGGGCCTCTTTCGAAGTGACCAAGCGTCCTACAATCCGCAATTTACTTGCTCCGAAAAAAGCAGAGTTATGGTCACATCCACTAATGACATGTATTGCAATGATGGATTGGGACATTGCTTCACTGCACAGACGTTTGGCATCAATCAGATGATGTTTGCGTTTCAAGCACAAGTTCCCTGACGTCCTATGAGCAACATATGCTGCTTGGACATAGTTGTCAGTGTCTTCTGTGTCAAGTATAACTGCTGCTTTGTAGCCATCTGACCGAAGTGCACTATACATCGTGAACATGGCAGTGTCTGCTTCAGCTATGAAGCATAGGAGTTCAGGCAAATCCTCACCCGTAGTGAGATTCCGTGCATAACTGCCGACTACACAATAGATAATCTCGGTCCCTGTTGTTAACGCCACTTTCTGGAGTTCCTTTTGAAGAAATGCCTGTAGGCGGATCTTGTTAGCAGGCTTACCTAGCAGGGCATGGAAATCCTTGCTAGAGGGAAACTTGTCCTCTGCCTTCATGAAGACATTCTTTGTTGGCATCTGTTTCTGTCGAAGTGTCCTTTCACTGTCTTTAATGTTGTAGTCCTGGTCGTAGGAATCATTTACGCAAATGATCCTCTCCGCATTTCGGTGCCTACTCTTGATAGTGTTCACCACTTTCTGTGCATAGTCGCCCCAGGTATACTGGCTTCCGTCCCTCTTCTCCCTGTCCTCAATGGTCGGGACTGCAAGACGCCACATGAGACCCATGTCAATAAGGGATGTATACACCTCAGGTTCTGGAGTCTCATCCATGGTCAGTTTTTGTAGAAGTTTGCTTTTCTGTGACTTGCGGAATGTTCCGTTTGCATTGAAGATAGAAAGGCACTCAGGCGTGACACGATGCTGCAAGATATCTTCAAGTTGTAGTGTCCCACTGCTGTCAACTAGTCCAACAACTGACGCCATGGCATCGCGCTCCATTCCCTCCGCCTTACCCTTCAAATTGTCGGCTACTCCTCTTTTCACTTCTTGACTGGAAAAGTTCTTTCGCTTACTCCGATGAACTCTGTCATTCAAAGTCTTGGTTTTCGAGTATACCCTCTCATCCATGAACTCCTTCACTTTTCTCCTACCATCCGTCTTGGCTGATGCCAGATCTACAGCAAGGGAATCGGAGGCTGGGATTCCTGACTGAAGGGACCGCAGTGTCTGGTTAGCATGGTCAAACGGGTCACACTCAAATTCATTGAGACACGAACTAATATCCTGCACCGCTTGTTCATCCTTCCTTCTTTTGCTAGATGAGCAATCTGCATGCTCTGCTTTCCTATGCTTCTTGCGATTAGCATGATGATGAACAGCTCGTCTCACTCGATTGATGTTATTCACGTTGCGTGTATTTGATAGGAGTTGTTTCTCATTGTTCAGGATGGCCAGCCAACCAGACTTCAGCTTGGAGCCCTTGTTCATAGTTGACTCAATCCATATGTCCAGAGCGACACACGAATACGGATTTCCTGTCATGGACTGAGCAAACAAACCATCTTCCATGAATGCAGCCTGTTTCTCAGGAAGGGTATCAAGAACTGCAATGAAATCTGGAAGATGCCGACCATACTTGTCATTGTCGTAGATTTGCATCCATGGAAGCATCAGTTTGAGCGAAGATTTGTACTCATTCCAGTTGCTTGTTCTGAGTGCGTGGATATTTTGGGTCAGAATTTCCACCATTTCCATGAAGGATAACCAGTATTCTGCCAAGGGGGCACCATCGAAATCCCTGAACAGTGTCTCGATAAGGTCTTTTACCTCTGCATTGTGCTCTAACCCTGTGTGTACATCCGCAAGTCCTTGAGCATCAATCTCATGTCTGAGTTTGGCAAGAGATGACTTCACCTCTTCGGATAGAGGTGAACCTTCCAAACGCTTGTCTAGGGCATGATGAACCAGAGTCTCGTAGAACAGGCGAAGACAGCGAACCCCACGCTTGAAGTGTTTTCCACGGAGGGCTTGATCAACCGATCCGTCTGCAATAACACCTGCAGCTACCAACACATCTGAGAGACCCGATCCATGGAACCTTTTGTATATCGTGTACATGAATGACATCTGAATATGAAAGGCACCCATGAATGGTAAGATTTTGCTGAACTGTTGTGGTTTTTCACTTTTCAGCTCTAGCATGAGCACGTAGACAGGATGGTCACCAACGATAATTGCGAAAGGCATCCTTTTCTCTTCGATTGCCTTTGCGAGCTTACATAGAACATCATTGAGAACAGTCTTACTGGGTGGATCGGGATAGGTCATGTGGTATATAGCTCGACTCTTCTCGTCAGCATTTGACATTCTTGCCTGGAAACCGGAAAACCCTGGTACAGTCTGTTCCTCCGGTTTAGGACGTGTTCGGTCATCCTGAGCTCTAGCCAACGCATGGATCACACCACGAGTTCTTTGCATGGATGTGTCTTGAGGAGGGCTGTCATCTGTGGCTCGTTCTCGAATAGGCGGTTCCCCACGCTTAACTGTCTTGTACGGCTTGACGTGCTGCATTTTGCCTCCAATCTCTTTGAGAGATGTTGATAGGAACTGAGGTGTTAAGTTTGTCCTCTCCTCCTGATTTTCGGAGGGTTCATCAAAAGTGTCTGGCTGCACGAACATGACGTTAGTTCGATGCGCCTGGCCAGCACCAGTCAACGTGTCACTCTTAAAGTCATCATTGTCGACTACAGCAATTGCAGGCTTCCCAAAGGCAAGTTCGGAGGGACAGTTAAGGGAACCCTTGAGGTCACTGAACACCCAGAAATCTCGCAACATCAGAACGTCATTGTAGCTGATGCCTATGCCATCTTTGTGCAGGAGGTCAATGATCTCTCTACTTTTGGTTAGTCCATGCAGCAAGACAGAGAGATTCACCTCAAAGGCAGTGCGCATTCCCGTGATGTAGCTTGTGAGGATCGACCCAATTGAACGGACAGCTGAATTGTCGTCAACTTCTGACCTATTTGGGTGTTTTAGCCATGTTATCAGCTTCAAGAGGAGCTCATTGAGGTCCTCTTCTCTCTCCAACTCTGATACATTTGGAGGCCAGGGAACAGTATTTGTCGCTTCAACTTGCTCTCTTAGTCGTACTGCAACATTCTTCACCAACTGGTCATCGCTTATACCCAGCGAAGATAGTGCTGCTTCTACGTATGAATCAGCCGCTCTTCTATCAAATACCATTTCACTCACATTTTGCTGACTGCTTTTATGAAACCCGATGTCTTCCTCAAATTCCTTTAAAAGAATCTCCTTCACGTAGCTCGACTTTACCTTGGCTTCATGTCCATGATTTGAGATAATTCGTTGGTAGTCCTGCAGTAGACTCTGCACTGTCCGAAATTCATGGTTCTCGAAGATCACCTGACGAACGTGATTGAAGAAGATGGCTTGTGCTTCTCGTAGATTAACATTCTGCAGGTGTTGAGTAACTTCATCTGAAAGAGGCTTGGCATGGGAAATGTAGTCACGCCAGCAGCCCCGGTGGTAGCGGATTTCCCAGCCGAAAGCTGTTTCACAGTCCGGAATTGATGCAATCAGTGTATTGAGCCTCGACCTCAGGACCGGATCTTCCACATGTACAGTGTGTAACTTGAATTTTTTCCAGGCGTCCTTCGTTGATAGGAGGAGCAACTGCCCCCAGTCACGATGACTACTTTTGTAGGGACCTCTATTGCACCACACGCATACGTTTTTGTCGTGCACAATACCTACACTTGACCGGAGCTTCTTGGGAGAAAAGGGGCTGGTGGCTGGAGATGGATCCTTCTCACCTGATTGGTTACCTCCTTCAAGATCTTTGTCTAGTTTGCGTTTTCGTTTTTCTGCTTGAGAAAGACAGCGCTGGCTAGATAAACTTGTGTAACAAGCGCTGTGCATGTAATAACCTTCTGGCCCATTCTCCCAGTCCACATTTTCATGTACGTTTTGAAAACGATCGAGTTCTTTCCATCGTAAAGACTTTTCCTGAATGGAATCCCATTTTTGGTCAGTGATATTATCCAAACAGTCACTTTTGGTACATGGTTGACCGCAACATAGAATGCATGCATGTTCGTAAGACGTTGATGACAATTCATCGCTGCCACTCCTTTCGGGATTCATTTTATCCATCACTTTTCATGTCAGTGGTTTTCATCAGGATGAGTCTGACAATGAAAACCAATGCATCATATTTTAGGGAACAGGAGTGTAAAATATTCAAAGTAAAAGGAATAACCTTGTCATGACACTACTTTAATAAAATTCATAGATATCTTCATACCACCAGCTTTGTCTCTTCTTTTGTTTTTTTCTTTTGGTGAAAGTTTGCAAAAAACATCAAACAATAAAAAGACAATTTTTCAAAGTTATATAACTTACACGTGTAACTTAATTTGAACATGACCATCCATGATGAAAATTATGTAAAGTTTATGTCATCATTGGATTTCAAATGACATTCATTGTGAGCAATGTATTGCCCTCAACCACGCTCAGGTTAGCATTTTTTGCCAAAATATGTCAAAAATGTGAATATGCCTCAATATGGTAGTGCCCAGATACCCCTCCCCCACCATGTTTTTAATTTTCTTCTTTGATTATCAAGACAATACAATTCTGCTTCCAATGAGCCCTCAACCACACTCAGATGTTCATTCTTAACGGGGATGGCTAGTAACTGATCACTGGGAATCAATGGGAATGCTGGGGAATGATTGTTCCAATCCTTGTGGGATTCATTTAAGAGTACCAGGTACATTATATATCTATTATTATGTGAAAATTATTTGAAGAGTGTGTTTGCAAAAACCGATACTTAGTAAGTCCATTTTTGAAGATTTTTAAGTACGGTCACTACATATAAAGGTACATTTTCTAAGTTATGGCCAAAAGAAGTGAAAATTTTCTTATTATTCTCTTTATTTTTCTTGACCTCTAATCGCAAATATCTCCACATGGCAAATATGGACTTATCGGTTTTTGCGAACAAACTCTTCATTTGCATCAGAATGGTATCATATTCAAGTAATGTGCAATTTAATGTTTCCAGGTTAGCACGCCTACACAGTGACAGGGCATTCACCTGCACATTACTTGAATATGAGACGGTTCTGAAGCAAATAGGCCTATTTTTTTCACACAACAATAGACAATGTACTCTTAGATGAATCCCACAAGAATTGGAACAATCATCCCCCAGCATGCACTGATCAGTTACTAGCCATAACCTTTAACAAAGTTATTTATTCGTTCCCATACTTGCCAATCTGGGCGCACTGTGTATTGGTATACGTTGGTGTGGCATTATGCGTCCCTGCAAAATTATCGGTAGGAACAGGCTACTCTGTAGCAACACTGCAGTGGGCGCGGGACCATTGACTCTGTTCACAGTCACAGGTTGTACCGTCTACTGTCATTACTGTGACAAGCTGCTTTGGCAATTTGCTAAATTGGCCTGAAAAAAAAAAGTAACAAGATTGAGCCCTCATAGACTAGCCTTGTCTGTGAAATACCTGGCTTCCTCGGTTGAACTGGACATACAAAACTATTTTGCATCTCAGTGCACATCCAGTGCACAATGTCCCATGGTGTGCACAAAATGAAAATGAAGCAGGCCCAGGATTTTGTGGAATCCCACTAACGTTACATTTCTTGAAAAGGGTTAGGCCTTTTATTAATCACTTTCCCACATTTAATTTTCCTTATTTACTTTCTTGAAACCATTTTAACTTTAAAACCTTATGAATACACACATCAAAAATTAATCTTGCTTGTTTAATAGGCCTACATGAACAAGATACACTCACACACAAATACACACACATACACAATAATCAAATTATACACACAACTTGGATTGAAGCAGGTCTTGTCCACTTTTTCTTTAATCTGGGTCTGAATATAGAGACTAACTAGTGTAGGGCGCACATTTGAAAAAAAAAACAAGGATTTTAGCGGCACTTTTCAATCAAATGAAATAAAATAAAAAGGGGTTGTATTGTATTTTCTTAACTGACTCATTTTATCTTACAAGTAAATAATTGCTGATTCTGAAAAGTCTTCATTTGAATAGTTTTTAAGATATAGCGCAGTAGTTCAAACATTGCCAACACCAAATCATATATGTGGGACTGAAATGTTAAAAGCAATTGTTAACTATCTGATAGAAAATAAGAAAAAAACATAATTACACAAAAAACCGGATAATTACATCATTTTTTAAAAGGTAAGTAAAGGGTGTACTTACAGATTTTGTTATTCAGAAGCTTGAAATGTCCAGAGAGTATACATTGTAATAAAATATCCCCAATAAAGGTTCATTGTTCACAGATTCATCCATTGTTACAGCAAGGCCAGGAAACTCTTGACCAATCAGATGTGAGCACTCATGGAAATTAGGGTAATCCCCTGTTGTGCTAGTCTATGACTTCAGACAGTTTGCACATTGAGTGGCAGGGCTTTAAAAAAAGTGAATTTGGGCTGTAAAAAAAAATTCCCATCTTTTTTGGGAGGTACATAGGGGCTTATTTTCCTTCAAAATGGTTTAGAATGCCAAATCCACTGAGAAAAAAAGGTTCAGAGAGGTTGGTCACGAAACCTCCCAAAATGACTCTACTATAAGTCAGTCCCTGTGTATGTACTAGCCATCTATACCATTGCCATAAGGATGGTAAACTTGTGTTTATGTTTACATCATGTATAACATCAAAGGGATGTGGCTGCAGCAGAATCAAAGGATGCAATATATGAAAACTAGAGCTTGTTAGCCAAGGCACCACCCTGTTTCTTTGTGAATTCAAAATCGATCATCAATAATAGATGCACACCTACATTTCATACATGATGCATATGTTTTAAATGTAGATGCGATTTGTATATGCTATGGAATGATACTGTAAAACGAGGAATGTTCGCGTGCATTTTAATTTCGCGAATTTCGCGAGCGCCAAGATTCGCGAAATTTAAATGCACGCGGAATTTCTTATCTACACTATATGCATTGAACGCAAGGGGCAATTCGCGAAAATTTCTTGCCACGAAAAATGCCGTCGGCTCCAATTCGCGAAAATTTTGTGCCGCGAATATATCATGTTTTACAGTAAGTCAGAAAACATCATCTGATTGGCTACTTACAGGCTTACACCAGGGGAGGGGACCAATGGGGAATGCTGTTAGAGCAGTCCTCAGAAATCTCTGTCCTCACAGCTTCCATGGAGATGGATGCCCAGATTTTGGACTATGAAGTCATCGATGCTAATAACCTCCCATCCAGGAGCATCCTTCATGCCGGTAAGAACACATCAAAAAAGTTTAAAAAAAAAAACATTTTATTTGTTTGATTTAAAATCAATATCACAGAGAATGTGGAAATGGTGTCAATTTTTCTACCTATGGTTACCGACTTTTGAGAAATATAAAAATTTAAATTGTGGTGTACAAATAAGCACATAAGGACATATGCACTATGTGTTAAAGGGACTGTACAGTACTGGTTGAGGTGGGGATTCATGTTTTGAACATTCTTAAGTGAGATAATGAGAAAACTCTTATGAAATATGAAAGGGCATGTAATTTTAAGAAGGATTCAACGCTTATTTGATGAAAATTGGTTTTGGAATGGCTGAGATATCCAAAAAAGTGATAATAATAAAAGGCGACAGGCCACAACTTTATTAGGATCTCTTTGTTTCACCTTGTTTTTTTGATATCTCAGCCATTTCAAAACCGATTTTCATCAAATAAACTTTTGATACCCCTTAGAATTGCATGCTCTTTGACATCTCATAGAGTGGTTTCTGAATATCTCGCAGAAAGTTAAAAGCTAAATCCTCACCTCGACCAGAACTGTACACACCCTTTAATGTGCTACATGAGCACGGTTAATTATTATTATTATTGCTATTATTATTATTATTATTATTATTATTATTATTATTATTATTATTATCATTATCATTATTATTATTATTATTATTATTATTATTATTATTATTATTATTATTATTATTATTATTATCATTATTATTATTGTTATTATTATTATTATTATTATGGACATGAGTTCTTCAAAGGACTTCTGCTTCTTTTTAATCTGTTACAAGTTTTCATTACCCATCATGTGTGTTTGAATTTTTCATTGACTATGTGGCAAAACTAATACAGTGCGCTCCTGTTAATAACGAACATTGTTATAACGAAATTTCAGTTACAACAAAGTAAAAGTTCGGGTTGCAGCGTTATCCCCGCTATGTTTTTTGTATTGTTTATTTGTTCGCATATAACGAAATTTTGATATATAACGAAAGAAAACTGCCGGTCCTGAGGATTTTGTTATAATAGGAGTCCACTGTATTGATAGGATGATTTCATTTTATCATGACTTACATGGAATGTGTTTGTGAGGCATGTTTTACAAGTAGCAATTATTTCCTCCTGTTGTCATGATGCAAATGAATATTGATACTTCTTTTTTTTTGTGAGGGGAGGGGAGTATTGTGACAAAAAAAAAGTGATAATATTCACAAGCATTAGGCATTGCAGCACATTCAGCACAGGAAATGATCATGAAATTTCAATATTAACTGAAAGTGAAACAAGAATATCACGTCTCCAAAGAGGAAACTAAAATCTCTCAGGAAATGGAGACTAAGGAGATGTTCTCTTTTTTCACAATAATTTCTGTATCATTAATAGCGTAAAAGTTAGTTCAAAGTTGCTTTGGTCAAAAGTTGGTGATCTACCGTTGCAGAAAAGATTAGTTGAATTAACCTTCCTGCATGATAGTGTGTCCATTGAAGAATCAAATCATGAAAGGTCAAAGTGAAAGTTTTAGATGAGTGATTGAAGTAGACATTCTAATGTTTGTAGGATATAGGGCATGATAAGAATAGAGGCCATCAATTTTTTGTTGTTGAAAGCTTTAACATACTGGATCATTGTAAAGTTGTATTGCAGTTTGAGTTATTTTTTGCATGGTGTTATAGATAATGCATTTGATTGAACTCATTTGAGACTAGATACCAGCGACATGTTGTGTCATTGACTTATGTTTAATAACAGGTTTACTGAGTGACGATCTTGTACAGTTCACAGGTAACAAATCAAGAATGCTTGGCCACCCTAGAATGCTCAGTTGTTTGTTTGTGTGCACATTTTGCAGATTCTGTGAATGTCCCTTTGCATGCACTGACTCAATAGTGACGATATTAGCATGTTTGTCACAGTGGAAATTTTTTTTGCACAATTGATTTCTCACACATCGCCAAATAAGATTTTGTGGACAGTCTAGGCCATTGAACAAGTAATTCATAGAGGGTCACAGCTGCCATGGCAGTAATAAGCTACTGTAAAAGTGGTGTCTTTCGCGGTGGTTTTATTTTGCGCGCTTTTCACGCTTTGAGGTTGAATCGCGAATTTAGCATCACGCGAAAATGTTTTGAAAAGTCACCAAAATTAACCATGCAAGGAAATGTTTTGAACTCGCCGCTTGTTACAACGCTATTGCGCACATGTGCACCCGAAGATTCCGCGCATTGAGTGTATTGATGGTCAACACACACACAGCGATACCACGCAATGTAGGTACAAACATGTTATAAAGTACTCAAGAGACGGGATTTCAGGTAACCCTGCATTTAATTTTCATTTCTATGTAATAAATAAAAGAATAATTGGATTATAGGTTGGGTTTTCATGTGCATAATAAAACAGTTTTTGCCGTCTTTGAATTCACAGATTTTGCCGACCGCGAATTTAAACACGCGAAAAGTCAGCACCGATGGAAACTGCGAAAGTATCTGTATGCAAAAGAAACCACTTTTACAGTATTTGCAATAGATAATATGTTAATTAGTTTAGATGGACAATAACTTGTGCACTCTTCAACATCAATCGTAATGCTGTACAGAATCTCGAACAAGAAGAAAACTCTACTGCAATTCAAATGCGTATTCATCATGTGTCTGTGCATATGTGCAGTTTGTCAAGAAAAAAAATGTATACATGTATACATATTATATTAATATATTCTTGTGTTCTTGCAAGATTTGTGAGGTATGAAATTGTGCAAAAATGTTTTTGCTGTGAACCATTTAGCAGTTTGGTATTGGAAAAGTTGTCTTGCTGTGGCATTTGTTCTTGTTTTATGGAAAGTTATAAGTGGCTCCTGCAAGATAATGTCTATTACCTCTGTGTATCAAAGGCACCAAAGTAGGGAATTTGCTGTGAATGTTTTTCTCATCTGCAAACCTTAAAAGCGAAAGCTCTGAAATTAGGTCTAGGACGTTGATATTTTTGATCTTTAATCCAAATAAAAAGTCTTTTTCTTTACTGGAATAAATTTTCATAGAAACTTTCCCAGATATGTGCAAAAATATTTGAATTAATGATTGATTCCAGTATAAGCATGAGAATTTATTGCTCATGAATAAGCATAGCTGAACTACTCGATGATAACTGTATTCTGTGAAGTCTGCTAAGATGAGTATGGATAATGTGGAAAGCTGCTATGGTACACAATGTTTCTTTCTGAACGAAAACAGGAAAAAAAAATGAAATAGACTCATATGATTTTTGAGATTTTTGGTAGTAATGTGATATTCATCCAAGTTCGAATTCTGCAGAAAGTGTCATATATTATCTTTTTTAACACAAGTGAGAAAATAGCTAGCAAGCTGTGCAATTTTCTGTCTGCAAATTTCTTTAGCTTCCATTAGGTTTAATGAGATAAGGCTCCTTTGTAGTAAATTGTTACATTTGTGATTTGTTGGATCAATAATTTTGGGTGCCAGACAAACACTAAGGCAAATTGATTATTTTTTTGGGCTGGGAAAGAAACCAAAACTTTCTGCCAACTCTGTGCAATTCTGCAGAAATATGAGGTGACAATCAGACATATTTGCATGCACACACATACACACACAAACATACACAACACAAGTATATGCATATTTTAGATTTCATTTCATATGCACTAATGTAAATATGAACATATTATACTGCCATGTGTCATGTTTGATTTCTTTATGAAACATGCTATTTGTTTTATAATTTTAACCCATTATAGTTGACACGAGCAAGGCCCTTTATGTTATCTTTTACCATCATGATAAAGACATGTGTTATTTTGAATCACAAGGAGAGCTCAAAAGATTGAAAGATTCAGTCTTGACTTCACAGTGTTTTAGTTTTTAAATTAAACATACTAATTTAACCTTTGAACATCAAAGGATCAATTCTCTGGCCCAAAGCTACATTTAGTGTCTTTTTGTTATTGTTAACATGTATCTATTAGTGAAGCGTCAAACCCACATCATTTCATTCAAACACATTTGGCCATATCAAACCAAATACAGAAAAAAAAAATTAGTTTCATCATAGATATCAAATTTCACTGCTACAAATGATGTCAGAATATGCATTTTTGCACAACTACCACAGAAAAAAAAATCATAATGTGGGACTACACACACATTGCAGACATGACATTAACTCACAATTGTGCAAATATCTTAGCAATGAAAAGAGGTAGATACATTGGGCAGAAAATTTTGAAAACCTAATCATGAAATGTGAAAAATATTACATTTTTTTCATTTCTTTTTTTGTTTGAACATTGGTATTTTTCATTACGAAAATTATGCTTGGCATAAAGTATTGTCATGATGTATAATGAAATTTATCAAAAAGAAATTGTGTTGATGACAATTTTCAATATCTTTCTGTCAAAATGGTGTATAACACAACACAAAAACTATAAATATATTGATATATTTTTGAAGTTCATATGTTTGAACATGTTGATACCCACACTTTCAGTATGAAATACAGACTTCTAGCATGGAAAACATACACATATAAACTTGTATTATTGAAGTTATCCCCACTATGATGGTAATTTTACTATTTGCAAAGAGGAGAATGTTCAACAATCAATCTATTTGGAGATTTTTTTTCCTTTGATTAAGTTTTGTCATGTCAAGTCATCAATACAGATATTATATTTCATTCTCTTCTTTTTTTTTTGTGGGACAAGCAAGTTTGCTACAGGTTTGTTATCAAAATGGGTGATCATTTGTATGTTCCTGCTCTTAGATATACCTTTTGAACATATTAACTTTCACTAATCTTGCATTGTTATCTTTTTCTTAAGATTTGATTTCAATATATCTCATGTTTCTTTTGGTATTTGTTTTGTTGTGGGGTATTATCCACCATGGTGAGATATGTTACAGTAACATATGTAATACATATATGAGTTTCGTGCCATGTATATACAGTCTATGCTGTTGTTGTAAGGACACAATAGTCCTATAGTTAATGAAGTCCAAACCAGGAGAGATGAATGCACTGATTCTGAAAAGTATGAGTAATTTTATTCATGAAAATAATTTTAGTCATGAAATCTCATAATTCTGGCAAATATTGTATGCATGCAACCTCTCCTAAAATATCATGATCAGGATAATGATGCAAGATGTTGTATGTCAATGTAGATGTAGATTCTTGTTATTTGTTCATGTTACATTTTGATCAGATAGAATGGTATGCATATTATATCGTAACAGCACTGCAAGTAGGTTGGTCTCTTATATATACTCTCCCCTCCTCCCCCCCCCCCCCATTTTCTTGATGATGTCTGCAGAATATAAATCTCTACATCTATCCATATTCATATCAAAAAAGTATAAATACCTTTATATTTAGGACAGTAGCTGCAGTCACATCACACAAAATTATGTTGACTTTACTTCCTGATAACTTCCAAAAGTTTGAGTATGTGGTCAAACTACTGACAAAATTATGCTAGGTTTTATCTCTAACAGGCATGCCCAATACGAGCAAAAACTGCGCGCCCTCCTTGACTATAAAAAAAAAAAAATGCAAACCCGTACAACTAATTTGCAATGTGCATAAACAGCAAGATTGGATCTACTATCATGTCACAACCTTCTCCAAGTTTCAGCCCTGTATAGTCACAGTACACAAAACAATGCATAGTTTTGCAATAAGCGCAAAGACACTTTCCAAGTGTATGCATGAAGTTGTATGGGAAGTCACAATGCCCAAACTACATATAGCAAAATGCCGGGTAGTGAAACTACGCAAAGTTTCTTGTAGTGTAACCACATCTAGTGTGTATGTAGAATGCAAGTTTTCCTGCTAAAACAAAAAGTAAAAAGTAGACAATGTTTCCATGGAGTTTTTACCATGTCAGAGTTTAGTGCAAATAAAATTGTTCTGCCTGTTCCCAAAGCAATCCAACAAGTTGGCTTTGATTTATTATTTTTTTTGCCTCCCCACCCCCACCCCCCCCCCCCCCCCCGAAAAAACAAAAGAGTTCCCAGCAATGACAAGAGGAGAATGATAGTCTCTGATCAGGTTAGATTTTTAGTACAAGACAAGACCAGCGGTATATAAAATGTATTACATAATATGTTCTAAATATACAGTATGATGTAGGATGGCAAGTTAAATATGCCAATGGCTAGAAATACTGAGGTGGTATTATTCAGATTGAATTCAACTGTTCAAATCATTAATGCTCAATCAGGTCATGATTATGCTCTGAATGACATTCTGTGTGGGCTGAGAAAGTAATTATGATTAGAGTAACCCATATAACAGCTGTGATAGAAGTAATTTTTATATGTTATGTGATACAAAAGTGTATATGACATATTTAACAGAAAATCGTAATTAATTTTTGTGTTATGCCTTACCCGTGATATAACAGAATGTTACGATGTGTTTCTATGTTTAGATGAAGGCACCCCTGGCTTCACCCCTGTCCCCTTTCAGCAGTTCACACAAACAATCCAGCTGACAGCACAGTTTGCCCGAGGGCGCTCTTTGGTGGCAGGTCACAATCGCACTGTCAATATATTCAAGGTTAGTATCTGACTCTCCCACATTATAATGACCAAGCAAAATCTTGAACATATGTGAGACAGCAGAAGTCATTTTTAGATTGATTGATTGACTGATTGATTGATTCACTCATTTATAGATTCGTTCATTCTTTCATTCATTCATTCATTTATAGATTCATTCATTCTTTCATTCATTCATCCATCCATCCATTCATTCGTTTGTTCATTTGTTCATTTGTTTGTTTGTTCGTTCATTCATTCATTCATTCATTCATTCATTCATTCATTCATTCATTCATTCATTCATTCATTCATTCATTCATTCATTCATTCATTCATTCATTCATTCATTCATTCATTCATTCATTCATTCATTCATTCATTCATTCATTCATTCATTCATTCATTCATTCATTCATTTTCTAAACAAAGGTACCTCTGTAGGCTAAGGAATCCTGTATGTACCAATGTATTGATACAGACAAACCAATCATTTTTGTGACCTGAAAAAAAGATTTGCTTTTGCATAGATGTTATTAACACCTATGCCCAAGGGCCACTACTCAAAGAGATTCAAATTAAAAAGTCTGTATACTGTTCACAGAATGTTGATATACCCAGAGAAATACCCAGGTGGTAATTTAGATTAACCCTTTGTGCGCTTGAGTGCTGATTGGTACAGAAAACCCCCAGTGTTATACACAATGTCCAAAGTTCCTGGCACAGAAAGGGTTAGCAGTGCTTGGTTGGGTTATAACCTTGGAAGTATTATGTCTTCATTCCTAACCCTCTGACAGCTGTCAAGGTATGAGACAACTTTTGTAGTATAGTGTATAGACCAAGGAAAGAGTGCAAACTTGCTGGAATGTGCACTCTGTGTAGAAGTCCAGATGACCTCCAATTAGCCCTCATTTAGTTGGACTTTGCAAAAGAGAACATTGATATGGTAATTCAAAGGTACAATTGAGTAAAAACAAAGCAAAGGAAAACAAAATGTTGACTATATTATAATGGAGGGTATATTTGATTTTTTTAATGGATTTTGATGGGGTTATCTTGGGCAAGGATTGACTGTATATATTGGTTTGATACCACCATAGATATATGATAGCAGCATTGACAACTGGATGCCCCTGTATGTCTACCGCCTTCCGGTCCGTGCAGAGGAGGTTCTCCTTACAGACAGACTTCTCTTCTGTATCTCAGTCTCTGAGGAGAAGCAGGTGAGTTATGCCAACTGGTTGATGCATGGCATCATACCATAACATGTGGAAATTCATTATGAGTCGGCTAATTAGGTTATATCCTTACATCTTTCAGTCTACAACAACAGTTATTTTCAGTGATATTGGTTTCAATTGTACCACCTTCGTGAATTCGGGCCATAATATTCAGAATATTGGATACAGTGCACTCCTATAGTGAAGTCCTCAGGACTGGAATTTTTTTTTGTTATATCCAAATTTTATTTTAGCCGAAAAGTGAAGTGCAAAAGATATGTAGATGATAATTTAATTTGTTAAATGCCTGTGCAATTCTTGTCATTTGCGTTCTTGTGGTCATGTTATGTAGGTTACCCTGACAGTGTTGTCCAGTCAGAAGTCTGAGGTATCATCACCTGACCAGATGGCCAATGAGGAGGCTGTGATGCAAACCTTCACTTTCCCCGAGGGGGAGACGTTTGTGGCCATGTACAAGCACCAGGCACACGGGAGCACCATACGGAGGCGGAGAACGGCATCATCTTTGTCTCATGGCAAGCGTCACCATGGCGATGGCAAGAAGGATGAGTCTGACGTTGACGAGTCAGATGATGATTACTATAGCACCTCCTCAGAGTGGGAGGAGTCAGGAGTAGGGTGAGTAGCCAATCAAATGCAACAGCAATGGAGGGGGAGAAGTCAGGAGGTATGAAAGAGTTCCTAATAGTCCTTGCAGCTGTAATTTGAAGCCACATAGAACTCTCATAGTATGATCCACCAGATACACAAATGAGTGCCAGACGGTGCTTTGGTTATTGTAATGCCGTTGAGGAATAAGGCACAAATACTTGTATGGATTAGATTCAATAATGCAGTAACAGAACTTATCAGACTTCATAGGAATGGTTTATGCCGTGGTTTTGATTGTTAGTAAATTTCTATTGAAGGACTTATGTGCTTGTCTCACCCTTGACAGGATACCCCAATCTCTACGCTACGCGAATTCCGCCCCCTCATCCGGCCTGTCCTCCACCATCCTGGATGGTTGCGTGGTGGTCACCAACCTGGCTGTCTACCACTGTCGGCCCAGGACCTCCCCCGAGGGCCTCTTCCTCGAGCTGGCCATGTCCGAGAGGGATGGAAGGCGGGCCGAAAGTCTTGGCATCACTCTGGGACTAGACATGAACGCCCTCTACGAGAGAGCGGCTGAGATGAAGCTCGCTGCTGGGGACTGTCAGAGGGCGCTCAGTCTCTTCCAAAATGCGCAGGTTAGATGGGAGAGTCCCGGCCGAGAACCATATACTGTATACGCCATATGTTTAACGAGTATCATTTTTCA
Source organism: Diadema antillarum (assembly GCF_040938485.1). Classification (NCBI taxonomy): domain Eukaryota; kingdom Metazoa; phylum Echinodermata; class Echinoidea; order Diadematoida; family Diadematidae; genus Diadema; species Diadema antillarum. Next base: position 502,294 of record NW_027271621.1, read on the forward strand.
CGAATTGGGACCTCCCGACAGTTGTGCAAAGTGGTTAAATCCTTGATCTCGGAGCACAGTAATGACATGCACAAGTCTCATTCATGTCAAGATCAGAGTTAGCATATTCTCATGTTGTTAAATTCGTGAATAGCACCCAACTTGTGAGATTTGCAAAAATAAGTACCTGCGAAATATATGGTGTATACAGCATGTTCACTCTGGACAAATTATATGGCAACAGTGAATGGAATCTGCAGGTACTATGCTTTCTGAAATCTGCATGGGTACAGTGTTAAGTCAAATTAACTACACAGTTTAAAGTCCATTAAGTTGATTATAACTTTGCCTTCAAAATCAATTAACTTTAATACTTAGGGCTGTCAAATGAAAGTCATTACATGCAAATATCGCATCCTTTCAAGTGCAGTACCAAAGACGGGTAATTCAAGAAAGATATTGTTCCTTTTGAGCTTTTGTTGTCTTTCAACCTCTACCCCAGTCCCACTACTTGACTATAACAATTTATCAATTCTTCATCTCTCCAGTGCTCCTACATCAAACAGGTGACCAGTCTGGCCAAGCACGGCCACATCTCTGAGATCCTATCGCTGGTCAGTGTGGCCCTGAGCAGGACGTCGGAGCTGAGCGGTCACGATCGCCGGATGTTGGCCAACATGGCCATCAAATGTTTCGTCTACGAGATTCTTGAGGGTGACCGACGAGAGGAACTCATGTTCAACTTCAAGTAAGCCCCTTGAAGAGATCATTTTCAGCCTGTCAAGCAAAAGAAGAAATTTTCTTAACCCTTACTGTGCTCTGTTCACTTTCTTTGCAAATTGGCGCAGATGTCTGGAAACTAATCGTCTGTGAAAAGAGATTATCTAATCCCCCTAATCCCTATTGTGTCACCATGGCCTTCCTGTTAGTCTTAGACACACTGATACACCTGAGTGGGCTTGCTAATTGGCAACTAGGTCAAGTTTGGATTAATTGGTAAATGCTGGTGAAAAAGCTTGGTAAGTCAAACTAAGTGCCTGAGCAGTAAAGGGTTTATAACAAACACCTACGTGGACCCTCACATTGTGGTCAGTTTGTGTTTTCAAATGATAACATTTAGATGTTCTGCAGACCTTCACACAGGAGTTGATAAGCCCATGTAAGGTACACAATGCTATAGACTCAAGTTCTAACAGGTGGTGTTTAGTGGGCAGGTATTCTCTATTTGATTTTTCATATCATCTCTTAAATCACTCACTGAAGTAAAGTCTTTACTTTCTTCTGCCATCTCAGCTAGTCTAGTGCCTACGTAAAGTTTTTCAAATGGTTACAATGACTAGCATATGGTTCTAAGTAGAAGATATGCAGTCTTGATGGGACAGCCACTCAGTGTAGACCCTACTAAGTATTTGCCTGAAGATGTCATAAAAGGATATTATGGTCTATATTGACTTTTAAGTGTACTAATGTAAATGTTAATGTTAATCCTGAATGTAAATGTTAATCCTGAAGAAGGCTGATGATACTTGTATGTCTATAATCTGGGGTCTTTGTGTTGGCAAAGATGAGATTATGCTAACCATAAGCTGAAAACCGTGATTATTCATTATCTTGCATGTATTCTATGAGCAACAAAATGTGTTATCTGTATGCAATATCTTTGTAAGTTACATTTTTTCCCCTGAATGATAACAAATGTAAAATTGTTATATGTCCTTACTCAGTAACCACTGTAGTATGAATTCACTTTGTCTCAGAGTACATGCAGTTAGCCATTCTTATCACTCAATAGAAACCTGTCATCCTGTCATCTTCTTGTTTGATTCTAAGATTTAGATCCTCTTCTCTCCTTCAGACACTTTCTCATGGACAATTTTGACTACAATGAGGATGCAGCACTCAAGCTGTTTGCTGAATGTGGGCTCACAGATATTCTCATTGAAGTGGCAAAAGTAAGTCAAAGGAGGATTTCTCAAGATATTAACTTTTATGTTGCATAGAGTTTGTGATATACGTGAACATAAAAGCTGTTAAGGATCATTACAGCATTGCCACTCTGTTATCCCATGAAGTGATTTATTGCAACCATGTGTGCATGAAGGTATAAAAAGTGTGTATGCATTTATGTACATGTATGTATTTAACTATGTATACAGGTATTGCTATATGTGTGTATGTATGTATGAGTGTATGTGTGTATTTATGTAAGTGTGTATGTATGCATGTACACAGCTTCTGTGAACAAAATGGAAAAAAAAAATGAAGTAAATCAAATGTTCTGCTCAGTGAGTCTGACCAATTGTGAGCCCTCATGAAAAATGTAAAAAGCCAGTCTTTATTTGTTTATGTATTTATTTATTATTTTATTCATTCATTTATTCATTTTATTTATTTCATTTATTTTATTTATTTATTTATCTATTATTATTATTATTATTATTTTTTTTTTTTTTGGCTGTCTTCCTTGCTTGACAGGCTCGTGGCAAGCTGTCCACAGCCCTAGAAGTGCTCCTTCAAGCTGGGCTGCCACAGATAGAGGGCTCCCTTCGTAAACAGCTCGTCTCACAGGGTTACATCACTAAGTTTTCTGCTGCTGGGGACATGGCTTTTGTCAGGTGTATGCCTTCTCAACAGGCCGTGTGTCATCTCCTTGCCAAGGTAGACTTCATCTCTCACTTTCTGTGACAACTTTACTGTATGCAATGCCAATGATTTTTTTTTCTTTAAATCTTTGATTTAATTTTTTTCTTGTTTTTCTATAGAAAGCATGTCGGAGTCATAGTGAAAAAAAAAAATGTACTACTTGACAGAATCAAGGTAGTTGGTGTTCTCTGTGTGCCAATTGCAAATTGATTGAGTTGTCTTGATAGGGTTAACTTCGAAATAGAAACTGTTTTATTAGAGAGAGAGAGAGAGAGGGACAGACAGACAGACAGATAGACAGACAGACAAACAGACAAAGTTTCCATTTAATGTCTCCATTACTCTGCAGTATTTCCTTCTTCGATTCAAAGTAAACTGGTACGTTTTGTGATGTGTATGCTGTGGAGTAGCATCTATGTTTGAGCCTGCCCAATGCTTTCGATGAATTTCCAGGAAGTTGTATTTTGTGCTCCTTTACCAATAATCCACTGAACAAAAAGAGTACCACACTCTTTGTTTTAGTATACCATGTCAATTCAGATGTACTATATAAGTGGATGACCAAGATGCTGTGAATTAATTCTCAGGTCAGATGACACACTGTGTTTCAAGTAGTTATCACATGTGCCCTCCTTACCTTTCAATTTCCGCTGGTCGAGGAGCAGTTCTCACAAAATTTCATTGTGTTTGCTGTTCCAGCCCGAGCTCGTCTTCCGCTACACAGACTTCATCCGAGGCTGTTTGGATGACCTTGATGTCAAAACCCTCCTGAAGCTTGCTCATCTCTTTGACCCGTCCAAGCCGACCCTGAGACCACTCCTCAAGAGTAGGAGAGAAAGGTTATTAATCCCTCACCTTTCCACTCCAATGTTTCTCTGACGATCCCTTTTCTCCTGATGTCTCTTCTGCATTTCTCAGTGATAGGATTGCATGAAACTGCTGTTCTTTTCATCATTTGAGTCAATTTGGTGGCCTGATCTTCAGGAGAAAAACCAACCCAGTTGATGCTACAAATGCTTCAAATTGATTTTTCGTGTACTTCAGTTTTCTTTACAAAATTATGCTGACTGTGACATCAATGATGTGAAAAAAGTATGAAGCATATTAAAATCATAGAAAAAAATGGTGGCAAGTGCTTGGTTGCAACATCATTTAGAATATTAAAGCAAAATGGTTGATCTCTTTCTATCTTGTGCATTCATATAACAGGTATGATAGGTGAAATTGATATTCATTGATTGATTGTTTATTTTGATTTTTTTTAAATTATGCAGGAGTCACTCAACTGGGTCTACAGCTTCCTCTGACAGCTACAAGACTGCCCAGGGCTCCACTGATGGAGAGGTAAGGAAAGGAGCAAAATTGATGCAGTTAACAAATGTGTTACCATGGTGATGACAATACAACTGGCAAGGTGACAAATGTAGGTGTATTGATGGCTGATTGTCATCATAATGATTGATGTGATCATCTGAATCATAATTATAGGGATGATGAAGGTGATGCTAGTGATGAGAACATACAGTGTGGTGTCATGCGATCGATGGTTGTACTGTGGTATATAAGATCACAAACGCCATGCCCTTTACGATAATAATGTGCCATCTTCATATCAATATTGATAATGAACATCCACTGAAGATTGTAATAATGTTGATGATGATAACAGTGAAGAATGTTACTCGGTGTGGAGATTCATGACAATTGATCCCAAGGATTTTGGTAATCAAATGGTACTTCATCTTTGGTGTATCAACATCATGATTTGTGATGATTTGTTATGTGATTGAGAGAGTAATAGATGATGGTTGAGGTCAAAGGTCATCATAGTAAATGAGATGTTTATAATCCTCTTTCTTCCAGGATATTGCCATCTTCCCCAAGCCCAGCATCCTGATAGAGGTCTTCCTCCTTATTCTCCTAAAGCTGAACAAGAAGAGGAAGGAACTTGGCAGGTTGGTGGACAATAGCTACCCTTACACCAAACAATTCTTGCAGCATCATTTTCAATACCCTACCATATTGGGTTTGTTAGGTGACCACCCAGGGCCCTGTTTCACAAAGCTGTTCGTAAAGTTACGAACGACTTACGAGCGACTGGTGATCAGTTCTGATGACATCAGAACTGATCACCAGTCGCTCGTAATATGTGCTATACTTATCAGAATTTCCATAATTCAGCACAAGAACTGATCATTAGTCGCTCGTAAGTCGTTCGTAACTTTATGAACAGCTTTATGAAACAACCCCCCTGGTTAGATATCTCTTTGTTTTCTTTTTATGATGCAGCTGATCACAAACTGAGAAGTATTTTGAGTTCCTACAGGAGTTGTATGCGAAGCACTACTAGCTTGAAAGTGTGATTCTCTAGTCATGTTAGTAATATTACTTACATTGAACTGAGGTATCAAGATCATCATTTACATCCTCTTATGCAGTGTCTTTGTTTTTTTTTGTCAGATTAAATGTCAGTATTTCTATGTGTCTATTTATGCATTCTGTTCTCGATATATTTCACAAACAAATTGGATCAAACCAGATGTAAAGAGATATATTGAAATTTTAAGTAATTGATAAAAATGGTCTTGAAAGTAGATTATACACTGCACTAGGTGTATGTTTGTGCAACTGGCTAGAAGCTGCGTACAATGCTGTTGTGGATATGCATATTGACTTCCATGCCACTTTGCTATGTGTCATTGAATGTCACATAGTACATGTGCAGTCACTTTCTGAAAATTTTTAACATCATTGTGACTACGTGGATATTCGCTTCTCTACCTGGTAACCTACCTGCTCTCTGAGAGTATTTGAATTCTCATCACTGTCCCACACAGCACGCTGTCTCTAGAAAACGGTTTTGAGTGTGACCCGGGAGTGACCTCGCTGCCCGAAGACACCCCTGGCTGCTCCCACAAGCTTCCCGTCGGTCTGCTTCTCCCTACCCAGAATGCTGTGGCCTGTGGCCAAGACCATGCAGCTATTGTGGCCAACGGAGATGTCTATACGTGGGGAAGGGCTCACGAAGGAAGGTCAGTTAGGGAATTGAGATAACCCACTATGAGTACACACATGAATTCACATTCCTAGTGACGTGTGTCAACTCCTTAGCAGCTTTTGTGTCCTTCCCGATTATTTATGGATATTGAGATGACCAACGCATTGACACTGATATCAGTCTTGGTTCATTTTTCTGCCAAGCAATGCACTTAAGTACAAACTAATGAATCATCTGTCTAGGGCTAGTGTAAAGATATTTAACCCGTTGAGGACGAGTCCCGAGTATACTCGGGCAGGTGTCTATGGGAAATGCGTGTTGTAGCAAAACCAGTCCGTCCTCAACGGGTTAAGAGAATCTGATTCTGTTTAAATAGTTGGAGATTGATGACTGGGTTGCAAGCAAAGGCATATTTAACCACTTTTCTCTCTAATGGTGATTTTAAGCCATTTTTTTTATAGATATTCCTTAACAAAGTTACCACAAAGAATATTATTTCTTCACATCTATTCTCAGTTCAAATAGTCAAAACCTTTATCTTTGTCTTGTTTCGCAACAAATCACGGTTCTAAGTTTGATGGGACTGGTCGTAATACTAAAAAAAAAACCTTTTCTTTAAATGTAGGCCCTTACTTTTGTGTCAGCAGTCAATACATCACTCTCTTTCTCTGCCAACAGACTAGGTCAGGGAGACATCATGTCGCTGGACGGAACAGCGCCCCCACTGCGAGTGGAGACCCTGCACATGCACGGAATCCGAGTGCGGGCAGTGGCTTGTGGGAAGGAGCACACCATGGCAGTGACCCAGGAAGGAAGGGTGAGTAGACTGGGATGGTCAACACTATGGGGTCAGTCTGGACAAAGAATGGTCAAGCTGTGAAATATGCCAGACTTTTAGTCAAGTTTTGATTCAGTTATTTCAGTAGGCTCAGCTTAGATGAGTGTGATTCTAGAAAGGTTAATATATCACACAAAGCTTGCTATCCACAAACTACATGTGATGTTGATTCAAAGTGCTTAGAAAATTGTTGCCTATTGTGTACACGTAAATCCTAAATCCTAACTGATTGATTGATTGTGATGAATGTTGACTGAATTCCTAATCAACTTGCTTGAGCACTAGAGCTAATGGAATTATGTAATTAATTGCACTGGGGTGAATGAAACTGGAGTGAAGGGAATCAGATGGAATTGAAATTGAGTGAATGGGACTTAAAGTAATTTAAAAAGATGGAAGATTCTATGATGCAGTCATGTAATCCAGTGTTTAGTTTGCCATACTTCACAGTGAGTTAAGGTGTGAGAGATAATTTGATCCAAAAATGATGCCCATATTGCTTGTTTTTGCTAATGTTCACATTTAAGCAGTCATACTGTTATGAATATTTGCCAGTAATTATACCAGCGGTTCATTTGTGTTCTTGTCCTATTTTGAAGCAATACATTTTGTCTTGACGGTGGTTACACCACGGCTTAACTTCATGATAATTTTGAGTATGACACCTTTATTTATATAAGAATTGTGTGGAATGCAATAAATGAGGAAGAACAAATTTTAGTACAGTTTTGTGTGTGTCCACTTTTTGTTACAGCTCTATGGATGGGGCAGTTCTATGTATGGTCAGCTTGGTGTCGGAGACAAAACTGTCCACTCTCGGCCAGTGGTCGTTGAAGCCCTCAGTGGCCATAGGTGCATAACTCTGGCCTGCGGGCAGCTACACACATTGGTGCTAACTCAAGATCAAAGGTAATTTAATCAAAAGGTATAATGCATTTGTGCTTTATCTTTATTTACAAATAATGGAAAATAGTAATCAGTGTACTACAACGGGCTAGCTTACGTACCAATTCATTGCATGCTGTAGTATTATTGGAAAAGAAGTTCATTTTTGCTATAGTTATGTCTGAGTTATTTATCATCCAGATTAGGAATGACAATATTTATAGATATCACATGTATGCTATTTAACTCTTTATGTGCCACATTATTTTGAGACTGCAATGCAGGCATGCTTGGCGAAAACATTCCGTTCCATTAAAAGTAAAGTATTGACTTTTATTACACAAATGCAGTGTATATCATCACCAAAGTGGAAAATTGCTGAATGTGCTCCTTACAGAGGGATGATACTTACTGTATCTCTGTAGCAGTGATTCAAGAACAAGAAACAAATTTCAGGGCTTGCAAAAACTGTCTCACAAATCCAAATTGAGGAAATGTAATGCTTTCAAAAAACATGGCATATACAGCGTATCAACACGTTTCTCCTGACTATAGGTTGTGGAGCTTCGGCTGGGGTGCCCACGGCCAGCTGGGCCACGGGGATGTGGAGGACCAGATTGTCCCCAAGCCTCTGGCCCCGTTCACTCGTAGTGCAATAGTCAACGTTAGTGCCGGATACGCCCACAGTGGAATTCTCACCAACGAGGGTCAGGTATAGTTATTGCCTCTATCTCAGCATAGTCTGATCATCTGGATTTATATGTGCCCCTCCCCCTTTGTTTGTTGTTGGTTTTGTTTTTATGTTTAATGCTGGCATAGGTCTTTTTTTTTCAGTGATGTGCTTTTTAACATGCATAATTGATTTACAGTATTGTAGAAGGAAATGCCCTTTCACAATAATAACTTGTGCTGTGGGCCATTGATGATGTCACTATAAAATCATGTCAGAACACCCTTTGTTTTATGCATATGTTATGTAATTTTATTTCCCTACTGCATATTTGATTTCAGTGCACAACCTGTCTTTTATCTTTGTCATTAGAATAACAATTATTTTAATCATTATTTTCAATTATTAATTTCTGGAAAATTTACCCTGACTATTTTTCCAAGATTGAAGATCCAATTGTTTCTAGCTGGTATGATGGCATTTGAATAAAAATGCTACCTCATGGGGCAGCAGTTTCTAGTAACATATCATTATGCTACATTCTTGAAGACCACAATGCTTCACTGTTGTCTCTCTATCAAGGTTTGGATGTTTGGGTCATCCGCCTTCGGACAGCTTGGGACAGGATCAGTCAGTAAATCATCTGTCCCTGTCAGACTGGACGCTCTAAGTTCTCTCCATGTCAACATTCTTACCTGCGGTTACTATAGCAATGTAAGTTCTGTGGTTTCTATAGCAATGTAAGTCCTGTTGTTACTATAGCAATGTAAGTCCTGTGGTTACTATAGCAATTAAAGTCCAGTGTTTACTGTAGCATTTTAAGTCCAGTGGTTACTACAGCAGTGTAAGTCCAGTGTTTACGCTAGCATTAAAAGTCCAGTGGTTGCTGCAGCAAGTTAAAGTCCATTGATTACTACAGCATTTGAAATCCAGTGGTTACTACAGCAATCTAAGTCCAGTGGTTACAATACCAATATAAGTTCAGTTAATTGACTGTTGTTACTTTGAAGCTACTATTCTATCTGGAAAGTGAATATGTCGAGCAAAACTGACATCTGCTCACTGGAGTTTGAATATTATAATTTTTTTCTTTCAGTAGATGTGTCTCTGAGTCAGTGTCTGTGCAGTCACAAGCATTTGATGAATTAAGTACAAAGTTTAAATAGGATTCTCCCTTTGTTCATTTTTTTTTTGGGGGGGGGGGGGGTGGTGGGATGGGGATGAGGGCTGGTCTGTAATAAACTTCTGTCCTCTGTCTTGACCAATGGCTTGGAGACAACTAATAACCTGCAACTGATTGACAAATTGCTGTACATCGGTGTAAATAAGCACTGAATTGATCAGTGTAATAGTAGTAGCCAGGACAAAAGAAATCATGTCCATACATACTCGAGCAGGATTCGAACCTACGACCTCCTGATCTCCGGACAGATGTCATATTTTATCCATTCCAACTGATAAGCTGATAAAGAAAGTGTTGACAAGGAAACGGAGACTGGTTACCAATTCAGGAAAATACAAGATCAGGCAAGAAAACAAAATAAAGCAAGGAAGAAAAAAAAAATTAAAATCTGAAGAAAAAAAACAACTTAAAATCTGAAGAAAAAAAATTTGACCTTTGTGTTGAAAACTGGAAATGGAATGAGGAGAATTTCTGTCAAAACAACCATCCTTGTGAATAATATAGGAAACTCTGACCATGCTACCCAGCTACTTGTAAAATTGTTTGACACTGCATTGGTGAAATTTTGTCAGGAGGTAATGTTTGACCTGTGCTGACATAATTATAAACATCAACTTGAGCAATTGTGTGCCAGCATATGCTTTTTAACTCATTCTGATTTGGTCCTGTTCTCATACCACAGCTTGCCATCACCAGCAACCCCCAGAAGGTGTACACGTGGGGGAAGAGCCCCCTGGAGCTACGCCAGGCGCTTCAGCTGGCCCGCAAGCGTCACCACACCCGCCTCAACCCTGACCCCCCACCACCACCAGACCGTCAGCAGGTTGCCTTCCTTGCCGCAGGAGAATGAACACCTCCTCCCTGCCCTGGTGCCAAGCAACATCCAGGCACCCATCAAGAAGGTAGGCTAGTCCCATGGGTGCATCTCTCAACACCCAACCCCCCCCCCCCCCCCCCCCCCCCCCCCCCCCCCCTTGGCTCAAAGCAGGGAGTGTCATGGTATTGGGACATAGCGTGCATAACTTGTATGAGTTCACATTCTAGAGTCAGGCTCCCATTTTCCCGGTGTGAACAGTTTTACTATGATATTTAATCTTGAATGCCTCTATTCACCATGAAGGTCAGTGAGACCATACAGGAATTCTGATTTGTTCAGAGGTGGTGCAAATAGGAACATACATATGAAGCATATTGACTGATGAGGGTAACATCCGGTGCTGGTATTTTACTGGTGTAATGGGATGATTTATTGCTAGTTATCTCATAAGCACATGTCATCTATAGATCTATAAACTCTGCAGGCCGATGGAACAGAGAGTGCTAGACTCAATGTCTGTTTATTCCTATTATTAGTGAATTGTGATTTATATGCCACTAAAACAGTAGACAAATCTTTTTTCTGACCATACACTGATACTCATATTGTGAATTATCGCTTCAGAGTTACAGGTGTGAAATAGAAAGCTTTAATATTGTGATTGGGTTGATCAAATATAAAGCAGCCACCATTCTACAGCCAGAGAAGATGTATCCAGATAGCCTCTTCTCCAGTTGTTTCACTTGATAGCTCAGAAAAGCAAAATATCTCCCCAAGCTATTACCGGGAACCTTCTCATCAAAAGCAAGGAATGACAGTTATCTCTATGTTTCAAAGATGCAGAACCCAAGCAATTTATCTGATGTAGTTCATTGTCTGTTTCATCATAGCCTTATCCTGCTCATGCAATGCTAATAAGTGTGAATGAAAGCCTCTGTCCGGCCAAACAATGTCTGTCAGGATGCTGTCTGTGCACAATAGGTTAATGGAAGTAAGCAAGTTCTAGGAATAGCCAGACCCGTAACGCATTCTCTCTTCCCCTGTAGGTGACCATGTCCGGTAACCACTACATGCTGCTAACCACTGCTGGAGAACTCTATAGCTGGGGTAGTAATGAAATGGGTCAGCTAGGGAATGGGAATAGAGTCAACCAGGTAAGTCCACTCACTGACCAGTGTAGATAACAGTAAGTACGGTCAATTTCAAAGCTATTTCAAATGCATCTCCATCAATAATATGCCTGAATTTCTGGCTGTATTGGTCGTATACATGTTTGTCTATAAGTAATCTGTGTATATACATGTAAGTGTCAGTATTGCTGTTATTGCTGTTTCGTTTTTTTTTTTTTTTTTTTTTTTTTTATAGGCACAGAAATGTTTGTATGTATTCCTTCTTTTGTAAAGATTGGAAAGAAACTTTTGATTGAGGTGCATTCTTCTCTAGATCTGTCACTAGCACTAAGACACGCTACGGAGAATGCTCACTCGCGGTTATTGCACCCAAGCTTTGGAACAATCTACCCATTCATATACGACAAGCCCCATCAGTAGAATCATTTAAGGCACTTCTTAAAACTCATCTTTTCCCATATTGATTGCTTCCCTCAGTTAATGTGCTGAGTGTGATTCAGTTATTGTATATGTTTAATGACTGGTACACATTGATTTATGTCATGTTATTCTTACTTGTGTTTTGATCTGTCTGTTTTCCCTCATTTTTCATCTTTCCTTTCGTCTTTTCCCTGTGCGCTTAGAAACATTGTATTAACCCTAACTGAACTGGGCTATTTCGCTCCATGAAAATACTGGGTGGGTGGGGGTTTGAAGCCCCCCCCCCCCCCCCTGATCTCGGCCCCAAAGGGGCCGATCGCCACAACGCACCTCCGTAATCATGTAAAAAGAAAGGCTGCAGAGACATATTTTATTAGTTATGACAATTTATGCAAATTATATGCATAAATCATGTTTTCCTTAATAACTTCAAAAATTACACTATTTGTTCAGTATTTTTAGTGTAGGAAGTTGTTTTCTCATCAACATGAAAACATCAGAAAATTTTTTACTTTGCATTAATTCTTATGTATTCTATTGTTTTTTGGTTTTTGTTGTTTGAGACCTTCAATTGGATCAATAACAAGCTGAATGAATGATATACAAAGCAAAAAGAGGAAAAAATTACTGATTTGCAGGCCAAAATGAAAAATGCACTTTGCCATTTGTTTTGTACACAAAATGAAAAAATTGTCACTTTTCGGGTTGACCTTTGGTCATAAAAGGTCATGTGACTCCGTAACGGGATGTCCGATTTTCGCAAACTTGGTGTCAAAACATCCATAAGACTTCAAAAAAAAAAGTCATAAAGCAGCGCGGCTCAACACGCAGCGGTTTGGCATGCACGGCAACATTTGTCTAGGGGGGAGCCTCCGAGGCCCCCCCCGTGCAGTTAGGGTTAAGCGCATTACAAATGTAATGTATTATTATTATTGTATCTGTCGGAGCATTTTCATCAATTAACTTGTTAATACAGATAAATGCGATATCAGCATTTTTGTCTCTTCTTTTGTCCTCATATCTCTGATCCTCTGCTACATCTTCTGGTATTCCTACCTGAAGATTTCTCCCACCATATTTCATTTACTACAAATTTGTTTGTTTCTCTCCACAGAATGTGCCTGTCCTTGTCAACCAGTCTCGAGATGACCTCTTTGTTGCCATAGCAGCAGGGTCAAGGTTTTCACTGGCCGTCAACTATCAGAACCAAGGCCTGGCCTGGGGATCGGCTGAGTATGGCAAGGTGACATGTGACAGCTATGTTTATGATGATGTTGAGACTTCCAACTAGTGTGATCTTACTGTAAAACTAGAAACATTTGCAGCATGCAACTTTTGCGAATTGGAGCCGACGGTGTTTTTGCGGCATGAATTTTTGCAAATTGGCACTGGCATTCAATGCACTGTGTAGACAAAAACTTAAGTGTGCATTTTAATTTTGTGAAATTCACAAAAATTTCATGTATGCGAAAATTCTGGTTTTATTGTATTGTGCTACAAGTTCTTCCTTTTCTGCCTTGATGCAAAATGGCATTTAGAGATAATGTGTGATGCCTATATCTCTAAATGAAGCATTCTTCACCTTGCTACTAATTACTCTAAATGATACATGCTGCTTTAAAAGCTGATTTTGTAAAGATAATTTATTCCTTTGTTCTCTTGAAAAGGGTGAAGTAAACCAGTAACTGTCATGTGAGATCTTGGCTTTTAGATAACTGGGGGCATTTCATCAAGCATTTTGTCTGATACTTTTTTTGACAAATTTGCTCTCAGCCAATCAGATGCAAGGATTTCAGTAGCTTAAAACAGTTTGTCAGAAAAAATAACTGACAAAATGCTTGATGAAATGCCCCCCTGTTGATGACTGAGTCTTGCATAGATGTAGATAATGATACTATTCTAACGCTGTGTTCCTCTAAAACCTTACAGATTTATATTTGAATATCTTTCCAACAAATATGTTGTTTGAAACATACAAATGAAAGATGATACTTGAATGGGTTCCAAAAGGTAAATATGGTAATTTACAGACATTGCGTTTGACAGATGAAGTGGACGTAGCTGAAAATAACTTTGACCCTATTATGATTTTGTTTCATTCTAGCTGGGTATGGAAACAAGAGACAAGATGAGTCTGCCCTCCTATGGCACCTCCTCCTACCAGGACCACAGGGGCGGGGTGAAGGCCGCACCCCGGATGTTCCTCCAGCCCACGGTCATCCCAGGCATCCCTGCCATACATGTGGAGAGGGAGAGCATCGCCAGCTGTGACAGCACGGATGAGAGCTCGGACGGGGAAGATGAGGTGAGGGGGGAGGGATGGGGTGGAGGGTGGGGAGGGGTAGGAGGATGGAGAGGAGTTGGGTGATGGGGAGGGGTAATGCAACTTTTGGACTGTTGTTTATGGAGGGGGAAAAAAAGCATAAATGGGGGCCCTATTAAAAATAATAATAGTAATAGTAATAATAATTGTAATAATAATAATAATAACAACAACAACTACAACAACAAATGCGTGGGGACATAGAGGGTTTAAATACGATTGTAGATGGAGCTGTAATTTTGAGGCTGGGTCACTTTCTAAGGTTTTATATATATTGCAACGACTGGTGGAAGTATGTTTAATCATGACTTGCCAAGGAGCGTTGGAAAATGACCTTGGAAGACCTCAGCAGTACAAAATGCAAGGCTTACACAGTATTTGTGTATAATGTACTGTGGTTTCTGGCATTTCAAAGCACTTTGTTTTGCTTGGGTCTACTTTTGGTTTCTAGCAGTTAGTACTGCTACTGTGCAATGCCACTCTGTAAGTACCTTGCAATGTTTTTAAAGTGCTTTAAGATTACTCTATGACTATTTGTGATGGTTCTGCGCATTTTTTTAATGGTAATCATTAGGGCTTAGTGTATGTGGAGATATACTAAGACATTCTAATGACTGATTGTCTGAAATCTTCCTGAATCTACCCAATATACCTTCCTTGCTCCCGATGACATCAGCTGCATGACAGTGGAATGCTGGAGTCGGTTATCACTGGTCTACCAGACTTGGCCCAGCCAGAAGGGGGAACCCCCATCTACAGCCAGCCCAGTCTCTCTCTTGCACTCTCACAACTCCAGGTATGATCAGAGTTCAGTTGTCAACATTAAAAAGCACCACCAGTCAATGGAAATATTAAAGTATATTAACTGCCTTCAAGCCAGCCACTGCAATAATCATGATATTTCATTACATCTCAACCATCCACTAGAATAATCTGATATTCAATCTCACTGTATATGCAAGTGAAAAATACAGTATCCACGATCTGTTCTTCTAGAGTCATACCTCTGTGATGTAAATTGTCCCGTCTTCAATCAAATGGTGTCAAATGATGTCATATGGTATCGGGGTAATGGGAATCAAAATTTTATCTAAACTTTTGCTAGGTTTGATGAGGAAAAATAACATTCACTGACCTTTTTCTTGATATCTCCTGTGTGCATATTGAAAGCATCTTACCTTTCATCTTGCAGTCAGACCTAATTTTGTCCTGAAACTTAGGGTTCCAGTATTGGTGATATGCATAATGTACAGGATATTTCAAAAGTTCTTTCTGTAGCCTTTCAATGTATTGAAAATTGCTGTGGGGAAATGTCTTTAATAGAAAAGCATTCTTTTCTTTTCAAGGATATGACCGTACTCCAGCTCTCCGCTTTTGGCAGGAGATCTCTGCCTCTGAAGCCGTTTTCTCCAAATCTCTCGCTTAATTTCGAATTTCTTCCATTCTGGCTGTATATCTCCCACTTGCAAAGCATTTTCTTTTGCTCATATGAAGTTTTCTCACACATGCTAAAAAATAAGATGGAGATATCACCAGAGAGCATCTATAGCTATAGAGTTTCAAGGCCCTGAAGTAGCTTCTGGGTCCTGTCTGTAAGGGACATTGCCCTTTGAACTTGTGATGTATGCTTACGTGCACATAATATCATGCGCATGTTCGTGGAATGGGGATCTCCCATTAAACAAATGCTTGATTGGAGTATTCTTACTCATTAGTGAAGGAATGTGAAGCATCAGCACAGTGCTGATATTAGTAGAGACTGGTGTCACATCTCTCGCTTATACTGATGCAATACCCACTTCCTCCTTCAGGCCTTTTTCAGCCATAGCACCATTCTCCACCACGCGGTGAGTGTGGAGGACTGGCACATTGCAGCTGAGCTGAGCCAGATGAGTGGTGATCACATTGAGGCCTTGGGCTACAGTCTCAGAGATGTGGAGGCAGGGCTGAGAACTGATCACCAGGCACATCAGGAGAAAGTTGCCAACACCATCAGCAAACATCTCAGGTATGTTTCAAGGCTAAATGTTCACATGTAAATCATATTTTTGTCCATATTTATTTTGTTAGTATGATCTTCAAGTTAACTCTTTATGTGCCACGTTCGCACGCCTGACTCAGTCGACGGCATGCCAACTTCGCATATTCTGCTCAAACGCACAAACCCGCCCAAACCGATTGATAAATTGCCAAATGCCGCAGTACAATGAACGCATTTCTTGCGATTCCATTCCTTTCAAATGTAGCTTGTATTTTATGTGGTGATCTGACAATCAGTGGCTGTTCCCTCCTGGATTTGCAAGTAAATTCCAAGTTTCTGTTACTGTTTTGTGTGCAAAAAATCATGCCTTTACAATAATGTACACTGTAGGTACTGGTTAAAGCAATCACAGATTTGTCGTACAGTTTACATAAAAAACAAAGCATGGCATTTCTTCTCCAATGTTACGCTTTATAATGTCCAGGGTAACAAAAATCTATAAGCTTCATAGATTTGAAAAACAGAACCTTTTCCCAAAGCATGACTGTGTTGCAGTCTCAGAATAATGTAGCACACAGGGGGTTTATACCATGGCACATAAAGAGGTAAGCACCGAGTGACCAAATTCTATGATGGATGGAGATTATTGGAGATGGATTTTTCATTTGCATGAAAAGAGTTATATTCAGTGATAGTCAATACAATTTGGACATTTCTGATGTGAACCTTGACGCACAGCTGATCTGATAAACTGAGAGTCTTCACTAGAATTGTCCAATGTTGTGGGTGATTCACCTCGTTGAGTGCTAATTTCGTCATTGTATGTTCTGTTTCATGCCGTGCTTGAAGTAGCCACCATATCAAAGATTTTTATTTTCATGTCAAGTGTTTGCAATATTTCATTCTGCTTTTGTTTTTAGTGGTTTCTTGTGCTTTATTTTGTTTTGTTTTGTTGTGTTCTTGGTTGTGTTTTTGTTATCCCTGGCAAGAGCCATGTAATGCTGAAGATTTGTGAAGCAACTCACAACAGTGTGTGGTGTTTTCATTGTGACTTTGAGTTGGCATGTGGCAATGATTTAAGCAACATCTACATTGTATGTAACAGCATTACCTCTGATCTACGAGACAATAAAACATTTAATATCAGTTTCCAATGAACATGTCAACAGATCTCTAATGATAAATGATAACATCTACAAACTTTTATTTTATTTTCATGCAAGTCAATGGGAAAGGATGCACATTTGCTACTGGCTGAACTATATTGCTCTTCTGTTGTAGGACTTTTCTATGGATGATAAGTGTTTCTCAATATGCTTTGTCTCCAATCTCTGGTACATATCTGTTTTAATAACAGACTGGCTCTGGAGAGAGCGCGTGCCACGAACGGGAGCACCGCTGCTGTCATGGAGATCGGAAAACAGCTCTTGATACAGGTTTGATTCTTACATTTTTTTTTTACTCTCTCACTTTGTGGCGTGTGGCAAGAGTACTGACACCTCATATAATGAGATTGTTCCCTGTGGAGTGTTTTACCCAGTGTGTTGACATATACAGGCTTGAGGCTTTGGCAACAGCAGCCAATCATTTGCGGTCGTAATTATGAGCGGACTTTGTAACGATGCCCCTGGGAGCTGACAGGAAATGTGTAGGCTTTGATTAATTGCACTCATCACCTTGATGCTTTGTGGGTTGCATTTCGATGAGTGCTACATTGACAAGTAGCTGCTGTTGTTATTACACAGGTTGATGAGAATTATTTGATAGTGACTTAATCATGAGGTATTTTTTGCACTTCCAAATTTACACATACCTATACCAAAATTACTTTTAGTGTGTTGTTTTTGTAGACACACAGCTGCAAATTATTGAAATAGCTGGTCTAATTTGTCAGAAAGTTGTCTACATAGAAGACAACACCCTCCATGTGCTTATTTACACCTTGAATACACCTTTTCTACACAAAAGTTGCATCTTGGATTCGCCTTGCATACACCCTAGAATGGGATCTCAAGTTCTGTTTCTGTGCAAATGTGTTCAAGTCTTGGCAGGACGGCATCACAGTAAATCCTTAAGTTGATGCATGTTTGATACATAACAAAGTAAACTACTGTAAAAGTGGATATTTACACACAAGTAATTTTTCATGCTCGGCCAGGTAAGGTGAGTTTCGCGTGTTTTTAATTCTGCGGAATCAAGGCATCAACTACTTAACCCTATTTTAACTGGGCTATTTTAGACCAAGTTTTTACTTGGGGGGGTCAATTTGACCCCCCCCCCCTTCAGATCTCGGCCGCCGATCGCGCAATCGCCGCAAAATTTTGCCAGAACATAGTATCAACTACAAGATTACATGGTCATACAATAGAAAAATTTTGATTTTCTATTTTTAGTAAATATGCAAATTTATGCATGAAATCATATTTTCACCTATAACTCCATTAAAAAGACTGAAGGATTGCTAAATTTTTGTGTCAGAGTTCCTCAAGACACATCAAACAATTTTCTTGTAAAAAAATAGCACAATCAAAATCTGTTTCTTTTGTTTTTTATTGTTTTGTTAATTTCTTATGTATTTCATTGTTTTTTGACGACCTTTTGTTTTCTATTGTTTTTTTGCCAAAATTTGTTGCAGGCACTTTTTCAAGCTTTTCTACATTAGAATTGATTAATTTCAATGGTTAAAAGTTGAAATAATCTAATTTGTATCAATTTAACCAAAAAAACACAATTTGCATTGGATTTGCACATGATATCTTGAATTTGAGCTGTTTTTGGGTTGACATGCATATGCAAAACACTATGTAACTTCAGAACGGTGTACCCGGACGTCGCAAATTTGGTCTCAAAATATGCGGGAGACTTCAATGAAAAAAGTCATGAAACAACGCAGCGAAATCTGTGTGCGTTGCGGAATCGTGGCGCGAAATGTCGAGGGGGGGTCAATTTGACCCCCCCACCAGTTAAAATAGGGTTAAACATATGGCAAGCAAAAATATTAGTGTGCTTTTATTTTTCCTACTAGTTTCTGGTTGCATGAAATGCGCGAAAATTTTGTGCGTTTTTACTTCCATGGAATCAAGACATCACCTACTGGAATACATGGCAAGCAGAAATATTTGTGTGCTTTTATTTTTTGTACTACTTTCTGGTTGCGCGAAAATTTCAACACTGGGAGAATTTCCACTTTACAGTACTAGTTAGACATTTCGTCACAGACTGTATTGCTGCAGGGTTGTTTTGAAATAAAGATTTCTGGCATATTAACCCGTTGAGGACGGACTCATTTCACTATAACATGCATTTTCCATAGACACATGCCCGAGTATTCTCGGGACTCGTCTTCAACGGGTTAAAGCTCTGAATTTTGCCCCGTTGTTAACAGATCTTCCAGTTTTGGTGTTGTCATGACGACCTCAGCATGGATGTTTTGGAGTCCCTCCTTCTACCTCACCTGGACCAGTTGGTGCAGCCACTGAGCAGCCTGCTCTTCAGGTACAGCATCCAATACTCTTTCTTCACAAGTTCATAATCTGAATGATTATGAAGGGGAGTGACGTTCAGTTTAGTGTAGATGGAATGTGTAGGGAGCATCAGGCTGCGGTGTAGTGTGATGTATTGTGTAGCATAGGGTAGTTAAGTGTAGTGTAATGCATTGTAGTGTAGTGTAGTTTTGTCTACTGTAGACAAGTATAGTGCATAATAGGTACATGTAGGTTAACTGTAGTGACGTGCATTCTAGTATAGAATAGTGTAATGAGTAGTTTAGTGCAGCTAAGGTTGATTAAGTGTAGTGTTAGTGAAGCTAAGGTTGATAAAGTGTCGTGTAGTGCAGTATAGTGTAATGAAGTGTAGTATAATGAAGTGTAGTGTATTGTGTAGGTTATTGTCCCCGCCGAACGAGTTCGAGCAGGGGACTATGAAACGGGCTCCGTACGTGTGTGTGTCCGTGCGTGTGTCCGTGTGTCCGTGTGTGTGTGCGTCCGTGTGTGATCAAAATGCTACAAAATGCTACTCCTTCGCCATTTCTAACCCGATTTCGATTCCGTTTGCTTTATGTGATGGCACTAGGTGAGGGCTTCAAAACTTCTACACAGAATTTTGACCTTTGACTTCTTGACCTTTGACCTTGATTTTTGACCTGTATTGTACATTTTGCTACAAAATGCTACTCCTTCGCCATTTCTAACCCGATTTCGATTCTGTTTGCTTAATGTGATGGCACTAGGTGAGGGCTTCAAAACTTCTACACAGAAATTTGACCTTTGACTTCTTTGACCTTTGACCTTGACCTTTGACCTATATTGTACATTGGCTACAAAATGCTACTCCTTCGCCATTTCTAACCCGATTTCGATTCCGTTTGCTTTATGTGATGGCACTAGGTCAGGGCTTCAAAACGTCTACACAGAATTTTGACCTGTGACTTCTTTGACCTTTGACCTTGATTTTTGACCTATATTGTACATTGGCTACAAAATGCTACTCCTTCGCCATTTCTAACCTGATTTTGATTCTGTTTGCTTTATGTGATGGCACTAGGTGAGGGCTTCAAAACTTCTACACAGAATTTTGACCTTTGACTTCTTTGACCTTTGACCTATATTGTACATTGGCTACAAAATGCTACTCCTTCGCCATTTCTAACCCCGATTTCGATTCCGTTTGCTTTATGTGATGGCACTAGGTGAGGGCTTCAAAACTTCTACACAGAATTTTGACCTTTGACTTCTTTGACCTTTGACCTTGATTTTTGACCTATATTGTACATTTTGCTACAAAATGCTGCTTCCGGCGGGGACATATATTACGCACCGCGTAATTTCTACTTTTCCTTGTTGTAGGCAGGGGCTGCGGAAGCGGGGGGGGGGGGGCTGGGGGGGCTGTAGCCCCCCCCACACTTTTGGATCGTGAAAAAAAAATCAAAAAAAAAAGAAAGAAAGGGGAAAAATCGGGGGAAAATCACATTACCCCCGAATTTCTCACAAAAAGTGTGCTTCAGATCGCTTTATCTTGATTTCAAAAACGCAAAAGCTCCGTCGATTGGGAGGGGGCATCCCCTCCCACACCTCCCCCTTTACCTCATTAGACTTTGTACATACACACAGATGATGCACACGCGGAATAAGAGCTAAATGCCGTGATTTTGCTATTTAGTATTAACACTTTCCTGACACATAAAATCTAAATTATTTCCATAAATATTTTTTTTTTAGGGGGGGGGGGCGGGGGGAGCTAGAAAAAAAATCCAAGTATTGCACCAAAAGTTTGCACCAGATCGCTGAATTTCAGGTCTGAAAATGTAAAATCACCTTCGTGTGGGAGGAGAAATATCCCTTTTGTGTATACACCCTCTTGAGCATGCCTTTTCTGTTTGATTGCTTAATAGACAACATTCATGAAATTAATTGTAACAATAAATTTATATAAGAAGTTAAATTATTCATATGCTACCACTTTATAGGCAAATTGTTCAATGATAATCCACACCAAAATATCCTGCTATACCTTAAACAAGTGGGGGCCGTTTCAAGTCGATAAAAGACGGAAAATATGCATCAAATTGCACATTTACAACATAAAAATGCAAAAAGTTCTCGCCGTGGGAGGGGGAACACCCCCCTCCCACACCCTCCCCCCCATTCCCTATGCTCGCTCGGGCTCGGTCGCTTCGCTCCCTGGCACAGTAACCACCGCCCTCCCAATATCACAAGATCATTATCCAGGCTACGTCGGTACGTGTAAGCGGGGGTTTCAAGTCTTTATAGGCAAATTGTTCAATAATAATCCACATCAAAATATCCTGCTACCTCAAACAAGTGGGGCCGTTTCAAGTCGATAAAAGACGGAAACCATGCATCAAATTGTACCATTTACAACATAAAAATGTAAAAAGTTCTCACCGTGGGAGGGGGAACACCCCCCTTCCCCCCCCCTTCTGCTCGCTTGATACCCCCCCCCCCCCCCCCCCCCCCCCCCCCCCCCCCCCCGGGCTGCGCAGCCCCCCCAAACTGAAAAACGTTCCGCGGCCCCTGGTAGGTTATTACAATGCAGTGTCTGTGATATTGAGTGACTAGGAGCAGTGGGCTGTCTATCTGTTTGGTCTCTTTTTAGCCCAAGCTATTAACAGATTATCATTAAAATGCAGCACTGTGCACTGGAGCAATGGTGTGAAAATGAATGAAGTAATTTTAGAAATCTGTTTAAATATCCTCTGAATTCATATTTTGATACCGGCATGATGTGTCACAGTCTTGTATGAAGACTTCACCTGGAAGTTTTATCTTTAATTTGGGAGGATTAAAAATTCCTCTGCATTCTTCTATCAACATTAAATCCTTCAAATTGTTATCTCTTTTTGGTGTGTGAGCTTATGTGGTCAATCTGTAATATTCTTAATAACTCATAAAGGAGTCTCGTATGTGTTGGAAAACAGAATTTTAAGCTATCCTGTGTCAATATGTTAGTAACACCAGCAAAATTAATGTAAGTTCAAGTTTATTTTGAATTTCTAGCAAAGATAATTCTATTCACAGTCATAGTGTAAATAGAATGGATTTAGAAAGAATTTGTCTGATTTGTCTGATATAGCCTGAGTCCTGAAGATGGCAAGATGCTCCAGTCAGACCAGAGTCCAGACTACCTCATCCCACCGGCATTCCTGGATCGTTTCAGCCCTGGCTTCTGTTTGCAGATCACCAGCCGCATGGTGGACACCATCTCAAGCAGGCCCCTTGGTGACCTCGACAGGACGCTGTCTGCCTTCATACGGGGCCCCAGCGGTGCCCTCAACAGGGTTGGGTTGGAGGAGGCTGCCGCCTCGTACGGAAGCGTGTCGGCGGAGAAGCTGTGGCGCGAGATTCTCTTCAACCTGCGCAAGGACGTGCTGGCCAAGCGCTGCGTCAAACTGTCCGGGAAGGAGCTGGGGGCGTTAGTTCCGCCCAGCCCGCAGGACGGCGGGGCGGTCAGCAGGGGGGCACTGGACTGCGTTGTATTCACCTGTGGACACCACTACCAGCGCCAGGACTTGAAGCGACAGGTGCTGTCCACGTGGGGCAGTGCCATGGAATCCCTGCCCACCCCACTCCCCATCACCCAAAAGGCTCTGGAGGCTATGTACACCGAGGAGGGTGACTGCATGCTTGTCGGGGCGTGTCCCCAATGTATACACAGTGCAATATTAGCGTACCAAAAAGAGCGGTAGGGCAAAAAGAAAGAATTCCCCACTGCTCAGCATGTCAATATACATCATGCATATATCTATCTGTTTGTAAATATAAGAAAAGTTTGATATAGTTGCATATTTTTTATGCCAACTGTGCACGAGAGATATTCAATGTAAATGCATCATGCTCTTCCATAGAATAACTTGCCATGTTTCTTTCAGGATTTGTCAAAGTGTGATGTAATGAGCTCGCTATTCTTTATTATTATTATTATTATTATTTTATTATTTTATTATTTTTTGTTTTAGGTTCTTGCCGCCAACACAAGAAATATATTTTGTTAGCTTTCGGTAGGCAAATCTAGAATAGCATTCCCATCAGTATTTTCTTCGAGAGGAGTGCTGGCAGGCAACTGCTTATGCCATGCACAGGCTGGCTGTTTAAAGCAAAGCTTTAGTCTTCATGTTCTGAGGGATGTAGATCATTCCCATCCCATTATTTGAGGGTAGTTTCACCATCAGTATTGCACTTTATCATGATCGAAAGGCTTTAGTAGAAGGTCTCACATGAGCTAATGCATTGCTGGCTGTGCTATCAACAAGATTTTCACATGCAGTGTTTGTCAAATTAATGATTTTGCCTTCGTAAGCTACCAGAAGTTCTCCAGACCTAATCTTTTGATAAAATGGGAGGGCAGTATTGCAGTCTCATCTTGATCAAAATATGACTGGCGGCCATATTTATTTCATTTCTTTTGTTTTGTTTTGTTTTTTTATTTCCAAGGATCATGATTTATAAGACTTCTTATTACCAGGATCAATAGCATCATCATCACCATCACCACAGCCATTGGCATCATTTCAAACATTCAGTCATCATCATCATCAATATCATCTTAATCACCACCAACCCCATTGATATCAATGCCGACACCACAATCATCATCATTATTGCATCAACCAATGTCAGTATCATCCTCATGATCCGTATCGCAAATATCATCATGGATGTCCTTGTTACTGTCTCATCTATGTCGACACCAGTCACGTTATCACAGTCATCATGCTTTCTTTACACTATTAAGACATCCCGACCAAATCCACTCCTTTAGCACAGAATGCTTCTTTTTATTATCAATTGATTACCCATTATAATGTTGATATTTGTTGCGTCATTTTCACTGTCACTATTCCAATATGCAATTACCAAGAAATTTTGGTCACCTGACATCATGATCAATTAAATATGGCCGCCACTTCCAATTATTGGTGCTCATTATGTGGGTACATGTGATAAGGGCTTACTTGATTTGACAGAATACCAAGTCTAATATTATAGATAGTAAACCCACTTTTGTGGAATCAATATGCCAAGTTTGTAATGTGATGACCTGAAATATGTTTTCTAGCTTCGTGATGGCACATGCACTAGAGTTGTCAAGGTGTATCATCCATTCTCACGCTTCCGTGCCAACCTTGATCATGAATTACACATTGACGAAAAGTGACAGACAGATCTAAACATCTATCTCAGTCAAACTGCAGGTACAAAGTCACTTCATCTGCATCGTTCGTGAAGATGACACATTGTCGCCAATATAGCAGAGGTGAAAACTCCAAATCAGTGCTCAAATTTTTATTAGAATATGAGCAATCAATATGTTGGTGATATTTGTGTTTTAATTCTTTTTATTTGGTGTCGTTCGTAAATCAGTTGTCTTGATAAATGGTATATTACTGAAATCATATTATGACGGTATCAAGGATACAAATGAAATCAGCAGGTGCTCGTCAGATTGGGGAAAGGAGCCAGGGGAGCAAACATGGGAGAGTGCTTATAAAATGTCTGCGCAAGAATTTTGATGATGTTAGAATTTTTGTGTCAACACACACACTTCATGTGCGGATTCCATTAGTCAATAAATCCCTTGTAGACATTGCTGGCAATCTCACGTGGACAGTATACAGGAAAAGAAAACAACCCTTCTTGCAGTTTGACTTTGACACCGCCCCCCCCACCATAATGAGTGCATTCCTGCAATTCGTTTCTACTGAGAGGAACATGTCTACTGGTTTTTGGAGATATCTACGCCTCGTGCTCAAATCTTTTGAGAAGTCTGTTGATAGTGACGTGTGGGAGATTGCTGAAAATACCAATTTTTTCACTTGACCTTCCTCCCCATTTGCTCCCATCAACTGAGCTCCAGCAGGGTTAGCACGTATGATGTGTGTATTTCTGTTGATAATACTGCTCTATAAACTAGAGAGATTAGTATAATTTTTATGATATACACACTATGTGGCATATCTCAACAGATCGTCCTTCCTGTCAGCTATGATGCAAAGATGAAATGAATGCATTGAGGTAGATTGTTAGCCCCACCCATTGGTCAAGGAACCGGTGTTGTGATGCATGATATATAGAAAATTAAGTATGTTTCAACTGCTGAAATGAAGACTCAGTAGTAGGTCACATGTCTTGAAATATAAATGTATTTGAATACGCGAGTATTCCAAACTATTCATTTAATAAGAGGACAGTATTAGAAGTAAGAAAAAATGAGTCATTTTGTTGCTTCCAGATTAAGTGAAGGCATTGATGCAGAGTATTGTGTGCTAGATAGATATTCATAGCATAAATGCTCATCTGAAAAGTCGTCATTATTTTGGCGTACATGACACAGCATATTATTTCCTCTCTGCAGCGGACTCTGCAGCAGCCTGCCAGCAAGCTTGGAGGGCTTTCACACTCACAAAGAACTTGTTGTAAGCATCTTTGTAAACTTACTTCTTCATACAAATCAAGGGATTTTTTTTTTTTCGTAATCTGAATGCAAACTTGACTTGACACAAGGTATGTTTGGCCATTAGTGCTCTCGATGGGTTTTCAATCAAGTCGTGCTAGATTCTTGGTGTGCAAATACTGGCCGAATAAGTTAGAGCGGTAAAACCTGATTGAGGTGGTGGAGCCAGCTAGGTCTATTCACTCTGCTGAGGTGCATGCTTGTAAGAACATGCTCTTGCATGTGAAAGTGTATTGAGAGTTGCGAGTTTGATTAACGAGTCAAAGTTTTGTGAAAAAAGCTCTTGTGTGGAATGTCATTTGTAGTCGGTGGTCTTTGAGGAGATTCATTTCTGCATTTATTTGTCTACATGCTTGGTTCCTCTAAACAAACTAAGATATGCATTTCAGAAATGTAATGACAAACGAGTTGTTTAGAAAGTGTGAAAACTCTCCATGTTAAGCACTGCTGTGCCTGGTTAGTAGTATATATTTGCAGTCTCACTATTAATTGGCGATCCTAGGGACTGCGTTTTGCTAAAGGTCTTTGTAAATTTAAGAACAAGAATACTGGTGCTACTTCATGCTGATATTTTGCTACGTTTCCCCCCAAAAGTGACGGTGTTGTCAGAAAGTAAATTTTATAAGTTCTCTTGTTTTTCTAGCTCTTCATGTGAAAGTGTTTGTAAATGCTATGCAGGGAACAGAAGGTGTTTTGAAATGTTTCTCTATGAGTACCGAGATGTGTTTATATTCCTGTTCATATTGTCTCCAGATGTATTGGCTACACATGTCACAAGGATGATGTGGCATTCTAGTTATCAAACCTTATCAAAGTTAACAACTTCTGTGAAGATTGTGACTTTAAGGTGACTTGACTCCTGTGAAACCCATGAAATTTTGTCACTACTGTCAAGTTGTAGGTGTGGTAATTGCTCTGTGGTTGGTCTACAGGCTCTATAGTATGTGCCCGGTGTAAAGCTTTGTTATGTTTTTATGGTAATGTGTAAATGTCACAAGGGAGTGAGAGTCTGAACTCCATGGATTTCCGTAGTCACAAAGTCATAGCAAACCTCATACTGGCCTCAAGCTGGAACTAATTTGGCCTCATCCACTTCCTTACACTTGCTTCGTCAGTCCTCGCCCCTGCCTCACCCCCAGCCCCACACTGGCCTAACCCAGCCTCACCCTGGCCTCGCACCAGCCTCACTCAGGCATCACCCCGGCCCCACTCAGGCATCACCCCGGCCCCATCCTGGCTTCACCCAAGCCTGGCCTCACGCTGGCCTCACACCAGCCTCACTCCGTCCCCACCTCACTCCGTCCCCACCTTGTCCCCGTTCCGTCCTCACTCTGGCTCCTTCCCAGCTTAACACTAGCCTCACTCCGACCTCACCCCAGCCTCAACCCTGCCTCACTCCAGCCTCACCCCAGCCTCAACCCTGCCTCACTCCGGCCTCACCCCGGCCTCACCCCAGCCTCACTCTGGGCTTACCCCTGCCTCACCCCAGCCTCACATGGGGCTTACCCCTGCCTCACCCCAGCCTCACACTGGGCTCACTCCGGCCTCACTCCAGCGTCACTTTGGCCTCACCTTGGCCTCATCCCAGCATCACACCACCCCAACCTCATCCCCACTCAAGCCTCACACTGGTCCCACACTGGTCCCACACTGGCCCCACACTGGCCTCACCCTGGCCTCACTCCAGTCTCGACTCAGCCTAAACCCAGCCAAACCCTCCTCATCCCGACCTCACTCCAGCCTCAACCCGGCCTCAACCTGACCTCACCCTGACCTCATCCCACTCCGGTCCCATCCCAGCATCACCCTGCCCTCACCAAGGTCTTACCATCAGCTTCATGTTTGACTCACACCAGACTCTTTCCCACTCCATTATTCATTTTTTTTTTTAAGGATAAGTTATAGCATATTTGACATCACTAGAATGTGATCTTGTCACTTTATTTTTATAAAAGCTGCCAAATCCTGGTCAATGGCTGTATTGCAAAGGAATTGCTTACAGTCCACACATTGTATGAGATTTGGTGAATCAGCCATTGCTATAATCAAATCTAAATCAACTCGGAGAAAATGCTCTGAAATAGATCCCTTCTCAGCTTGAGGTATGTGATACAGTGATATTTAGAGATATCGCTTCTTTGCAATTATTTGATCAAAAATGTGTTGGTCTTCCAGTGATTTTTGTTGTAGCTTTTCCTTGGCCTAGCCATAGGTAGTGTGTGAAATCTGTGACCACTGTGAAATAAAAGATAATTCTGAAATATTCCAGAAATGGGATTCTCAAGTGCAGCAGACCTAAAATATAGTAAGTCGTCTTGTCTGCTTTTGTCAGTGGAGCCGTGTTGAAACAAATGATATTTCCATGTGTTCGGAATCTATTCTTCAAGTCCCATTGGATACATTCATTGGGTGGGGCACAAACTGGTATGA
Organism: Diadema antillarum; assembly: GCF_040938485.1. Classification (NCBI taxonomy): domain Eukaryota; kingdom Metazoa; phylum Echinodermata; class Echinoidea; order Diadematoida; family Diadematidae; genus Diadema; species Diadema antillarum. The sequence goes on from NW_027271621.1 coordinate 530,560, forward strand.
ATTCTGGACGAATGAATGATAATGAATTTCCAAAGAATTACTAGTTAATAAACCAGAGAGCAATTTTACCAGATTAACACTGTTAGGCAATAGTCTGAAGTGTACAATGGAACCAGTATATGAATATGATGAGAAATGGTCCAAGTGTGTACTTACATTGTAGTTGCGAGGGTTAGTAAATTGCATTTTTTTTTTTTTGTTCTTCTGGTCGACATCTAAAAAGAAAGAAGAAAGAGAAATGGGGGGGGGGGGGGGGGGCAAACTCCTTCCCATGTTTAAGTTGACCCTTAAACATAAAATCAAACAAAGTTAGTATTGTGATGTCATGACTTATTTGCCAAACCTGATTTACATGAGGGGTATGCAGATGTGATCAAAATCACTGTTTGTTGCAACCATGTGAAATTTTGAAAGTTTCGTACATTTCAGTTCTTCTTTACATTAAAATGTCACCATTCTTCATTTGATATCACGATTCATGTGTCACTTCATTGGAATGAGGAATGAAGCTCCCCTTAAACATTTGCAAGTGTATCCTGGCATTAATGCCATCCCAGTCGGTTTGCAGAACATATCTGCACCTTACAGAGAGATGGGAAATGGTAGATTTGTGAATCAACTCATTTATTGCTTTGCTATCGGTGCAATGAGAGGGATGCAGACAGGTTAGATTCTCCTTCCACAGCTTACAGTATTACTATCAGCTGTGCTTGAGTACTGTATACGCTGAATATTTTGCGAGGTGTTTATTTTTGCAAATTTTGCGAGTCAGCTGCTATTCGCGAAATTAAAAACACTGGAAAATATTGATTCTGATCCTGATATGACTGTGATGTACACGTATACATTTCTCCTTTCAGTGCAGGACTCCACGATCGCGAATTCAACCACTAGCGAAATCGCCGGGAAGTCTCGATTCGCGAAAATGTAGACTCGCTAAATATATGGTGTATACAGTATGTTGGCTGTAAGATTGTTGGTTTTCTTTAATAAAGATGTGTGCTGCCCTCATGTTTTTTAGTCCCTCATTAATGCTTTTTAAGCCTACATATTTGTGCATCTGTCGTGTACAGAATGTCATGTATCATTTGGCCATTCACCAAGTGTTTTTAGTGAAAAGTGGAAGAAAAAAGTGGGATGCTTGTGCATTCTGAGGGTATTATGATGGGGACCAACAGGTCAGACATTAATGTGATGGTGATCTTGCATAATTACATTGCTACAAAATAAGGCAGAGATAGTTGTTTCATTTCCTTGCCATGCAATTTGACATGCTAAGTGGTGAAATGTTTTCATCTAGTAATGTTGAGCGTGTCCTCAGCCCAGAAAGATTATGATCAAAAGCTACAGACCTTATCTTGCCTCGGGGGCTTTGCGTGTCATTTCAAAAGTGAAATGCATCAATGCATAGTCCATTGCTGGCGCCCTGTGAGTTTTTATATTGCTGCAGCTGCATTCCTTCAATTGTGAAATCACCCATCATTTCCCTCTTTTCCTTCAAAAGAGGCACGGGTTACTGCAAAATCGATGAAATGGAGTACATTTTTAACAACTACTCTGCATTACAATTCAATTCTGTAATTTCTCGGTCTTTATAAGCATTCATTAATAAGATAATTGCACAATTTGATTGAAAAAATGTGGAGAATACTATCACAATTTCAGTATTAGTATTCTCTTTACTATTTTTAATGCATTATTGCTCATATATCCTATTCCTCACCTTAAAAAACAGAAGAGAAAACACTAAATGCCAAACCCTTTGAAGCAACATGTATGCTTAACAAACATCATGAAGGTCTTGCAATACATGTATGTGTAATCAGTCATGCCCTTGCTATGAATAAAAAGAAAGAATGAATTATATATGTTTGCTATATAAGGTGTATATGGAATAAAGCCATCTATGACTAAATACCTAGTGTTCATCAGTTTTGTTTGTGTTTGTGGAGATAGAGCTGGTAATACTAGGTATGAATGCACACTGTGACAAGCCTTTCTCTCACATAGGCCCTACACACACACATTCTTGAAGGAGATTTCAACCGGGAATACCAGTATGTTCAAGATAACCAGTCATATTCTGTTATTCGTTTCTGAAAAACTTGTTTTTTGTAATTGATGAATTAGAATGGAAAACTGTCAAATTTGATTTTTTAGTTCAACAAATTTAAAGAGACATACGGATGATTTTGAGACTTTTACATTTGAACAACAATAAATCAAATGAAAAAAAGATATTATTCAGAGGGGTGAAGGCTCAGGTTTTTGAGTTTCTTCAGTTTGTCTCCCTCTACAAATGAAAATTTGTTAAGATTGCTACTGCTGATCTGTAAATTAACAAACATGTCGGAAAAAAGGAACCAGTGGGACTCAAAACTGTCATCTACTGCTTTCCGGGCAGTGACACTACCACCAGGCTGTCCCTGGTTGCCAGCAGTGACATGATGAACATGGGAACAAATACCCAAGCTCCGAAATTCCTACATTGTTATGTTAAGTAGTCAAAGGCGGACAAGGCATAGGATAAATGAAAGAAAGATGCTTGTATTATTCAGAGGGGTGAAGGCTCAGGTTTTTGAGTTTCTTCAGTTTGTCTCCCTCTACAAATGAAAATTTGTTAAGATCGCAACTGCTGATGTGTAAATTAAAAAACAATAATATAAATTAACAAACAATAATATCTTTCTTTCGTTTATCCTATGCCTTGTCCACCTTGGACTACTTAACACAACAATGTCGGAATTTCGGAGCTTGGGTATTTGTTCCATGTTCATCGTGTCACTGCCGGCAACCAGGCACAGCCTGGTGGTAGTGTTGCTGCCCGGAAAGCAGTAGATGACAGGTTCGAGTCCCACTGGTTCATTTTTTCCGACATGTTTGTTAATTTACAGATCAGTAGTTGCGATCTTAACAAATTTTCATTTGTAGAGGGAGACAAACTGAAGAAACTCAAAAACCTGAACAATAAATTAGTTATACTGAGTGCAGAGTTTCAGAATTTATAGTGATTGGGATGAGGAATAAGAATGTTTTCAAAATTTATAACAAATTACAGTGAACAAGGATGATGACATGGCAGCCTCACCATAAGAATGCATGAGTTGGGGCTCAAGGAAGCAGAACAAAAGAAGGCATGCAGATTCTACATGTGTGAATTAAGCAAATGGATGGTAATGGACTTACACTGCTACATTTCTGAATTATATGTGAGGCTCCTATGTCATCGACATTGTTCAGTGTAATTTGTTTAAAAGATCTTTCAGATTATTGGTTTGTCTGCTCAAGGACCACAATAAATTCCACAAATCTATACATGAGCTGTCGATTTATGTACTACATGATGTGAAATTATGAAAATCGTCTGGAATGCCCCTTCAAGGCTTCATGTTGAGTATGGGTGCATACACAACAATTAAGGATACGTTCACAAATTTTAGAATTCCCCGATTTGAATGTGTATAAAGACCCATTCGCCTACATGCAAGCACCAAATATGCGTAACAGGCAGGTGCGTTATATACCTCTAAGGTATCGCTATGACCTTATGAGGGTGCTTTGTCATTTGTTTTAAATATTCTAAACAATTGGGCATGTAATTGGTGTGAAATCCTCGGTTACCCAGAGTGAAACTGGCCAGTATCCCGGATTGAAGCCACTAACAAGAACAAACACACACACATTCTTGTAGGAGAAACTGGAATATCGTTGGCCGAGAACCAGAAGGGGGCTTTGGCGTTCCAGGATTTGAGCGTAACTAAAAACAAATCAATTTTCATGAAATGAAAAGTTTATTGAATTAAAAGTGGGTACATTTATAAGCATTGTTCCAAATATAGGTTTAAAAAACACCCTTGTGGTTTTAATCGTCGAACATTTTACTGAAATGAAACGGTTTTAAAATCGACACCACAATGTAGAGGAGATTGGGCTCTACAATATACATGTACCAATACTGTAAAAGTGGTTTCTTTCTCGGTGGTTTTATTTTTGTGCTTTAAGGTTGAACCGCGAATTTAACATCACGCGAAAATGTTTTCAAAAGTCGCACGAAATTAACCACGCAAGGAAATGTTTTGAACTCGCCGCTTGTTACAACGCTATTGCGCACATGCACACACAAAGATTCCGTGCAATGTAGGTACAAGCATGTAATAAAGTTCTTGTGAGAAGGGATTTCAGGTAAGCCTGCATTTAATTCTAATTTCCATTTAATAAATAAAAGAATAATTGGATTATAGTTCGGGTTTTCATGTGCAAAAGAAAACAGTTTTTGCCGACCGCGAAAGTCTGCACCGATGGAAACCGCGTAAGTATCTGTACGTGGAAAGAAACCACTTTTACAGTAACTCGACCACCCCCCCCCCTCAAAAAAAAAAAAAAAAAAAATTGAAATAAAGCCCATCTAGGTCTCAGCCAAAGATATGATAGTTTGGTCAAGGTAATCAGGCACACTCCATTATTTGTTTCTGTAAAACATTCAAAAATTAGGTTTCATGTAGAGAATGAGTGCATACACACCAACCAAGGATATGTGTAAACATTTTAAAATTTCCCTATTTGAATAATGTGAGTAGTATTATTTGCCTCACATGCAAGCACTAAATATGCAGAATGGGCAGGTGCATTACACTGTATATACCCCTAAAGTATCCCTATGGCCTTATGACGGTGCTTTTTCATTTGTTTTAACTACTCTGAACAATTGGGCATATGATTGGTGTGAAATCCTTGGTTACCCAGAGCGACACTCACCAATATCCTTGATTGAAGCCATTTATGAGAACACACACACACACACACACACACACACACACACACACACACACACACTATCTCCTTAATCTATCAACAAATGGTCAATTCACGCAAGTTTTCACCTTGTTCTAAACAAAGCTTTTATTTTGCAACATTCACATGCTACAGTTACTTACAAAAAAAAAAAGGTCTGCAATGCAAGATTGTAGGAAATAGTTTACACAGAGAGAAGGAAAGTAAATTAAGCATGTAAAAAAGACAATTGGCAATGCAATCTACAAAAAAATGTACTCACCAAATATAAAATCTAGAGCTAGCACTGACTTGATATGACCACGTCTTTCACATTCAATTGAACTTTTCATTTGACACCAATACCAGCTGCATCTCTCGTATTGCCCTTAAGCAGACCTTCGACATAGCCTAGATTTTCATCTTCTACCAGAAATATAAGAAATTCATAATTTAATAAGCCAGTTCAAACTGTACATATCGTACCAAAACCAGTTCTTTCTCGATGGACGTAGAATAGCCCTTTCAGCATCACATACCATGCTGCTAATAGCTTCTTCTTTTTTCGTCTTTTCTTCTCCCATCTCAAACGTACTAATGAAAATTTGTTGGGATGTTCAAATTTGGTATTACATACTTGTACATTATGTCTGTTCTGTTTAAAGACAATAGAAAGATTAATTGAACTTGCGGTCAGTTTACTAATGTATAATTTGGTAGCGATTTGAGCAAAACAACTAACACTGAATAGCGACACATTATGTGCACATTATTTTCACCTATTGCAGATACACAGTCACATTCATTTTTGTTGTCATTGCTACGGTTATATATAGAATACTGTCGAACTAACAATCAACCTATCAGCTGTTGACTTCATTTCGTTTGCTGCAATGAGTCCCATTCGGAGGCCCGTTAACACAATCACATATTTGCTTGTGAATGGATAATGAAAGTGAGGCATAAACACAGGATAATCAATGTTTTTTTTTCCTTTAATTATTAGTGACACATTTGAGTATCGAATGTGAAACCACCTGAATCTTGATACACAAAAAGCAATTATTCCTATTTCACTCCAAAGTTGTGGTCTTTATACAGTTAAACTTATATGTGTGTCTGTTTATATATATTTTTTTCCATGTAATTCTCTAATTAGTCGTGGATCCGACTCTCTCAAGAAGATCACTGTTCATTCCGATTTTCACTTTCTGTCAAACAAAATACTGGGGAATGAATGGACTTGAAAACAGCACAGCATGTAAACAGGCCCTGCTGCAGTTTGCTGCACTGATCGCAAGGACTGCTTAGCCGATCACCTTGAACACAATGGGAGACAGGCTGGGCCCATCACCAATGTTGGCGTAAAATACCTCGCCAGTACTCCCTTTAGCCCATGTACAAAGGTAGGGGGCATAACAGGCCACCAGCTTTTCTCCATCTATATAATTACGTCAAATCAAAATTCTCTAGAACTGTGACCAAGGGATACATCAGTGCTACTCCACTTTTGACACGCTTTCATTATCCATTGAAGCAAAAGTTGTGATGCCGGTTACCACAGGAAACCATTCCCAACCCACTCTGTCCCTTCTGAGTGTTGTATGTCCTTTCCTCAAGAAGTACATTACAATAAAAATTCAAAAGAAATGAAAAAAATTGCTGGGTGTCAGCTACTGAGCCACAACTACGATACATCTACAAAGCAAGCAAGGTTAGCATGGTTTTTTTTTTCCTTATCACACAAGAAATTATGTTTACAGATGGAGCTATGAGCAAAACATCTTAATTCTTACCGTAAATTTAAACTAAGCACAAGTCCACACATAATATTGATTAAAAGGTACAACAAGAAGAATTTTTGCAGTGATTGTTCGAGTCACGAGGGTTTGCGGGTGAGGCTATATCATACACACAAATATCTGTCTTCAGCGTTTGGTAGTAATAGCAGTATAATTTTAACTGGAGATTCAGTTTTAAAACCCTTTCACATATGCCCTATTTTCCTTCCTGTTTTTCCCTTTGGTGTATAAGCATGCAAACTTTGTTGGATAAAAGACAAAAATATGCAGACAAGAAATGTGTTTGCTTGGATTTTGTTTCTGCTCTTCACACTTCCCCACTGACAAACATCGCTCACGGAAAAAAAACCCCACTAAAATAACTCGGTGCATCATTAAACATGTGTGTATATGATTGAACTACATGTAACATTATCACAAAAAGGTGTATCTTTGCCCTGCTGTACGAACAGTGACTGTCTAAGCAGGTGTGCCATCAACACTTTCTTGTGACAGGACTGCACCATTCATTTATCCACTTGCACAAAATAAAATACCTCCAGACTGCAGAATCAATCACTGAAATTTAATATCCAGGAAACAAAAACCAAATCAATCCTGTCAACAAGTCCAGTATATAATGCCCATTTTCATCCTGAATCCAATCCATTCTCAAAATGAGCAGGAACTGTTCGAAAATGTCTCCAGTTATAAGTGAGAAATGCTACAACCTACCAATCAATCTTACGATATACTCTAGTCCCAACAGAGACCCCCTACGTGCTAACCAGTAAGTTACAGAAACGGAACACACTGCCACAAATGGTTAGACTAACCTACACAACACGCAGGGAAATAACTTGAAAGTAAACAATTAGAATAGAAATGGCCGAAATCAAAGGATGACAGAGCACCCTGAATTTGTTTTCCTGACTTCAACGTTCACTGCACAATGGAAGTCTCCTTCCCTAACTGTTTACACTCATTCACATGCAAATAATAGGACTTTCGTATATATATTCTACGCAAAGGACTTCAAAACCGTCCTATTCCATAGTAACTGTAACACAATGCTCTCTTTCTACTTGGCTATATAAATGGGATCCAAAGGGCTGAAATGAGACTACTTTAAAAATCTACTGAGGCTTTAGGTTGTATCACTGTGACAGATTATTACACAAAAACAAGCTTTCCTTATTATCTCAACTCATGAAAGATATCAAACGATTATTACTAATCCTAATTACTGCAAGGAATATGTCACACAATTTGTGGTAATGTTGTGCTGTTCTCCTTTAAGACTTTCTACTAACAAAAAGAGAAAATATCAGAAAGTTTGGCCATTGTAGCTTACAGCTATGTTTTCTAAAACATCTACCATTCTCATGGGGCAAAAAAGGGCATTGGACACAAATTGTTATTTTTTTTTCTCTCCATTTATGCAAGCATGCCAAATGAGGGAAGGGAATTGTTTGGGAAGGGCAAAATAGATATGATATGAGCATCCTTAGTCAAATAGCATGAAAATACAAATGAATCAACACAAAACATTGGATATTTGCACATTGTAATGTACATTACTATATATTTACAATTTTGGGCGGGGCAGAGAGCATTTAGACTGGCTTCGATGGGTGGATGATGATAATACTTTTGAACTATCTGACACCCCAAATAGGAGCTTAAGTCAAATGGCTGTGTGCACAAATGGCATGTCAAGACACCCAAACAATAATGAATCTAGCATGCCCCCATTCCGTCATCTGCATTTATTGACATGATGATGATAATCATCTTGCCTCTAGAATGGATGTTGACAGGTGTCAGAACTCTTCTGTATTTTTTCCCAATCTAAAACGAGGATGAAAATGACCCAACCAGACATTCACATGTACACAAACACCATTGGGTCTTACTGACCAAGACTATCTGGAACAATGCGTCCTCTCGTGTTCAAAATTCTTAGCTAGCAACTGGCTGTTCCCAGGACAGCTGCTTGTGCAGGGCGAGGCCAGAAATAGATCCGTCCCAATGTCCTTGCTCTTAAGAACTAATATGATGCTGTCACATAAACTGTCCATGCTATGAGTGACTTGTCGGCAGCCCTTTTTAACCTAACGCCACGACCTAAAGGCCTGCATGTCTCGCCCAAGGCTCCGAGTAAGCATTCTAAGGTGACACACTGTCATTGAAAATCTCAAAAACGTAAATAGGAGCGTAGAACCTGCTGAGGTGTAACTGGACAATCACATCATCAGAAAATGTCAGAGACAACAGCACACAAGCATTGATCCTTGCATGACTAACACAGGGATCTCCAGGTTCCAATGTCCAAAGAGGTCACTCACTTCTCCTTTGTGGACAAGCAGTCGGTCACTACCACATGCTGATGAAAATAAAGGCAGCCAGTTTAACTCTTTTCTCCATCCCTCTAGCGAGTAGTGAGGCTTTCACTGCCAGGTGCTGTAATCTAGGTTCCCACAGTTCCACATTACACTCACAAGGACAAAATACCCATTGTTATGCTTGTCTCCGGTAATGCTGTTGCTATCGGATACGCCTCATGGCCGCGTGTACGCAAAAAAAGCGGCATTGGAAGATGAACCGGATATTTGAATTGATGTTGTCAATTTTCCCGCAAAGCTGGGACTTTTCGACACGAGTCCCGTAGACAAAAAAAAAGTACACAAATGAACATTTCAAGACAAAAATCAGACTGTGATAATATCCTTTTGGACGCAGATTTCACAAAGATAGACAATCTTTGGCTGCTACGTCTATGGAGCGGAGATAATCGGATGACCAAGGTTGATATATTGGTAGGACTTCCAAGTGCTTGGTGCTTGTTAGAGCATGAATCATATATGTCCTCCTGTCTCTTTAGAGTCAAATGAATTGTTCGCAGCATTTCATTCATGTCTTGAACATTGCTCAGAATGCTGCTTCTATCCTGTTTGCCCAGTAGGCTGCACACCTCCCTGTTGTATCCACTGTGTGCAGGGTGGGAGAGTGATTTCGGCCGAGGTGTCAAGGGGCACTAAACTCCAGCCGTGGGTTATGTGTGTGTCACATTGTATACATTACACAGCTCATGAATGCTTCATACATCAGCCACTCATTTATGTCTGTTTATCGTCATCATTACATAACAGTTACGAGCATGACGCATCAAGAATATCTGCGCCATGGCTCGAAACTGGATATCTCTTCTTTAAAAACACACAAAGAGTTTGTGGCTTCATTACTTTTAGGTACATCAAAACTTTTACAAATATGACTAGCTAGTAGAGACTAGCAAAATACTCCTGCATTTTGCTTGCTGAAGAGAATTAAACAATTATCAAATGCCATCATTCAGGTTAATTCAAACAGCACATTATAGATAGTAATGGCGTAAGGAGTCATTACTCCACCACACAAATTTTACTGACTGACATTTACCAATTTTCTGTTTTAAATAAGATTTGTATTAATGTCATAAAGACTACTCAGTATACAGAAAAAAAAAAATTTTACAATGAGTAGTATACAGCAATTATAAGCTCCCATTATTTTTTTTAATGTACTGAAAGGACAACCATGCATATTCTTTATTTAGCAACAACTCTTACACTGTTTAATTCCATTTTTCCCCCTATGGTCTATGATACAAATCTATTCAAACATGAATCATACTTGTTCATCTAATCTACTGCGTACCTGTGAACATCTACTGAACAAGGCAGCATTAACCTTGTAGTATGATTACAAACTGTGAATAATGTTGCTATCAGCGTATCAATGTGTGGAGTCAGCTATATTGTCTCACCAGATTTGGCTTCAAGATTACGAGCACTCAAAATCAATCCGGAAACAAAGGGGTCTCGGTATTAAATGCTGTTGCTAAAAGGGGAGACACGACATCACAGATAGTGTTTGCAAGTGCATTGTTCCCAAACCGATGCTCAACATAATCACAGTAATGTTGTTTAATCGTTTCATAATTTCAACTGTTACAAATTATTTGCAAGACTCACATATTTATCATTCATACATGGAAAGAAAAAGCAGGACTGATATGTATATGCAGTCACATATACAATGAAACTTCAAGTCTGTACAACATAAGAATGTCCTGGTATCAATTTACTGAAATGTCATTTTGTACATGCTGCAAAAACAAAAATAAAAAGAAAGAAAAAAGTGACACCATAAACAATGCAAATGACATGAGCTACATTACAATCATTAAACAACTCTTATCTTTGTTCCAAGAAACATGGCAAAAGAAGGAGCTGCGTTGAATTACCTCAATACAATTCTATTGTTAACACAGTCAGGGATAAAAAGAGATATTCTTTTCCCTTGCCAGGAGTGGGATTCATCTTTAGCATGCAGGTTTCACTATGACATCAAAATTTATTTCTAATCAGAGTTCCTACATGAGAGAGAAATGGTCAACTTCCAGCAAATAACATATTTACCTTGGCCTAGATTGAATCCTATTCATTGATAAACACAAAGAATCCCTTAAATTTGCTCTTTACCAAGTTAACTACAAGCTGTGCATTCACACAAGTCTAGACATTCATAGTTTCAATGTGAGGATCAAATCATATCTTATATGAGTCTGACAGTGATAAGAAATGTAATGTACTTAATTGTTGGGATAAATCATGCATCTTACACAGTTTGCAAATCAAGAACACACAAGAATCTAATTTGTGAAGACAGACTGACGGAAAACTGATCTGATTCTAGCTCTGTACGACAAACTGACTTCAGGCTTAATACCACATAACTAACGGTCAAAGAAGTATGACGCACGGTCACTGAAGTAGGCAGATAACCCACTTCTTACATTTGAGCTCTGAAACTTTATAGACATTATGCGGAGAATTCTTATGACTGGAGAAGTAGATCAGAATAGAATCTACTAGTTGCAAAAATGTATTTTGTCCAATGCATTTATATCCTCCTACATGTTTTTAGAACTTCTTTTTTTCATGGTCATTTGTGCAAAACATGCTCTTCAAAAATGAAATAAAAAGAAAAAAAAACACAAGAAAGTCATCAGCCAATAACAATACAAAGAGAACAAATTATGAACAAAGTTGGAAAAGCAAGTCTTCCAGTTTTGTTTGAACCACTTCAGAGTATGACCAAGCTGCCTCGTGTCTGATTCTCATTCAATGTCCTTCTACAATACTGTACAATACTGTCCAAAACTTGTCTTCATTATAAACCTCTATACATGGCTTTGAGCCCAATTTATTTTTACGTGGTTAGTACAACATCACTTTTCTTCTTTTTTTTTCTAACTTTTTTTGTTTTTGTCTCCACAGGTTTCACATGTCTACAAAAAAGGTAGGTATTAATACTTGGGTTTGACATTTAGTCAGTTTGCCCGGATTCCTTGGTATCGCTGTAGGGGTCTTCAAACCCCACACTGTCCCCATTGTATGGGCCTTGCTTCACACCAGGCAGTTCATAGCCACCCTCATGGTAGCTCGAGACGGGATCGCTCAGGGCTGGAAGGTCGGGATCCTCGATGTGGAACTCCGTTCCGAAGTCCGGCTGCTTGCCGGGGGACACGCTGACGTCCTGTTCTCCGGGGTAGGCCACACCCTCCTCGTCGGAGCTGGAGGGGGAGGTTGATGTCGAGTCCGAGTTGGCTGTGACGGGGTCCTCCGTCTTGCTCGTCTCGTCCTCCGTTGCCTTCCCTACGGTGGCCGGCTCGTCGTGCTCCAGAGTGACCCCACGGCCACGCCCTGATCCCGACTGGCCGGAGCGGTCCTTGCCTCCCTTCTCTTTCCTCTTGGTCTTCTTGTTTCGTCTTTGTTCCATGCCCACCTGCTGCAAGATGTCACAACCATGATTTTAATAAATGTGTACCTGAGCTGATGTTCAGCCATTCCTAACATATGACAATACACCAGTTATTAAAAGGTTTGAGGGAAACACATAGAACAGACATAAGATCTAAAAGTGAGAGGACAGCAAAATATGAACAATGTAAACATGATTTCAAGGAAGTCCACCTGAAATGCTCCCATTATTTTTCACCCTAGCTTGGTGTAGAGAAAACATATCCAAAGACAAACCTTCCCTCTATGGAAAAAAAAAACAACCCAATAGCTTAATTTCTCACCTTACAGTCTGAATGACCGTCTCTTAATAGCAGAGTGAGGTAATAAAAGTCTCACCATATCATCCTCATATCTACTCCCTACTGCTCACACCAAGAGGCCCTCCCTTGTAACCATGGCAACCTACCTGCTGGTAGCCCCACATCCGTGCGCCCTGTCCCTGGTAATGACCAAAGGGCATGCCAGGTCCTGGTCCCATGCCGTTGCCATAGCCCATCCGCTGGTTTGGTCTTGGTCCTCGAGCATGGGGCATGTTTCCAGGGATGAAGAGTCCCCTGAAATAAACAGGATGACAGATAGACCACTTGTAAGCAGGAGGACTTTTCTCAGATGCATCTGAAAGCACCCCTCTATTATCACCATAAGCAGATCTACACTGATAACTCTGAGCACCTGCTTCCATCACTACAATACCCCCAATGGCACTTTGTGGATTGAACATAAAAAAACATATAAGTTGTGAATGTATCACGAGTCATGGGAGTAGGGTACACTGTACTTCAACAGACATTTCCATCCCTTCAGAATTTTGACGAAGAGGCACATTGATCTTAAACAAAATACATCACTTGAGAAGCTTAGAGCTAACGGTATTCTGTTGTCTTTCCCGATCCTGCCCTGTTTCACCTTGTCCTTGTGGTACTCACCCCCTGGGTCTTGAGCCGTCTGTACCCGCCCACTGGCCAGTCACCATCCCAGCCACTTCCAGCTGCCCTCCACGTGTGTTCATCTGCCTCTTACCTGCATCGGGACACAAAAAAAAAACAGGGGTGGAGCTTGATCACAGTGTTGACGTGACAACCAAACTCAAGTCATCTTATGTCTTCAAAGCCAGTGTGTGGTTTAGAAACCATCGATGGAAAATCTCTGAAAATTTTACTTCTAACAGCTCATATCACAGACATCACATACTCAGGCGAGAGCAAGGTATTTAATAGAAATTGCTTGATGACTGTGACACACAAATCTGACAATGGACATTTTGGTTTCAAAAATGGCAGTATCTCCTCTCATATATACCTATTCTTGTAAATAGTCTGTAGCACATAGGGTATTCGCAAACTTATGTTACTGTCTAGTTACCAGCAAAACAGCACAATACAAAATGTACAGAAATCTGCCCTACAACATTTCACAACCAGGTTCAAGACAAAAGAAAAAAAAATTCATAAAACATTAGAAAAGGGGCTACAAAACTTTGAAGGCCTTAAACTTGCACACACTGTTCCTTTAATAAATTGACAAAAGTAAAACAAGGAAAAGTAGAAATTACGCGGTGCGTAATATATGTCCCCGCCGGAAGTAGCATTTTGTAGCAAAATGTGCAATATAGGTAAAAAATCAAGGTCAAAGGTCAAAGAAGTCAAAGGTCAAAATTCTGTGTAAAAGTTTTGAAGCCCTCACCTAGTGCCATCACATAAAGCAAACGGAATCGAAATCGGGTTAGAAATGGCGAAGGAGTAGCATTTTGTAGCCAATGTACAATACAGGTAAAAAATCAAGGTCAAAGGTCAAAGAAGGCAAAGGTCAAAATTCTGTGTAAAAGTTTTGAAGCCCTCACCTAGTGCCATCACATAAAGCAAACGGAATCGAAATCGGGTTAGAAATGGCGAAGGAGTAGCATTTTGTAGCAAAATGCACAATATAGGTCAAAAATCAAGGTCAAAGGTCAAAGAAGGCAAAGGTCAAAATTCTGTGTAGAAGTTTTGAAGCCCTCACCTAGTGCCATCACATAAAGCAAACGGAATCGAAATCGGGTTAGAAATGGCGAAGGAGTAGCATTTTGTAGCAAAATGTACAATATAGGTCAAAAATCAAGGTCAAAGGTCAAAGAAGTCAAAGGTCAAAATTCTGTGTAGGAGTTTTGAAGCCCTCACCTAGTGCCATCACATAAAGCAAACGGAATCGAAATCGGGTTAGAAATGGCGAAGGAGTAGCATTTTGTAGCAAAATGTACAATACAGGTCAAAAATCAAGGTCAAAGGTCAAAGAAGTCAAAGGTCAAAATTCTGTGTACAAGTTTTGAAGCCCTCACCTAGTGCCATCATATAAAGCAAACAGAATCTAAATCGGGTTAGAAATGGCGAAGGAGTAGCATTTTGTAGCAAAATGTACAATATAGGTCAAAGGTCAAGGTCAAAGGTCACAACTGAAATTCTGTGTAGAAGTTTCAAAGCTCCCATGTAGTGCTATCATATAAAGCAAACAGAATCAAAATTGGCTCATAAATGACAGAGAAGTAGCAAATTGAAGATTTTGATCACACACGGACGCACACACGGACACACGGACGGACACACGGACGGACGGACACACGGACGGACGGACACACACACGTACGGAGCCCGTTTCATAGTCCCCTGCTCGAACACGTTCGGCGGGGACAACAAAGTTGAGTCAAAAAGACAAGTTAACCGCTCTACAGAATTTACCGTAAGTAACAGTGTATTAACAACACTTTTCTCCCCTCTGGAACAGGTTAAAATTCAGGGTGCAGTTTCTATACCATTACAGCTAATACAATCCCTGGGCTCTTGTGGCATTGCAGGATTCACGGTGTGGCTTCTACTCACCTCTTCCCATTGGTCCCATGGGCATTGGTGGCATAGGGCCCCCTCCTTGCCTGAAGTTGTAGTAGTACTCGTGGCCCGGGAATGGGGGCCCGGCTGGGGGCCCCATCTGGGGGATCATTGGATGTCGGAAGTTGAGCATCACACCTTCCAGGATGCACTGCTTCATGCGTTCCACTTTCCCCACTTGGTCCATCTGAAGCAAGGCCAAAGTGGATGATGAGAATCAAACAGGAAACAGCTGATCAGCTTTCTGACACTGACAAATCATTATAACAGACTTTTTTAAGCAAGTCCTCATCAAGAACACACTAATAAGAAGGTAATACTCATTCAACGTCAGATGAAACTGGCAAACACCAATACTGTTTGCAAATTTCATCTGAATGCAATATTCAATTGATGGATAATTCGTGCAATTCTTGCAGAATAAATCTACACATTCTGATGAAGGAACAGAGTAAGTGAGATACAAAGATAAAGCTAAATAGATATACATGGAGAGAGACAGATAAAATGAGGTAGATAGATAATAGATAAATAGATATATGGATGGGTACATAGACAGATACACACATAGATGGATAGAGATCGATGTATTGAGAGGTAAACAGGATAGCTAGATAGGTAGGTAGATATCTAGATTGATACACAAGTAGACATATGGATATAGATGAACGGGTAGATGTATAGCTGGATAGACAGACAGACAGAAGTAAAACTAAAAAAGAAACAGACAGACAGACATCCAGCCAGCGAGCCATACCTTTCCATCACACAGCTCCTTGAGGCTACTGCATGTCATAGCCTTGTGCAGTTTGTACTGGAACAGCTTGCCATCGAAGTAAAGCCAGGGGCAGCACAGATCCCACGGAATGGGGGCGCCGCACGCATCGTTGGCGAAAATGGCCATCTCCACACCACGCATGAAGAGGGCAGAAAGCTGCACACCTCTGGCCGTGATGTTAGGAATCTACAAGAGCAGACACGGACAAGAGCTTTACCACTGGTTGTAAAATTTAAATTATTATGAACTCCCTTGTGAAGACATCCAATATGGGTTCCCTCGTGGAGACATTTATTATGAGCTCCCTTGTGGAGACTTTTATTATGAGCTCCCTTGTGGAGACATTCATTATGAGCTCCCTCGTGAAGACATTATTTATTGTATATCTAATAATAATGTTTGATTTGTTGAAGATTTATCATGGTATGATTCTATGTCAGCATTGTCTGGGGCAAATTATTTTTGAATAGGGTCCAATTTTTTTTCTTCTCTTTTTTTATCTAAAACAACAACAAAAATTAAAATGCATTCCTTTTTCTTACTAAGTCATCTGGCTGTAAGCTGTTTGGTATATATCAACATCATTACCACTAGCCCTATTTACGGAAATTTCACTCCCCCACACCCCACTCACATGCAAACATATGTGCACACACACACAAACTTCACAGTCAATCTCAGCAGAAATCTTAGCTCTTAGACTTATGTTTTTATCAACTCTGTATGAAAGATTACTGAAGTTCAATCTCTACTGACATGACTTTGCCATCTCGTTTCATCTGTGAACCTGATAACAGTTTAAAGATGCGATTATCCAATCAGCCTGCAAAATCACAACAGTTCATGGTGAATTACTGGACACTGTGCCCACTGTCACAGGGCGGAAAAGCAAGAACTTCATTTTGACTGCACATTTTTATTATACTTTTAGCATTTTCCTCATTCTCTACAGAATTGCTTTTTGGGATCCTAACCAGTGTTGAGGCCTATCTCAGGAGACAAGCCACACAGGACCTGGATTTGCAGCCAGCACAAGTCGACCTGTCTCACAGGGGTGTGAGGTCGGTGACACACACACACACACAATTACCTTGAGCTCTTGCAAAGCCGTAGGATTGTTGAGGATGGGTGACACACTCTGGGCAAGAATGGCATCCAGCTCGTGTTTGCGGAGCAACGGAGGGCTGGAGTGCAGGAGGTATCTACCAATGAAAATAGAGAAGATTATGATATAATTCTAGCTCAAGAGAAAGGCAACATGAAGTATACTCTACGATAAGGAAAAGGCATCCTTCAATTGAACAGTATCACAAGAGTGAAAATATCGCAAAGGCAACAACAACAGAAAATATCAACTCTTGGACATACAAAATCTGTCAGGCTTGAAAAGAGTGACATTACACTGTTTTGCACGAGAAGTGAATTATTGCATATTAAATAGCTAAAGGCAATGTTTGTTTTTTACCAGAGAAGCCAATTTCTGCCTACTGACCAATCATAAACATCTTTGAATTCTTCTTCACAAATAAATCGGTCCTATTCATGATATTACAAATACTGTGAATAATCTAAAGGACAGCAGCATGCTAATAAGGAAAGACTGTTTCTGCTCAAACTCCCCACCAGCACCTGTTGTTTAAAACTCATTGGAGTCAACAAACTGCACCACCAGCATACTGCTCCTTAAGCTGTAGGCACACGTAAACACAGTCAGCCCACGTACTAGCCTTTCGAGACACGGTAGCTCGTCACACTAACCTGACCACACAGCAAAGTATGAGGGCGTGCTTCGGCACACAGGCCGTCTTGTGCATGGAGGGCAGATCACTGTTGAGGCAGGAGAGGAAAGCCCGGAGGCGGAAGTTCTTGTCTTCCGGCTCGCGGCCCAGCCACAGCTTTGTGAGAGGAGGCACCATCAAGTCCAGGGGGAGCGCCTCCACCAAGTCGGCCTTCTGGATGGGTAGGTCACGGCGGGAATACCACTCCCGGATAACAATGGGCGGGGAGGATCGGTCTGTCATGGGGAGGGATGGTAAAAGAGTTAATGGCCAAATCATTTCAAAGCATCTACAAAAATTCTTGGATTTTGTGTGCAGTAGCCTAGTTATGAATCGCTATCCTAACCTCTGGGGGGAAAAAAGAGAAGAAACACATATCACAACCAATCACTAGGCACTACCGCATTGTCACTCTGCAATCTATATAGCTTTCATCATAATCACCATCATCATCATCATCATCATCCTCATCATCATCATCATCATCATCATCATCATCATCATCATCATCATTATCATCATCCATCATCATCCATCATCATCATAATCATCACCACTGTCATCATCATCGACGCCTTTATCTTCTAACTCCCAATGATTGTCTTACACATATCATTACTACCACTGTCATCCCTTTGTTCATAAACTGACATTATCACAAGGTGATTATCACCACTGCCATTACTATGCAGCAATCTCATTCATGACGTTCTAATTATTCTATCATTTATCCCTTCACCATAGCAAGTACATACGTGTAATGACTCTTTTTAACGTAAGCACATCAAAATTTGTGCTTGGGATTGCCATGCCATGGGCTTTTTGACAAGGCTGTTGTGTGGGAATTGTATGTTATCTGTTGTTAGAGGTCTACAAAGGAGACTAAATTCATTGTCTGAAGTGCTTGAAAATGATTAGGGAAATGTATTTCGAAGACATGACTACATACAAGGATGTTTCATTTTTTTTTTTTTTTTAGTCTGAAAGCCCCCATACTAGTCTTGATTCAGACACTGGACAGAATAGAGAGAGAGAGAAACAAGAACCCACCTTCCTGGGACTCTCCTGAACCATCTTTCTTCATGAGCTTATCTTTGGCCGGGAAGAAGCTGTAGAGAATGCCGTAAATCTTTTGCCTGATTGGACGAAACAGGCGAACAGATGGGGGGAATTCCCCGCTCAGCTCATCCTCTAGTATAACACCAAGCTTGATTTCTCCCTGGGGGGAGGAGAAGGAGAAGGCAGGAGACACTTTAATCCAAACTGTCTTCTTTCCATGACCGGAAGAATAATGTGATATTTCAAATATGTACATGAGGAAAAATAAAAAATCAAATCTAACCAAGGCAAACATGTTGCCATTTTCTAGACATGCTTAAATTGTTCTCAGCAAAGTTTATTTCCACACAGGAGTATTCATATTCAAGATTTCCAAGTGGGCCAAGCTAGGTGACATCAAGGAGAGAAATTGAAGAGAGGGAAGATTTGTGGGCGTAACCTGAAACAAAAGCAGGAAATGTGCATTTTGTGTGATGTCCTGTTTGCTCCTCTTACTCGCACAGATCAGCAATAACATCCTTGTCGCCAATCTCAGTTCACCATGGCCTATCTGAGACATAGCACTCTAGCAATTGTCATCTGAACAAAGCAGACTAATGCTTTTAAGTTTTTTAAGTTTTAAGTTCCTCAAGTGTGAAAAATGGGTGGGGTAGGGGTAAGGGGGGAGCACACTTATGAAAAATGTTTGCACAATTCACCACTACATGTATACCCTATGCTTGCACAATTTTTTTTTTTTTTTTGGGGGGGGGGGGGGGAGTGTTGGGCACAATTAATCTGAAACAGCATTAAACATGAGGAGATTGGAAGATGGAATAAAAAAAAAAAAATTATGGTAATGTTAACAAAGTAGTTGAAGTAGTAGTAATACTAGTTGTAGAGGTACCATGGAGATATACCTTGTGGTGAATTACGCATCAAAAGTGACTTTGCTGTAATATTTCCACACAATAAACACTCGAAAATGTTCCTCAGAGAGAAAGGTTTTATTGTCTATTCTAATGGATAGGTGAATGAGGTTTGTCACATATGTGTATTGGGATGATATTTGCTCTATCTGTCCGAGAAAGAGGAAAAATATTCAAAACTAAGGTGTGGGAGAGCGTACGAGACTGGACTTACTGATGTCAAGACCTGCAGAACCTGAGGAGCCATGAGCCCCTGGTCATGCCGGTGCTTAGCGATGCGGACCAGCTCTCGGGGTACCATGGGGAGGGGCGGTCCCGACACTGGCAAGTAGGGTGGGGCGGGCTGCTCCATCAGGGACGGGATATCTTGGTGAGACTGGGTAGAAGGCCCATTGCCAGAGCTCTGCACGGGGGAAAAGTATGAGAGAGAGAAATAGCTGTAAGTTGATTTCAGGATTGACATCCATGTATGTGATTTCATGAAAACTTACACTTAAAGGTCCTGTTTATCTTTGGGAGCATGTGATTTAAAAAACGTCCAAGATATCACATTTGATGCATATGTGTCGGTCTGTTGCATCACAAAACATCCTACCATACACAATTTTCACAATAAAGCCTAAAATATAAGGAGATATCAGTATTTTTCTCAATAAACCATACCTGTAGACGGTTTAGTCTGGAAACATTTTTATTGTAACTATTGGTCACATTTTGTGTATTTACCTATACTTAACATCGATTATACGGATTCAAATTTTTACAGTGGCCGTTTCTATCCCTAACTCACATTTTAGAACTATTTCAAACCACTAATGCTGGGTTTTTGTCTCATCTGCAAATGGTAAATTGTAACAACAGAAAGTACATAGTGTATTATGTAATGCATCATCGCACATGCAATATCCACAGAAACAGTAACATGTTATTCGAGTGCTTAGAGCACTGCAACATGGTGTGATGGCAAAGTAATATGTAATAGTAATTTTACACACACACACACACACACACACACACACACACAATTTTCATACCATCATAATACTTTGAATGATTACACTAGCACATTCTGTCAACTTTATTCAGGTGCCCAATCAGGCAAGTTCTCGACAAAGTACAGTTTAGAATACTGACTAATAGAATGATATCACTTATGATCATGTCCAGAAACAATCTAACACACTGATAACAGAGTGAATGGACCTACTTACCTCATGCTGCTCATCAGACTTTGGTCTGTAATTCAAGAAGAAAGAAACATGGTGAGCAAAATTTACAGTGAAAAACGACAACACCTCATATTGAAAGTCACAAATTCATCTACAAAATCCCAAAATGTACATCTACATTTGTATCTCACATCTTGGCAAAGATTGGCTCATTCAAAGGTACAAGCATTCCAAAATCTTTCCTTTTGCTAGGTGCCTATCTGCTCAATCATTCAAAGAATATAGAGTATGAATTCTGTGAAAATGGACTGGAAATGACAGCAGCTAGCCTCAACCACTTGGACATGTCAATACATTGTAAGTCAGACGTATCTTTGTCACATTAAGGTCTATAGATACAAGTAGAGGTGGAAACAAAAAAGTTGAAATAATGCATGAAGTAATTACAATGTAACCTTTCACGCAGCACACAAACTTACACATCCCATGCATGTTAGTATTTTAACAGACCTCTACACAAATTGCACTGGTACAAGTAAATCAAAGTACAACAACTTCCTCATTGTTTGTGTTGCTGATTGCCTGAGAATGGTCACACAACCTATTTGTCATGACCATATGCAAAGTGGCAAAGTTGAGTGTCTGACATCTGGGTAAATCCATTGGGTTGGGTCGACAAACTGCATGATGTCCGTGTAAGAGAGGTATTAACTTTTTCATTTCACAATGAAGATCATTTCAAATGTGGTTAAGTTTTGCTGCGTCAATATAAACTTTGCCCCCTGCTATAGTGATGCATATTTAATCACAGATTTGCTGCTCCTCAAATTAATTTTCTTTCCTCCCTTACACGGATATCACATTCACATAACATTGCCAATAAATTCTCTGGTCTGAAATGGCAATTCCCATGATGCCTGAGCAGTAAAACTTGGCGGGATACCATTTTCTTTCTGCAGTCATTACTGGCAGATATTTGCTTGGTTTTAATGAGGCCTGGATTTTGATTTCTGGTATGTCACAAAAGCTGACCCATCTAAGATGCTTGAGGAACATGGGATAACTGAAATGCGGTATTCAATTTCAAGAGATAGTATATGCACTTAAAATTAAAAGAAAAAATCTCATAGATCCTTGGGTTGCTAATTAATGATGTATGATAAATATAAATATACTCTATACACACCCAATGCATTGAAATTTTCCATTGTTTGAACATAGCCCACAGGGAGACAGAGTAAGGGTACTATAAGAAAAATCCTAAATTCAACTCAGAAACATTTCACACTGGCATCCTTGCAATACAAACATATGACCCAGCTTCTCTAGCTAAATGTACCATCACAACATGCATGCATGTATAATTGAATCAATCCACTTATAATCAGGGCTGACATTAGAAGTAGTACTTGACAATCGTCAGGCATTCCTACCCTTGTTCGTTATCGTCACAGGACATTTTGCTCAAGGCGTTCTCAATTCTCTGCATGTCGCTCTGTAAGAGAAACAAACAGAGTCAACAAAAAAAACTCACATTAGTCTGTACAATGCGTTAAGTTGTAGTCACACACACACACAAAAAAAGAAATATTGTTACAATGATCTGGACAGTCGCATTAAAATCAAAATAATCTGGAAGGTCATATCTAAACAAGACATAGTTTGACTACTGTCAATGAGCATTAGAAATCAAATTTGAATGTAAGGAAACTACACTGCTCATATTTCTCTATCACAATTTGTTTGAACCTTACACTCCAATTAAAGAATGTTATTTTCCATGACATATGATTCTCGTAACGAGTATTTGAGCAAGAGAGAAATGGTCACTTTAAAAGATGCACATCTTTACTTTACATCGATACTTTACATTATGCAACTACCATGATCTTAATATCTCTAACTGACAATTTCTGTGCCGCCATCTGTTATTTGATTGCGTTTATTAGAAGACTTGCCTCTAATAAGA
Source organism: Diadema antillarum (assembly GCF_040938485.1). Taxonomy (NCBI): domain Eukaryota; kingdom Metazoa; phylum Echinodermata; class Echinoidea; order Diadematoida; family Diadematidae; genus Diadema; species Diadema antillarum. The sequence goes on from NW_027271621.1 coordinate 553,479, forward strand.
GGAAGCAAAATACAGTAACTTTTGTTGATTGGTGTCTTGTGCTATTCTTGGGCAGTTAATTCATTTCAAAATGTACAAGGATAATCTTAATTTCAGTAATATGTTTTAAATGATGCTACAAAATCAGACATTATTTGACTACCACCTTTAGAAGCATTTATCCAATTCTCACCTTGTCTGTATTTGACTTTGAGGAACGGAAGTTGAACCGGGGACCTTTAAAAAAAGAAGATGAAAAGGACAGTTGGTAGCAAGTGCAAACAATGAAGAATTGAAGTAATGTGTTCAGAGAGATGTGAGCAAGTACTAGTAACTAGATAAGCTGCTGTATTTGTATGTGTTGAAATTGGGAAATATTTAATCTTTTACTATCAAAGTTCTTAGGAACCCCCACCCCACCCTACACATCTGCATCACAAGTCTGTGCGATATTTCCATCTCGGAAACATGCATAACTATGCCTTTGCACAGTGAGCAGATGCTCCTTTCATCACACAAACACCATCAGTTACCGAAGAGTTCATTCTTAGCTTGGAAGGGTAGTATCAAGTTGTTGAGAATGATCTAAACTGCACAAAGTATCACTCATCTCACCCCTGGCCACAAACATATATTCACTGATAATAAAAACACCAATGAAAACAAAAAATAGAAAGGGAAAAGGACATTTTTTTGGTTTTTTTTTTTAATTATTATTGTGTTGTCCTGGGAATGTACTCCTTGGGGTAATGAAGCTGCCTAGCTTGTTTGTTTGTTTGTTTGTTTGTTTTAAATTGCATGAAGTCACAACTGCACTAGCTCTGTGTCTAGGACTTGGACCTAGGCCTTGGCCTACCTTTGGGGTAATGAAGCTGCCAAGCTTTTTTTTTTTTTTTTAAATTGCATAAAGTCACAACTGCACTAGCTTTGAGTCTGGGACTTGGACCTAGGCCTTGGCCTACCTTTGCCTCTGTGCCTGGTCCAGGCATCTTTGGTCCCTCTCCAGTAGAACTCCACACTGGCCTTGAAGCGCTGGATCTTCTCCTCCAAACGCCCCTTGGACGTCCTGAACACCTCCTGTCCTATGGCATCCAGGTCGTACATATTGGTGATGTTGCGCACGAAGCCCGCCACCAGTGGCAGGACTGCATCAAGGGGAGGCTGAATGGGCTGGTGTGCCCTCATCTAAAAAGAAGAAGACAACATACTTTGTAGTTATCTCAACTGAAGTATATATGCCATATCTTAAGCAGTCATCTCATCTCCACGAACTGACTGAAATGAATGGAATTCACAACATGGCACCAAATGGCATCAACGAAATATTGCACCCTGTATGCAATACATGTCACCTCCAAGGAGGGAAGTCACTAACTTGCAATGGGATATTTCTCATTCGGTTAATACCATTCTTCATTACATATTTGACTACTTGTAAACATTGCCTTGCATGTTCTGATTCTCAAAAATACTTGGTGTATACCGTTTACTGCACTATTTTGTGATGAAGGTATTTGTGCTTAGATTGCTTTCCCTATATTTCACGTTACATGACCTTTTTTTTTCCAAAATGCCTTGAATAGAGTTAAAATCCCCTCCTGGACTGAAAATGTAATGGGTTATGCTCCAATTTAGTTCTCACTATTGAAATGCAATTTACTCCAAGCTTGAATTTGAATTCATTTACACACATAGCGTACCCTATATCGCAGTTTGTGAGTGACGACAAAAATACTTCATAAAATACAACACATATTACAGCTGCACAATAAGCACACAAAAATATCAAAGTTGTAGGGTGCCAGTAACTGTAAGCTTGAAATATCACGGCGTGTGAAACCAAACTTGCAAAATGCAAGCAAAGTCGTTTCTCATCAATTTTGAAATATACTGATATACTATGATCTAGTAGGTCTGAAATATTTACCAAATACCATAACATAAACTTATTTAAAAGAGCACAGGGCTGGAAGAAAAATATGTAGCAGCCATTTTAGCCAAGCATGGCTCACCCGTAGTCCATTGAGGGGATGGTCAGGGCCCAAGAGTGACCAGTGAAATGCAGCTAGATCCTCCTCTGGCATGATGTGGTTACCTAGAAAGGGGAATTTTAAAAGGAAAAGGGGGAATAAAGGAAAAGGGTAATTTGACTGACTACTGTCGAGCCATATTCACTGAGATTGCTGGACAGCATATAGCTCCTAACTACCTGATGCCATTTCATCTTCAGTAAATGCAGTAAAATCATACAAACAGAATAATTGCAGTTCCATCAAGTTGTAAAAAAACAGAATAGAATTTAAGTTTTATCTGATTTAACTGAAAATATATGGAAACTTCAAGAGGTGATGATGTTTTACCTGACAACTCTCCCACCGGTTTATACACACAAATATTAGTAACATCATGTTTTGTGGTCAAAGATTTAGCAACTGCACACCTCTTTCCAAAGCAACATTCATTAGTGGTACATCATTACAAAACCACAATCATTTGATGCTAAGACTAAATCTTACTAAAAGGGACATTTATTTAAGAAGTGTGCAAAATTCTAAGATACTTGTGAACTTGTGAAGTTCGATTTTCATAAAACCTCTACCATTCGGTTTGTCTGACATTATTCTATTCATTACAACCAAGTTGTACAAAGGGTAAAACTGTACTTTGGCTGCCAATGAATAACAGGCACGAATCAACCTGCCTCAGGAAATCCTTGCACTAAATTTAAGCCACTTTTACTGTGTCAGTTGCTCCACTTCTTGGAATTGTGACATCTGACCCATGACCCTCGACATATGATATCCACAATCATTATTAATCTGCCTATTTCGTATTTTAGCTAAATTAAGTTGAATGTAGTTGTCATGTACAAACATCCAACAATTATTTACAGATAAACAGATTAATGTGCAGAATATTAAGGAGTTTATATCAAGTCAGGGAATAATTTTCCTGGTATAGCATCGCAATTTGCTATGCATTCTTACACCTCTGCTACACAAACTAACTTTTGTGTAGCAGTTTTCTTCCATAGAAGTGTACATGATACCATTTGAAATATTGTTCATCAGCTAAAATTGCTAATCAAATTTGAGTTGGAAAATTATTCCCTGCAAGTACAATCAACATTCATTATGGACTATCAAGTACACCCGTGATATTGTGTATATAATGTAAACTGAATGCCCAACTACCTACAGAGCCCATGCTATGTTATACATGATCCTGAATTCCACAAAGATCATTATTACACAAACCAGGCCATGTTCTCATGTTATGCAGAGAATTTACACAGTGAATGAGAACCAAATGAGAAATAACCATGGTACTATTCAGCTACAAAAAGACTCAAAACATATCATATGCTACTGGAAGAAGTTAGGGAAGGCAACTTGGGTTAATTACAGAAATATCACAGTGGGAGAGAGATCTTCTCTTTATGGTCATGCTGGATCAGTACTGCTTGACAGATTACAGAAATAAGAAAAAATAAAATCAGTTGTAGACACTCATGCCTTTTACATGTGAATCAGTCCTACAAACATACTGGGCCTTCTTCAATGTGAAACTTGCAACATATTGAAGGACATTTCCGGTCAATAGGATGCATACTAAGTATAAAACAATAGGAAAACAGGATTGTCACAAACAAGTAAAACAGCAAAAGGAAAGTGTGCTGTGTGACATGAAGGCCCAAGTGTTTGTTTTCGTTTGTTTTGGTCTGTTTTATTTTTCAATAACTCTCGGTCTCACAAAGACTTCTTCATAAATTCTAATCACGAGCACTCAGTGCATACACATTTAGACACAGGTAATATCTTTGTTTTCATATTTAGAACAGATGGGTTGGAAGGTCAAAATCAATAAATTTCTATTTCTTTGCGATGAAATTAGTGTGAGTCATACAAAAACATGTTCTAAGACCGAATGATGTCAATAACACATGATGATTACTCACTCTCTGACAGAATCTACTTTAGAAGTCTGGTACTGGTAATCCTTTGAACTATTTGCCAAGTCCTGATTCACAGAAATACCAAGAGTATCAGGTTTAATAATGGCTACCTGCCAGACAGATAGTACATGTATGCCAAAATATGTCAACAGTTGACAAAACTGATCCGCACTTCGAGTATCATTTATTTTTGTGCATGTATTCTTAACAGTCACTACAACAAATATGGATGTCTTTCTCTCGAAACATTATCAACATTCACAATAACTTTGTGTATTTACATTGTTAAGAGGAGCCTATTAAATGTGATTATAATTTTGTTATTGTTTTTGTTGTTGTTCCAGCAGTGTCAATGAGCTTCACTTTTTTTTTTCAAAAAGCAATTCCATGATTGTTTTTTTAAATAAATATATGCAATCTAATATTTGATAAACAATCACTTAATGACTTGTATAAACATTTGAAAATAATTCTTATTTTTACTATGTTTTTCTCATCTCAATGTAACCCTATTTTGCTATTATATTCTACCTGAATATCACACAGAAGTACCTATTTGGAAAATAGACAAATGAGTTTACAATTTACATTATGTAGTATATACTGCGAACAAGCATGGATGTAAATCGTTGCTCCGTGATGATGAGAATATCAAAATTTTGAATCCACTAAAAAATAAACATACATTTTTAATCAAAAATAAAAATATGTGACACCACAGAATTCACAGAGGACCTGGCAGTCCTACTGTTGCAGCCCCCGTTCTAGGCGTCTCTCTCTCTTTTCTCTCACCCCACACTCATGTGCTCAGTGTAAGTAGGTTAAGGAGTAAGCATGGGCTGGATTATCCACGATGAGTCACAATAACCAATCAATATTTCATCCGTGGTCATCAGAAATTCCCAAAGCAGGAGCAAATATGAAATATCGGGAGACAGAGGGAGAAACATACATAGTAACTGGATGCGGGTGAGAGATATGCACAAGGAGTGAGAGATAGATAGATAGATACAGAGAGACAGAGAGAGAGAGAGAAATAGATGAGAGAGAGACTAAAAGACAAAGCGAGATGCTGAGAAAATCGAGAAGAGGGAAAATGAGATTGAGGAATGAAAACGGGCAACGACAAAAAGATGAGGAAGAGGAGAGAGAGGAAGAAGGGCAGACGGACAGATAGAGACAAAGAATCACAAGAGAGAGAGAAACAGAGATGAGAAGAGGAGAGAGGAGACGGGCAGAGCCTCCTCCCAGAGAATGACTAAATGTTGACACTGGAGGGCTCCAGGCTGCGTGCTGGGAGAACCAGAGAATATGGGTACACAGAGAAGTCCTCATCCAGGCAGAAATGTGGACGCACGGGTCCCCACTTAACTGCCGAAAGAGGCAGGGAATGAAAAAAAAAAAAGGGAGGGAAATATGGAAGTAGGCTTCCACGGTCTCTGAAGAACAGCCAACCCCTTTGTGTTCACGACAAACCCGTCTTGTTTGTGAATCACAAATTATTGGTATCGGCAACAGAATCCTGCCTTTTACCAATCAGGTCATATCGCAAAGCTCTCTATTAACCCTATTTGGATGCCAGAAATGCCTGATGCATCATTAATTGTTTTCTTTGCCGATTTCTGGTATAACTCACAGCTACCACTGTGATCTGTGGAGAGCAATGATTAACTTTTTTTCTTTTTTTTTAGAGGGAGAGAGAGAATCTTTAAAACTCATGAGAAAAGCATCTCATTTCCATGCTTAGTGATGTCAACCCATCAGTGGACCAAACTAAGACAAAGAATACTAGTGGATTGATAAAATGGTAATGATATTAAAATAGGCAAAATAAATTCTGAGTGTAGCCCATCATTACTGAATAGAATTTGTTTGTTTTTTCCTCAAACATCCCTTTCTAATTACAACCAGATTCTACAGTATTAACTCTTTTCCTCCTTCTCTTATGCCATCTTCCATTGTGCTCACACCCTCTACATTCTCTAGCTTCCTATCTGGCTGGAAGGAGGCGAAGGAGACGGGAGGAGGAGGATGAAGCACGCTCTCCGGCTCACCGGCGAAATGTGAACCAGTCACTGATGACTCACAAGCCAGTTATCACTGGATTGCAGCGCCGTGATGAAAACTTTCATCATCTGCCGTGCCCATGTGCAGGCCAGCAGGGTTTGTCATCACCTCAAATCAGTCAGTCAGTCTGTCTGTCTGTCTGTCTGTCTGTCTGTCTTTTCCTTCTTTCCTCAGCAGCTAGCATAATGTAGTGTATGTCTACATGAATGTTTTTCCAAACACAGGATACCAACCCAGCCCGACCACATGTATAACATGTGCTGAGCAATAGATGCAGTTCATTTCCCCTTGATTAAAGTTTATATTATTTCATATCATTATCTCTCCCTTCAAGATGTTTAGATTTTGCTCCTTCAATCTTCACTAATTTTTTTTTTGTGTGTTCACTCCCTTTAAACGCTCTGAAATACATGTTTCGTACTCTTCTTTGTTTTCGCAGCACACTTTCCATCATTCATGGATAATAATAGAAGTCAACACAGTGTCAGCTTATTGTCCTTCCTGACCGCATATACTTGAGTAGTGAGGGTGACATCAATTTACGAGCTACTAGGTAACCAGTCCTTCTTTGATTCACACTTGACGTTTCTTGGCTGGGTGCCTAGACCAGAGCTATCAAAGTTTGCTCCTTGTTGTGATTTCTTCACGATATGCGGAAACATTTGCCATCGATTAGATCCGGGTAACGCTCTCTCACTGATGGCAGACAAGTCTATAACAGTATCACTGTATTTTGTCTCAACAAAAACAAGAGCTGATAATCTTCTGAATCTCCAGTGTTTTGTTATCCCTTATGGATAAATATATAATTTTCACAGGAATACTTTATGCCATCATCAACACAGAAGCTACTTCATAGAAATCATTGTCAGTTTCAACTTCTATCCTTACCTTATTTTACCATTAGATACTGTGAAACACAATATTTTCACGGCATGAAATTTTCATGAATTGGAGCCGACAGCCTTTTTTGAGCCATTAAATTTTCGCAAGTTGCCGCTAACATTCAATGCGTACAGAGTAGACAAGAACTTTCATGTGCATTTTAATTTTGCGAAATTTAAATGCATGCAAACATTCCTCTCTTTTTGTTTGTAGACAAAGTTAAGTGACTTTTGCCATTTGTCCTTGAGAGAATTTGCCCAAATCTAAACACTGCATCTGTACCTCCTACAGAATCCTTTAGCCTGCTATCAAGAAATCCACTGAAAGTTTTTCTTAAATCATAAGATCTGGGGCAGATGGATGGACGACCTGAATGCATAATGCCTCTTGCACCCTTGAAGGATGCATAAGCAGAAACACAGAATGTATATTTTCAAGCACTCATCTGATTTTGACATTATCACTTATGGACAATTACTGTAAAGTTCTTGTGACACTATATGCATTGAATGTTAGAGGCAACTCGCGAAAATTTCATGCTGCAAAAAAGGCTGTCACCTCAAATTCGCGAAAATTTCATGCCGCGAAAATATCGTGTTTGACAGTACTTCATTTGAGTACAAGATTTTGTTATCAGTAATCTGTTGATTACAGGTGTGTAAATACATCTTTCTTTCATTGCAATGGGGTATGCAACCATCATGAATTCTCTCTCCCCTCTCTACCCCTTTTTCCTTTGTACATCTGATAAGGTGTTGAAATGTTGACTTTCATATTGATGTACTACATGTCATGTTTTAAATGCCTTGCACGAATTGGCTGCCAGGGTGCACTGGATGTTGGTTTGGAATGATGACTGTTAAAGGTCATATATCCTTTTTGCAAATGTCACAAAATTTTGCATGCTTTCAAGAAGAATAATGTCTCCCAACATTGTGTATGAAATCTTGCAGTAATACACCTCAGAGTTTTCAACAAAAAAAAAAAAAAGAAATGAAAAGCTAACCCCATGTCACTTGAAAATACACTCCCTTTTTGTATTGAGAAAAACAGTTTGTTTTTTTCAGGCATTCAAATAAATTCATCGGAAATCTATAGTAATGTTTCCCCTCCAGCATAAGGAAGTTTTCAGTTTTCTTCATTCTTTGAAAAGGTCTGAATTACCTATCTCTACAATATACCAGCTAATGACATGAATCTGATTTTCAGGGTTGCAAACTGGACATCAAAACTTATATGTGTTGTCATCTTTTCTTTACCTCCAGGAGTCCCTCTTTAAAATTACCCTGTACATATGTCTGTCTTTTTTAGTTATCATTTTTTGGTTTCTGTGCGTAACTAGTCCTCCGCCAAAACACATTTGTGGTACATACAGTACCGTACCTCTGCACAACATTAGTACTGCCCAACAACACCATTCAGAGGAACAATGGTACACAATATCATGACTTAATTTGACTGATTCAGAAAGCATCCATCCCTGCATCTTACCAAGGAGAGCTGCAAAGAGGACAAATCTGTCTGGATGGAGGTTGAGGGCGCGGGCCACCTCCTCCATGTTGTACTGCTGAGTAGTGATCTCCCCTTTCATCGACAGCTTGAAGCGGTGCGAGGAGAAGAGCATCGGTGGGTCAAAGATGGCCAGGTCAGCTGACTGCCCCAGGATGCCATGGCAACCCCTCTGGCGGAGGTAGGCGATGACCTCCTGGGTGTGGTCGGTGCAGGTGACCACGGTCTGGATACCACACTGGTGGAGGGCCAGACGGATACATGTGTCTGCAATGAGGAGAAGAGATGGAGATTGAGATGAGGCGAGATGGAGATTGGTATACAGATGCCATGGAGAAAAATTTATCTGTTGTCTAGATTACTGTACAAGCTGTTATTTTCATGTATATTTACGTAAATGAAGAGGTCATGGACAATTTCACGAGATGTCGTTTTCATGATATTGACACTGAGGCAATCATAAGTGTACTAACGCCTGTCCTAGATATTTTTGTTCGTTGTTAAATTCAGGGTTCAACAATGATACCCTCTCTCATGTAATTGCCCATTTAACTTCACCTTTCTATGAGATTTGACAAGTGTAATTTTCAGTTGGTGTAATAATGAAGGAAAAATCAGAACAGTGGACAACAGCATGTCTCCATAACATTACAAGTAAACACACCAGACTGATGAAGAGCATCTAAAACCTGATCATAAAAGATGACAACAAAACATACATGACATAACCAGGACATAACACACATACGTACAAAACAACACCATGATGTGATTTTGATTTAATTCCATATCATTCAGTCTTGAAATAGAAAACAGTAAAATTCCTCTCATCCTCAAAACCACTATCGAAAGCATTTACCACATCTGCCTTGAAAAATTACTGGGACCTCAAAAGATGAATATAATCGGATAATGGTTACTGTGTCAATCCCGGCTTACATCATAAAACAAATGATGACAATGTTGATGTCCATCGCAGACATACATTTGTACATGTATGCAGGATGAATGTGTAACTTAGAGACTAAAGGGCACAAAGGAACATAAATAGGCTCTGGAGTGTTGAGATTTTCTGTTATCTGAAAAATATGTTCCCTTTTACATAATCAGGCCTGTTGAGAGCATATTAGTGAGTTGGAAGAACATAATATCACTTGTATACATTATGATGGAAAGACAGAAGAAATGCCAAACTCACCACAAGATGTGTTTAAATTGGTTAGCCTTTAATCTGAAGTGCTTGATGTTCCTTACATACATAATGTACCTGCATACCGCTAGTGTCAAGTTTGTGCGCACTTGCGTAAATCCAAATGCCACATTAATGTATAATGAAACTGTTTTATGCCAAGGTTTGCTATACACCAATCAAAATGTACTCAGGAATTATGATATTCTGACATATCTTTGCATGATCTCTCAATCTCACACAATGATAGCCCATTGAATCAAGTGTGAGTGACAGAATATTTACTTATCCTTTCTCTCAACATTATTACCTGGGCATCTGGGAATTAAAATCTTGGCACAATACAACTGTAAATGTTACAACTTTCTGGAGCACGCCACATTCAGGAAAATGCAGCACTTTTGAAAAACTGCTTCATTGTTGCTAAACTGAAAGCAGTATTCGCTACAATCAAACCATTTGTGATATTTGCCTCTACATGTATATACTAGTATGTACACCTTGTACTATTAAAAGTCCAGTACTAGTCTTTAACCAAGGCAACCTTGGCTACACATCTTGCTGAAAACTCCATATCTCTGTGAGCACAGGATTTCCACATAAATTCACACAAGAGTAGAAAGTGGCAATCTTTTATTCAGTGTAATTATACAGAAAAAGAGAACAAATGTACCTTGACTGATGGCTAAACAAAGAGACAGACATTTTCACATGTATTTATAGCCAACTGTAAATGTATAAAGAAAACACACAAAAAATATGATTCTTTATCAGAGTTGACTGAGTTCAAAACATAACTACATATAGAATTAATTATAATCACATTACCATCTTTATGCCACATGAGCATCCATCCATGTATAGAAACACATACTGTAAGAGTCCCTGTCAGATACAAATCAACTTATTTTAGCACTTTAGTATTACCGTAAAACAGTAACAATCTGTAATGGGGTAACTATTTTTTCCCCTTTTTTTGAAGCATATTTGGACAGAGCATGTTCATGTAGCTAGCACAGAATTGAACGTGTGAATACCTTTTTAACCTTTTACAGTTTGTGTGTGATAAAAAATGGCTCGACAATAACTTTTTTGTTTGGTGGCCCGATGAGGCCACCAAATTTGCCTTTTTTTGAAATTTGGTGGCCAGACTTTCATTTTTGGTGGCCCTGGGCCACTGGGCCACCGTTAGTGTCGAGCCCTGGATAAAAGCATGGGAATGAGCTAAATAGTATGCCTGTAATTTACATTTTACTGTGCTGTAACATCTGCACCAGACAAGCAAAGTTTGCCTTACTCTGCCAAATACACACACACACACACACACACACACACACACAAATCATAAAATTAAAATTCATGCCATAATTCTTGTCTACACTTTAGGCACTGAATGCCGGTGGCAAATTCACGAATATTTCATGCCGCGAAAAAGGCCATCAGCTCCAATTCGCTAAAATTTCATGTCATGATTATTTATGGTTTTACAGTATATGAAGAAGTAGACGCTTACTATTTACAGATAATTTGATGATTAGTTTGACAAGTTTGAATGGACAGTTTAAATCAAAATTTGTTTTTCCCATCAAAGTATCAAGAGCATTATACAATGTAAACCAGTCCAAGACAAACTGGCATGTAACATTGACAATTATAAAAACACACGTGTCCTCTAACCTGTAAGACCTGTTAGTGTGGGATACCATGCTATTGGAAGTCTTGTATCAATTTTACGTTAAATAGTAATCCCATTACAAACTGTGTACAGCTTCATCACTGATCTCTATGTTACAAGTATACGAAACGCACAGCCGAAGAATCTTGACTTTGAGTTGAATGTTACCAATAAGTGAACGCTTCAAATGCATATGTTCGCTGATGGATAATTCTATTCTAGCAGGCCTGCACTAGACATGTTTTTTGATGTACCCTGGTGGGCAGCGAATGAAGATTGAATCAATCCAGTCAACCTTCTCTCCCCATGCTGGACTTCCTTCTTTTTTTTTTTTCCTCTTCTTTTGGCAGCAACACCTGATAGATATTACATAATTTTACCAATTTTGACACTCATTTAACAGATTGTACAAAACAGTTCTACCATCACAGCCCTGCTATAGACCACCAGCTCATACGGTAAAACCATAAATTTTTGTGGGCATTTCAATGTTGCACATTTCGCGAGGGCCATGATTCGTGAAATTAAAATGCATGCGAATATTCTTCTCTACACTATATGCGTTGAATGCCAGTTGCAATTCGCAAAAAAAGGCTGTCGGCTCCAATTCACGAAAATTTTATGCCGCCAATATTTATGGTTTTACAGTATTTGAAATTGTAGATGCTTACTACTTACAAAAAATCTAATGACTTTAATATGAAGTTTGAATGATTATTCATAAATATCTAGCACATTAAAAACCAATTCCTAAACGAAGCTGCCTCCCATGCTTCAGATTGCTGTGTATTTGTGAATCTGACGTGGCATTTGGCTCCAGTGAGCTATGAAGCAAACCAATTATGAAACATCTACTCCACCAGGTATGAACAAAAATGTTCCCATGAACATATGAAGACTCTTTCAATAGACAAAGATGAGCTAACCTCATCAAACACTTCATGCAGTGTACTGGAATTATTCTCTCAGAGCCAATAACAAAAGGCATCCGACCTTGCATGCGTCGTATCAACTGATGTAGGGAATGTACAAATGAAGACAGGCTGCTGCTACCATGCTAGATTTGTGTAAGGCAAGGGAACCACGAGCATGTGAAGTATCATTCATAGTGTGGAATAACAAGTAACATCTAGGCCAGAGGCTCATTTCATGCCGATGCATAGTTGATGCCGCCATGGGCTGTGGACTGCAGATGCAGTACAATCACACCCTGGGTCAGAGCAATCATAAAACACTAAAACTTGTGCCAGAATTAGGCTCATGGTTAACATGCAATTCATCTATTGCATGCACATAAAAAGCACAATCCATTTTAGCAGATGACAAGATAAAGTTACAATGTACAAAATATTGTGACTACCGGCATCAACTATATTCATAAAATCAACACGAGATCAAACCTTTTCTTCCTCAGCAACTCTGGATGTTATTCTGACACTCATGTACAAAAAAGCATCTAATTTGTAATACCATTTCGTATTCAATAACTTTTATACTGATATGTCACTTTATTTGGTTGCATTTAGATCATGCAAGTCTACCCTCACAGACATTCACTTTGAAACTACAGGTCAATGTACTGCATTAAACCCATTGACTTCGAGCTAGTTTTGCTATAACACACATTTCCCATTGACACTTGCCAAAGTGTATTTGGGACTAGTCTTCAATGGGTTAAACATTAATTCTGAATGTTTCCATAATCCATGCTTTTAAGTACAAAATCTAGTGATACTGCAAGATTCACTTTCAAAATGCCATTGTCGATTGACGTCAACGATGTGTCCTCTACAACATTCAACCCTCCACTCCCTTTGTCACACTGTAAGGAGATTCATGAGCTTTTGGCCAGCATTTACTATATAATGCGACAGTTCATGACTGATATAGATACAAAAGGCCACTACAATTCTAATGATATACAATAGAGAAGATTTTGTGGTTGACTATGTACGTAAGTCAGACATCATTTATAATGTTAAAATACTCCACCACATGAACAGGAGTGTCACCTGAGGTGGAGCAGGTAGGGCACTTGACTGATCACCATTAGAGGTACAAAGTGTCGATCTGGTGACCACAGATACGGATGTTTATTACTGTTGTAAGCAGCAACTTTCAATACTCGTAGTTACTATAGCAGTAACTCAAAATGCTTGCAGCTGATTGGCTATACCTACAATCACTGCAACGTGCAATACAATGTTGTAAATTGTAATTCCAATTATTTCAAAGCGCTTCATGAAACACAACCCTGATACACAATGGCCATGACTGTGCTGGGGAAACAAAAAAGACAACAAACAACAACCATTTATGCTATTGGTTTAGTTTAAAGCTGTGAAAGACTTGTCCAATACAGCCTACCCCCCCCCCCCAAAAAAAAAAACAAAAACAACAACAACAAAACATTATAACATATAAAGGAAGAATATACAGTCAAATGCAATGCATCCTCTTTATCATGAATCGCTGTTTGCCAGAATACAGAGCCTTTCATTCATATTTGAGAAGTTTTCATTCTAAACAATTGACCTTGAAAATTTACCTTTCAACTCCCCATCCACAAAAAAAAAGTAAATAACTAATTCCGATCTACATGTACTTCTAGCCATCACACCAAGTATTGCTATTGTACAACTTTTTCAGTCACAGCTATGCAAACACTTACAGCTCAAAATGACACTGTTAGCAAAATTTTGGCTACCAGTGAACGTCAACTGGTGAATTTTTGCCCTTGTCATTTCACACAACTTTAATTGTTTGTTTATTTTCATTTTTCTTACCAAATATTATGCATGGACATTCTGGGTACAAAAGGCCAGACAAGTCCAGGTAAAACTCAGGATGATTTGTTTGTTTGTTTGTTTGTTTCAATGATTCTGATTACTGTAAAACGAGGAGTGTTCCTGTACATTTTGATTTTGTGAATTTCGCAAGAGTCAAGACTTGCAAAATTAAAATGCACATGAAAGTTCTTGTCTGCATTATATGCATTGAATGTTAGTGGCAACTCGTGAAAATTTCATGCTGCGAAACAGGCCGTCGCCTCCAATTCGCTAAAATTTTATGCTGCGAAAGTATTGTGTTTTGCAGTACTAGATCTGAAATGGTTGGCCGGACAGACATACAATTGTACAACTGGACAACCTTAATAAAAAACGCCTCCTGTACCAATGGGGGTGGAGACATATCTACCTGCAATGCATAACATCTGAGCCGGGGGGAAAAACTTTTCTTTGTTTTTATTTTTAAGGAACCAGCCAAAGGGTTTACTTATGAACAAATTTCTATTAAACTCAAAAGCACTTTACAAAGTTTATACACTGGATTTCGTAGTATTAAAAACAAACACGGTTTACTGCAGAATATTTCTAAAATGGATTAAAGTCACTTCTGTTCCGGAAAAAACTGTGGACTCAATTGCTTATAAATGCTAGTTTTACTAAACCCTGCAAATTAAGAATAATGATGAATAATTCAGCACTCCTTTCTGACACATGATAACCAGATAACCCCTCTGAGGTTTAGGAAATCAAAATGGCCTATTTTCAGTGCCAGAGATAATGAAATGCCAATTATCTGCATTTTGTACAACTTACACTGTATACAGGAAAACGTTGTCAGGAGAGGAACTTATTCACACATTTAGAATAAATTCTGTGTATGTGTCCATGCAGTACAAGGCCACTTTGTGAGTCATGTAAGCTTCTTTAGCAGGAAGAGTGAAATGGAAGGGGGGTGGGGGAAATGGGGGTAAAAGAAATACACCGAGCTCTGAGCATTTCACACACATGAATGTACATGTAGATGTATGTCGAAACCAAAGATGCAGAGGGTATCTCTGACTACCTCCTCCTACATGACTCATCCACAGCCTCCTCCCTCATCTTCTTTCTCCTCTTCTTTTAAAGATACCTCACTTCCCGATAGCCACTGCTGATGAAAATTGTCTCCACTGATGAATATTTACCCAGCACTGTACCTACATCCCTGGGAAGCTGGCTCCCAACCATTACTCTGACACACTTTGAGGTTCCATGAGTTCCCATTCCAAAGGCAAGTAAAACTTAATACCTTTTAATGCAACAGAATCCATGAAGTGATTTTACCATCAGCCATTGGTAGGAAGATGATACAACTGTATACAATCAACTGACCCTCTGTGTTTATTTTCAAACCATACTCTACCAAACAGAGCGCTCATCAACAAACTTTCTCCTTTCACTAAATGTGCCCCATGCTGAGAACTGCACTTACAGTGTAGTACAAATTTGAATGATGTACCATGCGTACAACAAAGGCTTTATAAATCTTAACAAATCTCAAATCAAACTTTATCTACACATGTACTTGGTAGCCACGCACAAAAAAGTTTTGCTTATTTTTTTTTCTTAAATTTTCTAGGAATATGTACACAACCTCTTCTCATGGCTGAATGAAACAAGCTGTGCTCGAGACTCAAGGCAGTGCTGGTGTCAGTTCACTACTGGGTTTTAATTTCAAATCAAAACAAACTTATCCATATATACACATATGTGTACATATGTGTACTGGCACATTATCTATTTTTATCTATTTTTTAATTTGCATTACAGGAATGGTATAGTATTGGTGGAGATGAGGATTGGTCTTAAATAACTTTTTGCTAGATATCAAGAACTCACTCATGAACTCACTCATAAAATAGTACAGAACATATCATTCTAAGAGGAATTAAAGTTTATTTGATGAAAATCAGTTTTGGAATGGCTGAGACATCCAAAAACAAAATAAAACAAAGAGACTGTACTAAAAGGTGGGTCTCACCTCTTATTAGGATCATTCTGTTTTGGATATCTCAGCCATTTCCAAACCAATTTTCATCAAATAAACGGTGCATTCCTTTTGGAATTACATGCTCTTTCATATTTAATTTAAGAGGTTTCTCGTTATTTCACCAAAGAAAGTTAGAAACCTGAAGTTAGGTCTCAACCAAAACTATACGATCCCTTTAAATCCTACCTTCATGACATCCAGAACATTAGGTTTTAAGATATTGTACAAAATTAAGAAATGGCTCAAAAAGGAAAAGGAAAAATGAAAAAGGCAAGAAATATTGCTTTTCCTGCATTTCAACAAATGTGTGACAAATGTGTGTCTGGCCACAGAGAATAAGTTACTTTCCTTTGCATGCAGTAAGTCATTAGTGCAATCTTGCAACTTGACTGAAGACAATTTCATCAACTTGGATGTCCCAAGAGGAACATGTTTTTTACAGAAACAATTTCTGTGGTATTCTCAGAGACTCGCGCAAAAACATCCTGACTCTACTCTTGGCAATTTGTCAGACCCAATAACCAAGCATCCATAAGTGTTGTTAAGGACGGTGTACATGTAGGATACAAACTGGCCAACGGTTGCCATGGGCTGGCAATGATCGCCAAGCAGTTCCTGGCCTTATGAAGTCAAATCCCATTGCCAACGATCAAGAATGTTGACAAAAGCTATCCGACAGCAGCTGTTGCTTTGCGCGCGGACTAGACAGGAGTGTGACCGCACTCGCCCGCTAGTTTCATAATTCAGACCCGACACATTTGCACTGTTTTTCTGCCCTTGAAATTAATGCTGTGCATATCTTTGTCCCTATTAGTTTTCTCTTTAATACTCATGTTTATAAAATGCACAATGAATTTCAACTATCTACATTATGATCAAAATGTATGCAGTTTAACGGCACACACAAAATGATATTTATGGATAAGGTGTCACTTATTAAAATGTTGTTCAGCTTTAATACTGGCATGTCTCAAAGTGAAAATACATAAATTACGTAGTTATACATGCGGCTTTTGACTTACAGTACATTTGAAATGTTTTCTGAAGCATCATTGTAAACACAGAACTGTGGAATACAACACAAGATGAATGGCTAATGTTGCACAACAGCATGCGGTATGCATGTTTGAAGACTATTAGTTGTGGAAAATATCGGCCAAATGAGCTAAAATTGGTTAGCATCAACCATTTTTTATTTTCTTTGTACTGCAGAAATTTATTTTGTACCTCGAACAACACTTATTTATAAGTAATGCTTACCATGTAGATTGACATCACACTTTTTTTACTTGCATTTAATCACTTTTTCTTTTCTTTTCTTTTCTTTACTGCTGATCTGGGATGACAGATCCAGAAGCTGCCACCATGGTAGGGTCCATGATTTGACCAATGCTGTGGTGTGTACAGACTGGTCGCACAATCCCCAACCAGTTTATTGCTAAACAGTACCCTATGGTGTGACTGGAAATTGTGATAGGTGTACTGGCTTTCGCAAACTAAGTCATTTGGTCTCAATTCAATTCTTCATCTGCTCTGTGAAAGAATTTCTGTCACAACATGACTCTAAATGAACAATATCTCAAATGAATCACATTTGGCTCTGCCACTACCACTACCAGCCCTATTGTCCACAATACCACTATTTTCAAAACAATGGTTCTAAAAGGGTTACAGGGATGGTATAGCGTGAGTTGAGATGGGAGATTCAGATTTTGACATCTTGTGAGATAATTAGACATCACTTATGAAATGTTAAACAACATACAATTCAAAGAGGAATTCAAAGTTTATGTGATGAAAATCAGTTTGAAATGGCAGAGATGTAAAAAAACAAGGTAAAACAGTGTGATCCTAATAAAAGGTGGGGCCTACCTTTTATTAGGACCTCTTTGTTTTGGGATATGACAGCCATTTCTGAACCAATTTTCATCAAGTAAACCCTGAATTCCTCTCAGAATTGCATGCTCTTCCATATTTCATAGGAGGTTTTTCGTCATCTTATAAAAAAAGTTGGAAACCTGTGAAGCCCCATCTGACCCAAAATTATACCACCCCTTTCATCAGAGCAATCCTCTAATGTCAGTGCACATTTTAGGTGCAGTTCCATCCATTTCATTTTTATGCACTTGTTTCTATCCTACCTGAAAACAATGTTCAATTCAACAGCTGAAATCAACCCAACAAATTCTGTTACTAAGAGTAAACAGAGTCCTTTCAATGTTCTATTTCTCCCCCCCCCCTTTTCTTACCCAGGGTCCAGTTGCCTGAGCAGGATGCCGAAAAAAGAAGCTACGACATGCCTGAGATGTGATGCACTTTCTAAAATAACAGATAACCTACAGCTAGAGAAAATAAATTTCTTCATCATAAGATATTCCATCTACAGATGTATACAGCTGACATTCATCACCAAGCCAATACAATCAGAATATCAATTAAAACATTCAAACTTGAATGTTCCTTGGTACTGCATGTATATGACAATTTCTGAGTCACTTATATCACAGGAAAATTATAATTATCTTTTTAGATGAATATAAAATTTTTGGTCAGAAGGGCTTTGAACTTCCAGCAAAACTGGCATTGTTGTTTGATTACATTATTTACTTGGAATATCTTTTCATTTTCCACATAAAAGCTGATTTTTGCTTATTTCAGCTCAGTCAAATAACCATATATTCACTGGCAAATCTTGAAACTTGTGATGAGTTGTCTTGCAATGAATAATCAATAAGAGGGCATACATTTAATGTGCAAAGTAAAGGTCTGCACCTGGAGACTAGGAAAACATGCAGCACCTGCCCAAATGATTGTAATAGCCATTCTTATGCAAATTTCACACCAGCTGGGCACAAGACTATCTGGAGCATAATCTGATTTTCAGGCTCTTGTCAAAAACATGAACACTTTTTTTTTAAAGATCTTTTGAACAGAATTGAAATGTCAAGCATCTTTAGTCACATTTTATGAATCCATTACATGATTATTGAGAATGTAAAAAGAAACTGAATTCCAGTTTTGAAGGCTTTAGGTCATTTGATATGATATGAGCTCACTCTTCATATTTCAACTACTGGTACAATTATTACCTTGTTTGGCTGTTCATCGAATGATTTTTCTCAAGACTCTACGTACATGAGATTTTAAGATCTTTAATCCTAAAAATTATGTCATGCCTGATATCCCCTGTCATACATTTTATTCAAGACTCCGCTGTAAACGAAGCTATCATCCCTTTTCTCCGTTAGCTTTGTTCTTCACATACTTTATTCAATTAATTCATATTCAATACAAAATGTCACCTGCCTGTTACCTATTCCGAAGAGAGGCCACTCCAAATCCCCCCATACAGATAGCTATCAAGGATACTTTGGCTAAGCACAAATAGCTAGTAATAACATCACTGATATTCACAGATCAGGATGTTACTTTGTACCATGGCAAAAGACTTAGGGTGTGTTTATGCTCAATTTGCGAAGGCAGAATCAGCTTTTTGAAACGCTGATTCAAAACGCCGTTCACGGGAGCACTGTTTATGCTCACTTTCTTCGAGCCTTGGAAAGAGCGTTTGCGATTGCTTCGCTGACCTCAGCAGAGGCAGGTCAAATTGAGGCGCGCGCTGCGATCGGCGGCCTGGCCTGGGAGAGCAGCTGGGAAAGACATGCGTACAGTATACATGCACAGTACATGGGAAAATTGCACAGGCCAGGGTAGCTGGCTGGCCGGGCGCGCGTTTTTTCATGTGAACCGGAAAGGCGTTTAGATGACGTCACTCTAAATGCGTATAGAAACGCTGTTGCGTTTATGCTTCCCCGTCAAACGTGATTAGTCAGAAACGCTGATCGTAAACGCACCTTTTTGTGCGTTTTGGATCAGTGTTTCTAGCGAAATGAGCATGAACGCAACGGCGTTTTGCACTAATCACGTTTCAAAAGCCTGATTTTGGCCCCCAAAATGGAAGCATAAATGCACCCTTAGGCCTACAGCTGTTTACAAAAAAAAAAGAAGTACAAAGAAAGGTGAAAAGCACCTTTTAGACAAAAATACTACATCTCATATGTTACTAAAGCATTATCACTTGCAGTAAGCAAAGGCACACAAAGATTTACCAATGCAGTGCTTTAGAATTCAAATGGCTGGCGATGTGTGCGTGCCATAAAAATCTAAATACTGTAAACGTGGAAATTTTCGCGGTACATTAATTTTCGCGGATTTCGCGCTACGTTCGGCTAGCGCGAATTCAAAAACGCGCGAATATATCTTCGCAATTTTCTATGCACATTTTGAACGGCCTGAATTGCGTGCGCTTCGTCGATGATACTGCTACGTAGTACAGACATGTTTACGCATATAGCAGTATCATCGCACGCACCGCACGCACCGAGCCCACAGCCGATTGGTGTGCTACTTCTCCGCGACTACAGTACTAGTACTACAGTACATGTATCGAGTAAAATACATGTACAGTGTACTACGTAGTAGAGCGCTTGTACTCACACTCGCGCCGCTCGCTACGTCGCTTTTCATACGCTGGCAAGCATCGCTGGATGAAAACAGCGACTGTGTATTAACCCGCTGCGGAGCGCGAATTTAAGAACCCGCGAATATGTTTTCGAGCCGCTTAGCGCGAAAAATTAATTGCGCGAAAATATTGACGTTTACAGTATATGTTATGTAGACCTACACAAGTGTACATGCATCACATTTTTCCACATTTTCCAGATTTAAGACATGCAGTAGACAATGACTTTTTTAAATAGTTTGTTGTTGAAAAAAATAGTAAGCAATACTATGCACACAAGCCTTTATCATACTCCCTATGGGATTCTCAAATTTCCTTAGTATAAGACTATCAGGATTCCATGTTTATATGCAAAGGGTTAATTTATACATTTTGCATAGCTTTCTGCCACACTCACAAAGAGAGGGGGAGACTACAAACTGTATACGAACAAGGGCATGACCTTTGAACTTACTGGGCACCGAACCAACTCAGCACAACAGGGGAGAGCCTAAAATTCAGAGCCATTTCTTGGAAGAGCCTTCGTTGGCATTCTTTCCATTCTTACTGGGGTAAATGTTTAAAGCGCTCCTTATTTTTCTGATTTTCTAAAGCATGTACAAAGGATCAGGTATGTTGCAAGGCTATTTAAGGGCATTATTAACCATCTGCAGATGAAACAAAAACTCAGCTTTAGTGCTTCAAAATAGTTCTAAAATATGAATTAGGGATAGAAACAACCAATGTAAAAACAGTAATCAATATAATCAATGTTAAGCATTGTTAAATATACAAAATGTGGACAATAGTTCTAGTAAAGTAGTGTCTCTATAATAAACCGTCTACAGTTATGGTTTACTGAAAAAATACTGATAACTCCTTATATTTTAGGTTTTATTGCAAAACTTTTTTATGGTAAGATGTTTTGTGATACAACTGACCTACACATACATGTATGCATCAAATGTGATAACTCGAATACTTTATAAGTTACTGCTCGCAATCGTAAACAATACCTTTAACCCATTGAGGGTTTGATATAACTACAACAAGTATACTCGGGACTCGTCCTCAACGGGTTAAGAGAGAAACACATAGAATGTTTGCACACACTAAGGTCAGGGCACGTTTTCATAAAAGATGTCAGGCCTAATGAGTTGTCAGTCTCTGACAATTTCAGTAAAATTCTTAGTTTTGTTTTGCTGAGAAGCTCTGGTCACTAACTGTTACCATGGTAATTGACAGAGACTGATAGCTTGTCAGGGCTGACAACTTTCATGAAACGGTACCCAGATACATGATTTATTAAGTAAGACATGATGGCAAAGTGATTTACCATCGGTCATAATTCGAATGAATGTATTAAAGAACCTTCAAAAGTCGGTGGGTTTTCACTAAATTTTGCTTTACTTTAATACAAAGACTTGGTCATGATACATTTTACATGTATATTTCATTCATAATAAATGTCTAAGAAGTTTTGTTTTACCAAAACAAAACTGTTATTAGAAGGGAACTACATTGCAGGTACACAATATTTCATTCCAAGGCAATGAATACATAACACTTGCCATACATTCTGACCTTGTAGTCTACAGATTTTCTACAAATCTAACCACTAATTCTAGCTTTTGGGCATATTTCTCTAATAATTACAGCGTACAAGGATGCTTATATCAATGACTTCTATGATACTGCATCCATATTATATAACAGTGTTTTTCTTCAACTTTTAAATATGGGTCATTCCATGGGGTTGGGCCTGCTCTAGATTTTCATGTTGTGCAGGGAATAAAAGTCATATTCTGAAAATTTTATCAAATAATTGCTTGTGGTTTGTGGTTATTCTTGGAGAGAGATGTGTGAAGAATTATTTGATGAATAAAAAACAAGCCTGTGTACAAATTTATTTTGTCTGTGACTGTTTCATTGTTGATGTCTCATGGTTTTTTTGTGGTACCAGTTGTGACAAAAATATATGCCATTTTCATGGCAATGTAATACAGAAATACACAACCTTTCAGCATTATGCCTATCATAATTAAGAGAGGCAAGGTGACTTCTACAAAGACTATAAGGCACATAAACATGTGTCACAAAATAAGAACACCAGAGCATCTTGAAGCAACCTCATACCGATGTTACAAACGAAGTCCGCGGCGATTTTTGTTGTAACATCGGTATTGCATGGTTTTACATACACTTATAATCATAATATGATCAGAAACTTGATTTCTATCATTAGACTCATATTTTAGGAGTATTATTGTCCAAAAATTAGCATCAAAAAGCTCCAAATAAAAGAGAAAACACAGAACATATTACCGTACTTCCGTCCGAAGTCCGGCCTCTTCGTGTAACATCGGATAAGAAAGTCGCGCTCGCGACAAAAAGAAGAGCTACTAACTTCAGCAATCGTATTTACGTCACTGGCAGTACTTCCCCAACGGCGGGAAGACCACTTACAGCCCGTTCACACCTACCTGGACGGCGCAAGACCCGTTTTTCTGCTGTAGTCCGTGTTACATCGGTACGTGAATTTCGATGTTTCCGATCGGGAATTTCAATGTTTCCGATGTCAATCAGTAAGCTTGTACGCTATTTTACGAAGTAAATAACTTTTGTCACATTTTGTAAACTGTATTGGAGGAAAAAAACGATATTAAAACCACTAAACTGGCCAAATATACGGTGGACGATGATGCCGTTAACACGCTGTAGTCCCACATACTGAGATATTTGTTACTTGTTCATGTTCGTAATTGTGATCGCCAAATTTCCCCTTTTATGCCCGTCTCTGCAAAAGGAGCATGTGTTCCTCTCTTAGAAAACCGTACAAAAGTATGTCCAGTGTATCTTCACGGCAATATAACATTATTTTACCTCCCGATTCTTGTGAATTTTGGACCTTACTTATGTCATTCGTATCTACCAAGTAGATGTGCTGAACGTTAGTACGGTACTATGAAGTTGGAATACGTAGACGTCCAGACTGCGTCTGAGCTAAAGAAAGAGTTTGCCCAATTTTGTTGTTGATATTTTGGGAATTAAGAGCTGTCAGATTCTTTCTCTTGAACAGATTTACAATGACAGTGTTTTCCTTTCAAGATTTCACTGACCTGTTAATAGTGTTAGATGGCTTTACGGTGCTCTGATGAAGCAGTACATGGGTTCACTGTTTCCATTCCACGTTCACCCACTGTAAAGTCTCAAAGCTAAAATGCCAGTTTCGTATTCATTTTGGGTAGGTAATTGGTAGGAAATAGTTCCATATGTACCGCAATCAAAATTGGCATAATATTGGTCTATCCTATCCTAAAAAGAGGGCAAAAATTTTGAATTTGATGGGGATTGAGTACCGTAAAAAAAAAAGGGGGGGGGGGGGGCCTAGTATTTTGTTTGAGGTCTATTTGGAATAGGACCGTAACCGTAAACCTAACCCTATCCCTAACCCTAGCCATGACACTGGGGGCAGCGCCCTGCCCTTCGCCTTGCTAGCTTACATAGATGTGAAAAAAAAAATTAGCGTAGAATATGAAAATGATTTTTTTACATGCTATATTATTATTAATATCAATAACATTACTGCTGTACATCATTTTAAGCGTAACCCATATTTTTTTTTTTTTTTTTTTTTTTTTTTGTGGATGGTACACATGGAACTGTAGCCAACTGGTATGACAAGAGGTAGAAAGGTAAGCAAAATTGTCCAAATTATTTAATTCCATTCATATACACAGATACATCAACAGGAATATAAAGAGTACACAGACACAAATTTTCTGTTAATTCTTTCATTTTATTTCTCTTCACACCTTTTGTCCAGTTTGTCGATGAATCTGCCATGGATCCTCCTCTGCCGCCGCTACGTGATTAAACTACGTGAAAGAGTGAAAAGGGCACAGCCACAGCACTCCACAAACAGAGAGAGGAAGCTGACAAAGCAACACCAAAGAAGAGCGAACATAACAAACTAGACAAAAAGAAAACTGCACGGAGGGAAAATGGACATTGTAGAAAAGAGCAGAAATTAACTTCAAACGTAGAACATGGAGAAGACAAGAAAACTTGTATGATTTCTCTTTATTAGTTTTCAGAGTTGAGTTGACAGTTGATGAAGTTGTTAGTCAGAGTATATAAGGTCAAATTGTGTAAGGCTCGACATCATTCTTCTTCTTATTATTAAGTCTACCTTCTTTCATACCAGAGTTACAAAGAATTGAAGTCTGTGTAACATAGGTATTGTTCCAAAGGTATACAGCAGGTATAATTCCAAAGAACTGTTACATTAGTGTTATTCATGGGAACATACATAAAGTCTATGTGTGTAGGTTTTAACATCTGACACCACAACAAAGGAAATCAGTTGATATGTCGTAATGTACCTATGTTACGAAGACATACTGTCCGTGTAACATAGGTAGTATACTGTGGACAAGGTTGTAGTACGAAAACCCCTGATGATAACAATAAAATCATGTTTTCACTTGAATGTCCATACAACTCACTTGCTTCGACTGTAGTTTTTTAAAGAATATTGTTATTGTGTCACTCTTGAGGAAAAAGTTAAACCTTTGTTTAAAATTGTAAATGGTTCGTAGAAAAAACATGTTAATAAAAGTGTCTTGCAGTTGATATCAGAATGGACAATCTTACTAATAATGATCTCATGTGCCTGTCAGATAACATGTTGATGTGTTATGGTGGAAAAAAACTGGGATATGTTCATTGTTATCATTTCAGAACACAAAATTATTGAGGATGTCACAAAATGAAGTCCATGTAACGTAGGTATTTGTCATACCTGTTTACCCATGCTGACTGAAAGTGTGCGAAGTAATAAACAGATTTCTAGTGGAATAAGTTGAAGAATGGGAGTAACAAATCAGGGGGAAAAAGAAAATTTCAATTTACCCAACTTGAATTTTCAACTTGTATGTCACAATTTCAGTCCCAACCCCATGGAATTACCCATATGTCATTTGACCCCTCCAGCCATACTATCTAGTGTCTATGCTGACATCTCTTGGTAAACATACTACTGTACATACCTGTACTGTACAAAGTTCTCTCTCTACTTTTCCCGCTAGTGCAAGAATTAATCTTGGCAGGAAATCAAGAGTGAAACTGGGCTCTATTGATCACACAATGATAAACATATCATTGAACAAGAAAGTAAACATGTACAATATTATAAACCTTCTTTTTTTTTTCACGAATTGAGACTCCTTTTGCTTCCTGCAGTTGAAACTAAACTTTCTCTACCATCACATTCACTTCAGAACTATCAAATGATCAATATCGCCATTTTCTATCAATGAGTTTTTTTGTTTTTTTTATTCTCATCTTCTAATTCAACAAGGTTAACAGCATCTTTATTTGAAATCTGTAACAAGCCTTTTATGACCAAGACGACCGTCTATATAAATCATTTTTTTACTTACAACTCTCTCTTCATGTAATTTCATACTAAATACATACAGTATATAAGCTGACCATCTGATAACACACACACACACACACACACACACACACACACACACACACACACACAATATCACAGTTCCTGAGAGCAACTGTGGCTAAAGGCCGTGTCACACCAGCCTTGCGTGCGACTTGCAAAGAACAATTTTGACTACCCGGAGGTCCCCGTAGATATCCGCACATGACAGTACCTAGCATGTATCTCAAAAGTAGTCGCCCGGAGGTGCGCACGCATATTTTTTTACCCGCAACCGTGTTTAGGCCCTGTCACACCTTTCCGGGCAAGCTACTTGGGCTTGTTACGTGTAGGGATTTCCTAGCATACCGGACATTCCTGAGGGCGGAAAAGGATTTGTGCGAGTCAGCGCATGTGTCTTACTTGCTGGACGCGTTATACTTGCGAGTATACTGTGTGACCTTTGTACCAGTCGCGTGGGGGCTGACAACTTTGTGAAGGAATTCCTCTAATGGAATGGCTGAAATCTCACAGAATTTTATTATCTTGGCTGCATACGGGACTGCGAAGTACCTGCGTGGGAATTGCCTGGGAAGTACTGCCGCTAAGGGTCTCCTACTGGCGTTCTGCGTGGACCTCTACGGGCATTCCCGCGACTCACCCGGAAAAGTTTTGGTCATGCTCAAAACTTGGCTGCGGTTACATCGGACTTGCGTGAGCACCTCCGGGCAACTACGTGCTAGATACTGTCAGGTGCGGACCAACTGCAGAGAGCTCCTTGGAGTAAATTTGTTTCCCAGCAAGTCAAGCCGCAGAAGTTCCCCCGTACGGTATGACAAGGCATGAATGAAAATTGCAAACATTCTTGTTCGCCCGCTGAAAATCTTCTACGTGCTGGAAACTACCTCCTCGCCACAAGCCCGCGTTATGGCGTGACACGGCCTTAAACCAATAAACATGAAAGTTCTGTTTACAGAGGAATGCACTGCTTACATGGACAGTTGTACAAGACCCTCTTTCAGTTTTGGTTGATTCTCCTAGTTACAGGGAATGGTTTTGAGTAATTCTTGTCTACACCTGAACAAACTCCACAACATTTTTATCACGGCAGTCTTGTATTTCACAATTCAAAACTGAAATATTACAACTTGGTGAATGCTGTCCGAGACTACAAAACAATGTCTACATAAATGAAACCAATAACTTTAGAATGGTTTGCAATTTTCTATACACTGTTGAATCATTTCATTCACTACCGACTGAGGAATAATTTGTTCTATTGTAATGGTATGTGAGAAAAATAAAATATTCATTATTAAGTTTTGCAGCAACAGATCATTTCACATCATAAATCACACACACACACACACACTCACACACACACACACACAGCCATCACCATCGTGAATAGGCCAGCATATTTTTGACACTAGAAAGGCAGGAAAGATGGCTCAGAAATATACAATTCCGACAGCGCAGAGTAACAGTCTTTGGCAAAAGGCCAAGGTGATTCACAGTGAATCACACAGCAGAGCTGGAGTTGGACAACTACCACAGTAGTACCAGGGGGTCCTTTTGAATACGGTCAAGTTGCTTCTGATACCAGGAGATTTAAAACATGAAAATGCTAAAAATGATTGTTAGGTAACTGTACTTGCCTTATGCTTCTGTAACTGAAGCAACATATGATCTGTTATGTGTATTTTGGGTCATTTGTGTAACTGTCTATTTGTGTTAGTTACTTATACCATCTGTATATGATCTGTAAATTGTAGCCTTTGTAATGCTCTGATTCTGTAATCCCATCCCTTGCAAGAAAAAAAAAAAGCATTCTGAATAATACCAATATTGTTTGCTCTTGATGATTAAAGGCAAAAATTCCTATAAAAATTCTACATGGCATGGACTGGCAAAACTGACACAAAATGCTAACAATTAGCAACAAAATTTTTCCCATTGGTTATATGTAAGAACTTTGATCAATAATTTTTTTTAAATGTTGTAATGCTGCATCAAAGCAACTTCTATGTATGTCCAAATCACACTAAAACAACTTGAACAATTATCTCAAGATCATAATGCAAACAAAACTCCATATGAGTTACTTTAAACAAAAACAAAAAAACTGCACTATACTTTTAATCATTATTTCAAGACTTGCCACGACATCGAGCTTGTCTACTTGTAGGTATGAACAAATGTCATAATTGAATATAGTGATATGTGTCTTTGTACCTTGAATAGGGTAGCTGAACAAAAATGCTCACTTTTGTTTTATTAATAAATGCACTGAAATAAATTGATATTTGACCCACTACTACCTGGTATAATTGCTACCAAAAATGATGTAAATCATTACTTTCCATATTTTCATTGCCTGGAATCAAACCTGTGGTGCTTTACAACCTTGGCTGCTTTAATGCAAACATGACAAAATGCATTTTTTGAGCCTTGCACAGAAGATGAACTTTTACAATCTAAAGGAAAGCTTACATGCCCCGCAAGATACAATCTTTGTGTATGAGGAAACAAAATGAATTTGCGACATTCACAAATATACATGCAACAATATTAATTAACACTTTCCCACAGGACACTTATTCCAAGTAGGGTGCCATGATACTGATTGACAAGCATTAGTGTAAAACGAGGAATATTCGTGTGCATTTTAATTTAGCAAATTTCACGAGAGCCAAGATTCGCGACATTAAAGTGCACTCGAAAGTTCTTGTCTACACTATTTGCATTGAATGCCAGTGGCAATTCGTGAAAATTTAATGCCGCGAAAAAGGCCATCGGCTCCAATTCATGAAAATTTCATGCCACGAATATATCATGTTTTACATTACATGTACAATGTACAGCTGTTAGCTTAAACTCAGGTTCTATTGCTTATTTTCGGTTTTAAAAAAAGTAATTCTCTGAGGTTAATTCTACTTTAAAGAGGAATTCCAGTCCAGTTATAAGCTAGTCTGCTATTAAAAGAGTAAAATCTTATGAATTAACAGTGAAAATTTTATCAAAATCAGATAAAAATTAGGGAAGTTATGATTTTGTAAAGTTTCGCTAATTTGTGAAGAACATTTCTCCAATAGGTGATATGATATATATTATGCAAATGAGTAAGTTGATGATGTCATCACCTCACAATTTTCCATTGACAGTGTACAAAAAAAATGGTGAAAATTCACTGTTTCTGTTAGTATAGGGTTAAACATGTTATTTCTGGTTGAATACCTTCAGAATCATGATTAGTTAGTTGTACACTGTATAGCGGGATTTGAGACTGGAGTGTAATTGCGTTCGAATGAAAAACTGGAAATGTAAAAATATTATGGACAAGCTGTATGGCAAAGTTGTGAGGGTATGACATCATCACTTCACCATTTGCATATTTATATTGACTGTTTTAATGAAAAATCAGTGAAACTTTAAAATGTCTTAACTTCCATATTTTTCATCAGATTTTGATCAAGTTTTTATTGTTGTGCTAGGAAAATTTACTCCTTCTTTTCAGACTAAATTTCATCTGCACTGGAATTCCCCTTAACACAGAAAGTCTTTTGTGCCATTTTCTGATTTTGCTTGATTATCAGTAAGTCTACACAATACCGCTCTCGACTAAACTATTTCACTTCAAGTAATTAAAGGGCCAGTTTACCTTTGGGAGCAGTGATTTTAAAAATGTTCAAGATATCACATTTGATGCATATGTGTAGGTCTGCTGTATCACAAAACATCCTACCATATAAAATCTTAGCAATAAAGCCTAAAATATAAGGTGATATCAGTATTTTTCTCAGTAAACCGTAACTGTACACAGTTTAATCTGGAAGCATTCTTATTATAACTATTGTTCACATTTTGTGTATTTAACAATACTTAACATTGATTATACGGATTTAAATTTTTACAGTGGTTGTTTCTATCCCTATCTCACATTTTAGAACTATTTTAAAGCACTAATGATGGGTTTTTGTTTCATCTGCAAATGGTAAATTATGCCTTTAATGTAATTCTAGTACTGTATACTCTTTCATGTGCACATGGTACCTAATACCCTAATACAAATGATAGGCTTTTTAGACTTCTTTATGACACAATCACACAAGTATTATTTCAATTTTTTAATACCAATGCTTGTTACTTGTACATTGTTCATTCACATACAAGAGCAATGGGCAGAATAATGCACAAGATGGAAAAAAATGTGATATTGTTTTCAATTAGCCAGTTTTCCAATGATAGTAATACACAAGACTCACAAATCTGTACAGGAGAACTTCCAACTTCTGTCAAGGTAATCAGAGCGGAAGTTACACACAAGTACACTGTACTTGTTGTATTTGAGCACAATTCAGCAAATATGAAGAAAGTTATGACTACATGTACTGTATACGCTATAATTTTCGCGTACATAAATTTTCGCGAATTGCCGCTGTCACACATTTTCGCGAGTGGTTAAATTCGCGCGATTGGGGGACCAGAGAAAATATGAAGTGGCAAAGAAAGTGTGAATTTTCAACTTACTAGCAAATAAGAATGATACTAGTTATACACTGCATGAAAAAAACTTACCAAACTCTGCGAACTAGGGAAGTTAGAATTCAACATTTTTGAAGTGGTTAAGTCCATCGCGCTAGATTTCTGACGAGTGGTCCCCTTGCGATAATGGATTGGCTCTCTACAGTATTCGCAAGTAGACGTGGACGTGCGTAAACAAGCTTAGCCAGTATGGTCTGTTCGGTAAGCCGTGACATGGTATACCAGTAATGAAATGTTCGTATCATCAAGGCAAGGGATTCATTTTGGAAGGTAATATTTTCGCGTGTTGTTAATTTCGCGAATAGCTCCCGACTCGCGAAATTCGCGAAAATAAAACCCCCGCGAAATATATAGCGTATACAGTATATAATGAGTGAATATCAGTAATTTTACACAACACGGACCTTGAAAGATCAAATTGTGACATTGATTGCCTAGTCCTGCTATTTAATTTCTGTTTGCAGCATAGGGAGTAATTTCAGACTTTATATCGATTTCTTTCTTCAAATATGAAGAAAAGAAGGCATATTCCAATTTTTGTACACAGCAAACACAATGTCTTATTCAAATGCAATTATAAGGGTTACATGTGTACAAGTTCAAAGTTCTAACTTTGTACGCCTTTGTCCCAATATGATACTGAAAGATAAGCTACTCATTTCTCTTTTAGGCAAATCATCCTTGGAGAAGTACTGATGAATTTGTTCTTTATCACATTTCAAAGATCTGTTGACAGAGGAAGTTGGAACTATAATTTGTACACAGTACATTATCCATCAAA
This sequence comes from Diadema antillarum, assembly GCF_040938485.1. Classification (NCBI taxonomy): domain Eukaryota; kingdom Metazoa; phylum Echinodermata; class Echinoidea; order Diadematoida; family Diadematidae; genus Diadema; species Diadema antillarum. The sequence continues at coordinate 584,823 of NW_027271621.1, forward strand.
CAAAGCTGAGATGCCACTAATAAACTACCATGGGAATGAGTATGTAAAGTTGGAAGGAACACTTTTCTAGTGTTTACCTGGGGATACTATTTTTTACAAAATTAATTTAAAGGGGAAACAATCAATTACTTGACATGCAAGTTGTCAAACCTTGATTACTGTAATACCATTGAAATCAAAGAATTATGCTCTTCAGTCTGCATACCTAACTATTCCTGAATATGGTTGAAGAACTTGGAATACTGATGGTCAAATCATGACCAAAGACTGTCCTTCATTCTTCACTTTCATACCTCACCCTTCTTACGTATAGTGTTTACAGTATACTGTACTAACTTAGTAGTCAAGTCATGGCCAGCATTTTAAAATGTTTTATTCAGTGTTAAGGATTAAACAAAAGAAACAATTGTTAACTTACTTTCTCTTATTTGCCTTGCTAAAAGACAGCAGTCAGGTCAAGTTAAAAGCTAAAGACTGCCTACAAACAAACGAGTTGATCTTAACAGAATATGTCAAAATGACTGTCCCAGAACTTATATCAAAAGGCCAGAAAATCGTTATATGTGTCTCACTTTTTTTTTTTGCTGTCTTCAAAACAAAAACAAAAAACAACAGCAAAAACAACTTTTTCATTAGGGGAAAGTCCACCCTAAAATTGGTTTGTGTCAATACAAGCAGATGAATGAGGAACAAGACAGTGAAAGTTTGAGCAAATATTGATCAGAACAAAGACGGATATTTTTGAAGTTGTGATCGATAGCACAAATTGCACAAGTTGCACAAATTAGCAACTCCATGATGCAGCAGCATGAGAGCTCACCATCCAATGAATAAAATTCCATAAAATTTGTTTTTGTTTTTTGTTTTTGCATTACTGAAACAGTTTTGTATCTTTTGCACAGGTGTCGTGCAGAAAAGTATTACTTTTTCATTCTTTTGTTTCGTTACTAAAGTATGACTTTTAAAAGGGCGCATAATAATGTACAACTAACAATTTACTTGATGGGAAGATGGCAAAAACAGCACAGAGCAAACAGGGCTGAAGTCACTTTCAAAAGAATTTGATTCATCTTTCTCGGTCAGATGCTTTTTTTTTCTGTTCAATTTCATGTCAGAAACAGTGCAAATCTGCAAGGTCAATGGTTTCACCTTTCAAAGATTTCTGAGATGATACCATTACCAAATCTACACTGCAAGTGATTGTGATTAAAGTGCACTCCTGTTAAAACGAACACAGTTATAGTAAAATTCTCGTTACAACAAAATAAAAATTCAAGTCCCGAAGTTATCTATATATCTCTATACTCTAATTGTTTGACCATAAGGAAGTTTTGATAAACGAAAGAAAACCACTGATCCCAAGAACTTTGTTGTAACGGGAGTGCTACCTACACTACATTACTGTACATGACAACATGCGAAACTTTCAAATCCAATTTCTGACATATCTTTGGCCGACTGTACTTATTGATGAGTTAATTCCATGTGATCATACTGTAAGTTACTGTATGTTGAAACAACAACAGAATGAAATTCAGTGAACAAGAAACTGGTAATACTTGAAACCACTTGGATGATGGTATGAAAGTTTTAAAAAAATGTTATGTGTAACACTTTCAAAATCTTTCATGAAATTTCAGCAGTTTGCATGGAGGAAAAAAAAAATCTTTCAATGTTGGGAATGAATAAATGTGCACACAACACAAAGTCATCCTATGCAGCTGGGTGCCAAGGGCCTGCTTTATTAAAACTTCTACTTCCATGGTGCTTCTCATCAAAGCCTGTTCAGCAACTGGATGAGGGAACAAGAAACAGGACTGTCAAAGCTCTCAAGTTCTACATAAACTCTCTCTAGTGCCATCATTTCTGAACATCTGAACATGTTAACATGTGAGCCGTATAGCTGAAGGATATAAATCTTTGGCAAGATCTTTTTTTTTTTTTTTGGCAAGTTTCTTGATACATTTGACTGATTTGCAACTTTTCCTTTCAGCATGTCACAATTTTTCTTTTTGAATAGTGCTCTGAATGCTATATAAAATGTTAGCATGTTGCTGCAACACGTTTAAACCTAACAATTGCAAAGTCTACCCTATCAACATACATCACAGCATAGGCAAGCACAAAGAAAAATGTACAAAATGTTTAGATGTGAACAGTCTTCCAAACCCAGTTTTCTCCATTACAAAACAATACAAGGAGGTCAAAAAAGACAATTTCTTTTCTTGAAGTGTCTGAGAAAAATGAAAGTTTCAAACCAAGTACAAATTGCAATACAACAAAATATTTCATAAGCAGTGAAGCACAAGTTGTTGATTACCAATACCAGTACTTGTCCAATTCAAGGCTATCTTTTTATGAGTGGAATAATGATGGCAATAATTACATTTCATGACAAATCAAATAGCGTGTGCATAAAAGAAAAAGTAAAGAAGTTTGACACTGCCACACATTTAATACACTGTGTTCAAACAGGCTTGTGAATGAAAATATGATCATCTTTACATGTATATGTTTGTTTATGTAAGTACTAAATTTGCCATTGCATGTAACCACTGGTGGCCTTTGTAATCTTATTATTTGGGCTGTCTTTCAGCCTTCAGCAATGTTGTTGCTCCCAGAAGTAAAAAGCACAACACCTGCACAAGTTTACTATAATGGTAATTTCCTTCAACCCCTATCATACATGTACAGGCTTATTTCAGACAGTACTGGTCCACACACACGTGCACTTGCACTTCGTGCAGCAGCATGCTCACTACCCAGGCACCCAAACAAAGCCAGGACTTTTTGACAAAGCACATCAGGTCGCTGGATGGCTCTGGTACATCGCCACACATAACACATGTGTACGCTTCTCGCCCAGACGCTCCGTGGCTCCCACACAGACGGCAATCTTTTGTGTATGGCTGCACGTCAGAGCTCCGGGACTTTTACTTGTGGGAGCTAACGGTAAAGCAGGAGCCATGTATGTACGCATGGCTTCACCTGCGCACTGCACACAAAAACTGGCTTGGAAACAGCAGCGCTCAAGACCTGGAAATAAAGTGATGCCGGAGCGCTCGGCATTTTCAGACTTACAGATTGAACAAGTATTACCTATGCTATCCCAAATATGAATTATTACTTATCAAATGAGCGAATGGACACTTATTACACAGTTTCTTTCGGTCTAAGTTTAAAGATTCGCGTACAAATTGAAAAGGAGCTCTCAGTCGCTAATAACAGCGACGCACGTAATACCATACCCATAAAAACACACACGCACATAGACACCGCTTATGCACACATGCACTGGTTGAAGCTCGCAGATCGCCTCTACGCACAAGCTCGGCACACAATCGTCGCATGCATGCACACAGAAAACTGCTCGATGACGATAGCCAAGCTACGCACAGACAGCCAGCGAGACGCTATCTCCATGTGTGCATAATCGACCCCTCGCAAAACCAAAACAAAGACATAGACACAAGTGAAAACGTGGGTTGTTCTTGAATTCTGCTGAATATCTACATACCTAAGGCAACAGGAGGGGTAAACCAGGCTTTAGGAGGGGGTGTGCCTTTGTTGTGAACATGTCCCAAGACTTGGCCGACAGTATTCCGTGTCTGAGTTTCTTGTCTAAACCAATCCGTGATTCGATTTTTCTCCAGACTTCCATTGAAGATGACAATTAGTTTCATGTTGTTGCTCCTACTCGCTCGGGCCAAATTATCAATAAAGTGGAACATACTGTTCCACTGCCCTCCACAAACCCAGTCTGTAAAGCTCCCGCCATAGAGACGATGAAGGCAGCTATCGGCATCTATTATCAAAAGTAAGGGATCCTGCCCAACCAATGCTCTCCCTCTTTTACCAGTGTTGTTTAGTCGCTTCCGAGCAAGTTGTCCCAGGTCCACTCGGACGCATGCTTGCTGACAATTCCGCTCAACGTAGTCTAAAAACCCCAAAATACCCATGGCTCCAGGCTTGTGACTTATTCCAAAGTATAGTTACAACATACAAGGTTTGTTGTTCCCCAAATTGGTCCACAGTTTTGTATATAAATCGTGGATGTTCGAAGAACATACATCCAAACGATGGAGTCCATCCATCTACGTACGCGCCATGTGCTCTTCAAAAGCAGACAAAAGCCGTCATGCGCATGCGCAGGATTCTAAAATCATTGGAATCTTGGGTTCCGTCGAGCAGTCGTGAACACGAGTAGAAGTAGTATGAGTAGTCAACGTAAACACTGCAATCTCGGAGACAATATCAATTACCGCGGAAAATCAAATTGCGAAATATTATCACACATTTCCCGTAATACTAATAGACCGACTGCGTATAATTCATAGTGTATTTTAATCCAAATGTCTCTCAACTGATCGCAATGTAATACTAGTAAGGACAATATAATTATAATGTCATAAACGTCTCGACAAGCCTAGTTATTAGTAAGAGGTGATAAACAAACAGGATCAGATATCACATAGGACCTAAATAGTACATAATTATATTATTTTTGCTATGTAGGACGAGTCAGGGGTATCTCAAACACGTTTTAACGTTACATTGACACCGGGATACTGCAAGATAGACGTTTAATTTGCAATCACTCAGAGGTTAGAATACAGCTGTAGGCCTATTATGTATCGTTTCAACAGTGACAGATCGCAATACGATGCATGATGAACTAAACATCATAATCATGGTAAGTGCAAGGGCCGTGGAACGTATTTCAGGGTGGGAATAGGGGGGGGGGGCTGCGGACAGTGTGGTCAGAGGTCAACAAGTTCAACGGTATCGGTATCCGCCCCCCCCCCCCCCCCTCTTGAAAGAATCTAAGGATGGAACTTTCGGAATATGGGTATGTGGGTATGATTTTTTTTCCCCCAATTTTTTTAAAACTTTATTTTATCATTTTATTTTTTGGCGGGGGATGGTCCGATTTCTTTTCTTCGGTCCCAAAAACGTGGGAAGGGGGGGGGGGGGGACTGCAGCCCCCTAACCCTATGGTTCTGTGGCCCCTGAGATATACCAACCACTAACCTCCACAAAAACAAACAAACGACAAAAAACACCACAAACACACACAACACACAACACACACACACACACACACACACACACACACAAACAAACAACAACAACAACAAAAACAACAACAACAACAACAACAACAAAACACACCTTGGGTTTTTTTAAAGGAATATTACGTGCACGATTTTCCGTGTTACAATACTATATGCTGTTCTATTTCTTTGTAGTCAGTAAAAATCCATGTATATAGGCCCCGTCACACTTCAGCAAATGCCCAACGAATGCCAAGCGAATGCCCAACGAATTCGAAAATATGAAGACAGCTTACATCCGTTGCTAATACTAGAATACTTCGTAAAATGTTTGACGTTCTTTGTATTCATTAGCAATTCGTAGGGATTCGCAGAGATACGCTGGAGATTTTGGACATGTTTTAAAAAGAAATCGGCTCCAGCGTATCTCTGCGAATCCCTACGAATAGCTAATGATTACAAAGAACGCCAAGCATGTTACGAACTATTCTAGTATTACCAACGGATGTGAACATATCTTCAAATTTTCAAATTTGTTGGACGTTCGTTGGGCATTCGTTGGGCATTCGCTGCAGTGTGACGGGGCCTTTAAATTCCCTCTAGCGGCATCATTTACCATGGAATTCGGTCTGGCAGTATAATTTTATGATATCATATGGATTCAAATTTAAGTGCAGGTGATACAGATCCGCATAGAAATGTACGATGCAGGGTTTTTGAAATAACTGCTAAAACGGTATTCATACAATTGCTATTGCTGCTGCTCTTACCCCACTCAACCCCTAAAACACGTGCACACACGTATACATACATCCATAGGGCTTAGAAAAGATGAATAAAGAATGACATAAAACTGATAAACATAAACCCTAAAGCGCACAAAAACCAACAAGGATTTTCAGTCGCGGGGGGGGGGGGGGGGTGAGGGGGGGGGGGGGGGTGCGGACTCAACGAGGAAATGCACCCCACCCCCACCCCGCGCCGTTCAACTCCCTCCTCCCCGTGCAATATATAGGTGTTCGCGGTCCCAATGTACACGGCAGGAGTTGGATGGGCACCTCTCAACATCAGTCCTATAGGGGAATTTTGCCGCAGAAAGTATATTTTCTTGTTATCACTAATAATTAAATTGGCCTCTATTTCATTGCATATCTTGGAATATCGGAGAGCGCTTGGATGAATCTGGTTCAAAGGATGATAGTTTTGGTTGAGATGGGGCTTCTCGCAGGTTTCCAACTTTTTGTGAGTTAATGAGGAACCTCTAATGAGGAACCTCTAATGAGGAACCTCTAATCTATGAGAGAGCATACAATTCTGAGAGGAATTCAAAGTGTATTTGTTAAAAATTGGTTTTGAAATGGCTGAGATATCCAAAACAAAGCGATCCTATAGTAAAAGGTGGGACCAATGACTATAGAATCACTTTGTTTAGTCAAATTCATGAAATTCATGAATAAAACTTTGTTTTACTTTTGGATATTTGGATATTTCGGTCATTTCAAGACCGATTTTAATCAAATAAACTTTCAACAGCTTCCTCTTAGAATATGTATGCCCTTTCACATTTCACAAGTATTTTCTAATTATCTTACAAAAGTTAAAAGCTGAATCTCCATCTAAACCAAAATTAAACCATCCCTGTATAATGTTCATTAAACATATATAATCGAGAGGACATTTGCTTCCAAAATTGTCTCTTTGAAAGAAAAACAGGAACTTTCATCTTCTACACTGTGATGTCATTTTATACATCCATTGAAAGTTTGAAGACAATCGAGAAGATTTTGAAAATTCTGCAACAAAAACAAGATTGCTAAATTGGAAGATGTTTGTTTCATTTTACCTAATGAAACGATTGCAATGAATTTCAACAGACTCTGAGTAGGGCCCACATTATTTTGTTCTTTTCTTTATTTCTTTTTTCCCTCTTCTTGTATAATTTTCTATCATTGTTATCATCTTCTTGCTGCTGTTATTATTGTTGATGTTATTGCTGACATTATTACTATTGTTATCATAGAGAGAGAGAGAGAAAAAAAAAGGGGGGGGGGGGCTTTGGTTGAACTGATTGTTGGGGGTGCATGCAGTCAACGCTATACGCGACGCGACGCTATCCTGTAGCATACACGCCGTGTAATGGTTATCCGGTCCGTGGTAATATTAACTGCTCGTAATCTTTAGAAAAACTGATAACATTGGAGCCACGGACTGACAAACATGCCGTGTAACGGCGCAATATAAATGAGTTGTATCATAACTATCATAATCTAGTTCAATTATAATTCTTTTTATCTGTGTAGTTAAAGTTGTCGACGGAGTGTATAAGGCCCATTTTCCTATATGAACTCATGAATACACGCCTCTTATAATCTATGCAATAAGATCACTCACACACTGTGTTATTTGTAAATTCCCAACTAGTTGTCAATGACAGTTTCTATCTCATATGCTTTATTGAATTTGCCGATTTTGTTGTTGTTGTTATATATGACCATTTGTGAATATTTCATTATCGATTGAGATGACGAGGAACCAATAACCTGGCAACAAATGTTTCGAATAAGATCATACTGAGTGAGCAAACAATGATAATTACACAAACAGGGATAATTCATAAAGATCAAAATGATGGAAATTTTCAGATTCTATCTGAAAAGAAACTGAGTTTGTAAACTTAACGGCAGTAAATTAATTTATCTTTGCTTAGAGCTTGAAGATGGCTCATAAGCTGTAAATAGTCTTCACTTATAATGCTCATGCATCAAAGGCTATAACAATATTAAAAAACAAAATCTTCTTGGCAGAAGAAACATATTTCCTCAGTTCTTACTTCACTTTGTGTTCCATTTTCCTACCACAAAGCAGTGAGAGTTCATTTAAAGTGTGATGAACGATGAGACAATTATACAGAACTTAAAATTTCACATGATATCGCGTTCATATATAAAGTGGTATATATATATATATATATATATATATATATATATATATATATGATATTATATTACAAATCATGTAAAGCTATATGATGATTTTTGTATGATCCACATAAAGCCATTGTAGGCCTACAAATTGTATTTGTCAACAATTTAGCAACTTAAAAGAAAAAGTTAGCATCCATTGCATGATTTGATAAATTGCATGATTTGATCTTTTCCAGACATGGTTTTATTTAGCAAAGATTTGAGTGAGAGAATAAAGTGCGTCATCTTAGTCCGAATTTTAGTGGAACTTCCACTAAAGATTTAATTGTGAGGTATAACAATCTAATTTGATGTCTTCTAAGGACAAAGTTGAGTCTTTTATATCAACCTAATGCTTATAACGGTGTCAACTGGAAGTGAAGAGTGGGGAAGGACTCAGGTGAAAGAGAGAACCATAATACCATACACACTCACAGACAGACAAACACACAAACACGCTCGTCCTTTCGTGTTAACACTTTCACGTAGAGTTGAGGTTCCTGATTGGCAGAGCCATACAACGCAGTATCATTCAAATGTTTTACAGCGCCATAGATTCATGTCGCCCTTTTCGGTTGATCGCTTACAAAGCGCGTTTCTGCCACAACACTCTCAAGGAAATAGCATCTTCAGAAAATACTGTTGTACACTGTGTGTTTGAAACTTTAAACGGCAGGAAGAACAGACAGAAATCAAATCAACTCGGGCTACGCCGGCTGAACATTTCCGTTAGACAACGGAACTTGATAATATGAAACTATTAGCCCACTATGATACAATCAATGTGTATAATTATTCAATAACTTGGATAACAGAGTTTCATTTTTAATTTGAGTTACTTTCCATTCTTGAAAGGAAAAGGAAGAAATGCAATGATAGGTGTAAATGGGTATGGACATACACATGTTTACATGCCATATAGGCATATGTATTATACACACATGCATATAGACTTACAAACACCATGTATACATTACGTATACCTATGTTGAAAATGATATTCTGCAGAGGTTTTGCTTCAACACAGTTTCCTGATGATAATGCCCCATAGTTATTTCGAGGGAGTATATATTAGGCCTATATTACAATCAGGGGTGTTGAGAAGGGGGCTGAGCACGGGGAGGGGGTGATCGCATCCCTACCCCCAATTGAGGGAGCTTTTGTATTTTCAGAATTGAAGTGAAAATATCACGTATACACATTTTTGATGGAATTTTGGGAAAAGGAAAACTAAATCTTTTAATTGAGTGGAACCGAGCGGAGCAAGGGTTAATTGGAAGGTGATATCCCCTCCCATATGGTGGAACTTCTGCATTTTTGGACCAGATCTGGCGTACACTTTTGTTAATCTCAAAAGTGTACCAGAGATCTCGCATTTTCAGAATTGAAATTCCGTTTAACGATCTGGTGCATTTAATTAGGCAACATATTTGGACAATTTTTCTATCCAAAAGCAAGAAAACCTTCCACAAATCGGGAATTATGGGAGGACAAAATGATATGTTTTCCCAACACTTTTATGGGGGAGGGGGACAACTGCCTCCTGCCACCCCCCCCCCCCCCCATCGACGCCCCTGAGTGCAATATTCTCATCCTCCACGAAAGCAGGAAATAAACATCTTTAGTAATTGTCATGGATATCATTATACGTTATACACACTCGGTGAGCTACATATTATCTAGGAAAAGGCAATTATACACAAAGGCCAATTTCAATTGGAATATTGACGGCGGCGAAAATTACGTAAGGTGATGCAATCTATGGAAATGATGTAACGATGCAAACAAGACCATTGAACAATGTAAATGCACTCTTTTTATAATTATTTATTTGCTACTGCGCCTGTCTGAACAAATGAAAAAAAAATACATGTACCTAGAATGTGTCACGTCCTGCTGATGATAATAACGGCGATAATGATGAGTGCAATTATTCACTGAACATGTATGACTAATGCTATATTGAGTAGTCATTGTGTTGTTGCAATGTGTTTGCGCGTGTGTCGCATCATATACGTGTTTCCTGTGCATATTTGCTCGAGAACGGGGATAGTAGATCTGCACAGTAAAATAGTAGAATTGCTAAGATAATCTCGAAGATATCGACCTCGAAAGACATGAGATCGTTCTCGGAGTCAATTTAAAATCCAATTTGTACATTGTGTCGTGACAAAACTGCTATGGTATGCAGTATATGCACATGTTGTCATAGGCAGTAAAAATCTCACAAGAATTTTGTTAATTTGTTGTGCCTGATTGGATGTGCGTGATTGCGAGGGCGTGTGTGTGTGTGTGTGCGTGCGCGTGTGTGTATATATATATACATTTTTTTTTTCATTCGTAATATTTGACAATGTGGAATTTATGTTGTCATGATGAAATTTGTATTATTTTGCAATTGAATAATTGTATATTAGTGTTCATATGAAAACGAAAGAAAAATAAAAGATTGACAAAAAAGCGTGTGTGTGTGTGTGTGTGTGTATGTGTGTGTGTGCGTGCATGTGCATATTATAAAATACATGCATGTATACATGTACTAGTAATGTGTGCATGTGCGCGCGAGTGCGTGCGTGTGCGTGCGGATGTGTTCACGTGGGATGAGTCCTACGAGCGAAATGTCGCATGGATGTGGCGTCTGATGTGCAGCCGAGTTTGTGTCTGCGGTTATGAACATACATTCCATTGGTGGCATGTTTGTAATTTTTGCATGCATGACTAATATAAAACGCTAGACTCTTCCGTGGTGATGATCTCCCGGTTAAATGCTGGGTCTGGTGACAAATCTTGACTCATTCTCGTCAACGGCCGACGAACACAGCTAAGAGTAAGACACAAGTTGTCGCACAAGGCTGTTACGATATTAATTCAGAATGCTCCATGTTTGCTTTCATCTACATTATTTTTGTACATCGTAGGCCTATCATACTTGTTGAAATGATTTGTTTTACTTAATACATATTCATATCTGATACATAACTTTGGCAACCACACAGCATGCTTAGCTTGCCCATAGCTTACCTGCCAAACTACTAGATAGCATGAAGCGGATTCAAGTATGATTGTAATGTATTATAGTTGAATGAACTTAGTGAACTGGAAAAAAAAAACATCATTGTATTACTTTGAATTACATTAGCCTATTGGAAACAAGAAGTTTCAGAATAGCAGGTTTTTGCAAAGCTATCTCTCCTGCTGTACTTACAGGTTTAGTGTGTGTGTGTGTGTGTGTGGGTGTGCATGTGCGTGTGTGTGCTTGTGTGTATGCTAATGTTTGTATTTGAGTATGTGCATTTTGTCGACTTCGTACGGTTTTGTACGATTAAGCAGGCTTTCATGTCATACCGTCCTTTATTCATTTATCTATTTTGTACGATTAAGCAGAAGTTTTTCAGTCTGATCACGTTGATCAAGGTGAATTTCGTATTCGTTTCATTGTGAAAACGATGGTGTCACTAAATAAAAATATCATTTAAAAAGTGTGTGCATGTGTGTGTGTGTGTGTGTATGTGTGTATGTGTGTGCATGTGTGTGCACGTGTGTACGTGTGCACGTGTTCGTTTCTATGGTTTCACTGATTGCATTTTGTTGTGAACATGCACTCCAGGTCTAAATCTTGTTACACAAAATAAATGTATAGGCTCTACTATTGAAATCTATCATAAAGAGGTAAGAATTTAAAAAAAAGATTGTTACTGAATTCATAAACGGCAGGGAATGGCGAGAGGATACGCATGCGCTTAGGGGTTGGGGTAGATGTCTGGATTTTAATAGAGGAGTAGGCCCTGTGTAAAGATGGTTGGGAGGAATGGCAGGTGCCTGTATTATGAACTGTTATGTGGAGGTATGGGATTTAGAGCTGTGGTATACAGGTGAAAAGGGAGGATCTTTGTCGTTGTGTTTTTACATAATATTCTGCAGTTATGTGTCTACTTTGTGTGATCATATATATACGTCACTTGATCACAATAATTGAATATCAAAATCATGCAAAATGTTATCAGCTATTTTTCTCGTAATAAGCTGACTTTTTATTGCGACTGATTGACAAATTGCCTTCCATAGATGTAAATAAGCACAGACTGTTCAGTAGGCTTCTGGTTTAATTTATAATCATACATGATAGAAAATACTCTAAATAATCGGTGCTTGTTTAAGTTGATAAAGAGCACTTTGTCAATCAGTTGCAATAAAAAAAATTACACAAGTTAATTCATCAATTTGAATGATTTGATTTGTAGTAAAAACGGACAATAAACGCGTTTGATTTTGTTAAGATATTCAAAGCGCCATTTTTATTTGTAAATTTCGTTTGTATTGAATAGAATCAGAACTTTCTGAAAAAAAGTGTATGTATGGGTGTGTGTGTGTGTGTGTGTGTGTGTGTGTGTGTTTGCGTGTGAGGATGTGTCGGATTTTTACCAATGGTGATGGTACATAGTTACGGGGATGTTCTAATGTTTTAATCGGCAATATGGAAGTCATAAACAGTTTCGACTAACATTGGTAGGCCTAACCGTGTTCAAATTGTATTTAAGATGTCTTTGAAGATTATTTGAAAAATAAAAAACTGTGAAATTTAATGCTCATCAGATCAAAGCAAGAAAAATAAAAAGATAAAAAAGCAACTAACAGACACACAACACACACACACACGCACACACTGACACACTCACATACACAAAGAAATCGTGTCCCTTTGTGTAGATCAAAAGCACATAATGTATTTTATGCAATAATTTCATTAAGTAAATGCTATATTCTACCTAAAGGAAACGTATTTGCATTCTCATCTTATACTAGTATTATACAATAGCTTTTCTTGTTTACCATATTACCCGCAGTCGAAACCATATGAAAAAGATATTAGTACGCCCGATATACAATATCTTGGGTTTTTAGCCTGGGACAAAGGCTAGAAAGGGGCACTCGAGGTTCTTTCCCCTCAGATCAAAACGATTGTTGTTGTTGTTGTTTTTCCCCTTGCCTCTTATTAAAAACTTGAGCTATCTCGGTTGCCCTGACTTTGTGTTAGAATTTGTATTGAGCACCTCCTACGTCAGTCGTCGTGACGAGGTAAGGTTCATGACTGGGTTGTCTCACAGAAGGAAACCGAGTTGGTATGCGAGTGTGAGTTCCTATACCAAAGAGGTTCTATGGGATATAGATTCTCTTTGGTTGCTATAACACGTGAAAAAAAAAAAGATTCACGGATGGAAAGCTCGGTGCGCATGAGGAGCGTGCATGAGGAGGGGGCGCTAAAGACTAGGCCGGGGAAGGTTGAGGGTAAGATCCCGTGCGACTCACATCAGGTTAATGTATTGCACAAATGCATCATCCAATCATCTGCATAAGGATAATGAGGACAATTCAATTAAAATTGCGTTCACAAATTTGAAAATACCGCTTTAAAGGGATGGTTTAGTTTTGGTTGAGATGTGGATTCAGGTTTTAACTTTTTGCGAGAAAATTAGAAATCACTTATATGAAACATGCAGAGCGTACAATTCTAAGAGGAATTAAAAGTTTATTTGACAAAAATTGGTTTTGAAATGGCTGAGCTATCCGAAAACAAAGCAAAACAAAGTGATCCTAGTAAGAGTTGGGACACATCTTTCAATAGGACCACTTTTTCTTGGTTTTTTTTTTTTTTGGGTATCTCAGCCATTTCAAAACCGATTTTTATCAAATGAACCTTGATTTCCTTTTAAAATTGTATGCTCTTTCATATTTCATGAAGTAGTTCCTATTATCTCATAAAAAAAAACAATTAAAAATCTGGAGTCCCATCTCAACCAAAACAAAACCATAATATACTTGAGAAAAAATAAAGGCTGGAAAAGACGATTAATCGTCATGGTATAGCTGCACACGCCCTTCCCACGATAAAGGTGCCTATATGCTTTCGGATGCGGGAAAAGGGTGACCTTTTAGCTGCAGCACCCTGGAAATAATCCGCAATATATATATATATATATATATATATATATATATATATATATATTGGTATATTCTGAATAAAAAAAAAGAAAAGATAATCCTCTCATGATTGGTAGAAAGAGCAATTGATGTGCTTTTATGTATTTTCTATGTGTATTGACACTCCATGCCGGACTCCATGGTATAATATTTGGATAAGGAAGTCACTGTCTAGGACAACATTAGCGAGCTATAGATCTGCGACGCGAACGCTATGACGACACAGCCTCCCGGGTTAAACAATGAAAACAGCTGTCTCGCGTATGTGAAGAACACAATTTTTGCTTAATTAGCGTCGTCTTATAGCGTTCGCGTCGCAGATCTAAAGCTCACTACGGAGTACATGTATTTTCCAAAATGCTGCACAATTTGTGAAATGACATCACAAAGTATTCTGACATCACGCGCTGCTTCGTATCTATATCTTACGGCCACCATGTGATATGTAACGAAGCAATTATGACATCACAAAGCAATTCTGACACCGCGCGCTGTTTCGTATGGCCACCATGTGAAATGGAACGAAACAATTATGACATCACAAAGCAATTCTGACATCTTTGGTACATTATGGCATCGCGCGCTGCTTCGTGACGGTCACCGTATGATCCCTCCACAACATTGCATTCAGTACACGACTTAATTCTTGCCTCATATTTTCCCCTTCTTTTGTTTAAGTTTTTGATTCCACACATTTAACAACTACACCCTGCATGTCTAATTCCGAGTTTTTGGTTAAAACTATGGGCCTCGGTGCCTCCATGTAGGCCTACTATTCACTTCGAATTTGCGCGCCCCTTGGTGAATAGTATACTATTTTGGAGACGCCTCATCTGCCCTTAGTTTTAACCAGAAACTATAAGTGCAAATTAGATTTGTTTATTGTTTTGTAATTGCGTTCACAAACTCCAAGTCTGGTCGCGATGCGGATATCAGCGAGCTTCAGACAACCCGACGCTAATGGGTATATGACGCGCCTCCTCCCGAGCTGGACAATGGGAAACGTCTGTCTCGCGCGCATGTGCATCCCGCGCGCATGTGCAGAACAGCAATATTGCCGCGTCGTAAGATAGCGTCGCAGACCTTTCAAGTTTGATAATATACAGATCTATAATAGCAGCGTGGGGATTGTATCAATCTGGGCCCACCCCGATTTTACGATCAAGAACTCAGTAGGCCTAT